>NW_005842001.1:2568871-2582441 GCF_000455745.1 Alligator sinensis
GGTCCTCCTTCCTCCCCTTCTTGAAAATGGGGACCACATTGGCCCTTTTCCAGTCCTTCAGGATCTGGCCCATGCGCCACGAGTGTTCAAATATTCCCACCAGTGGCTGTGCAATGATGTCAGCCAGTGCCTTCAGTACCCTCGGATGGAGCTCATCCGGGCCTGCCGACTTAAAGGCATCCAGTTTCTCCAAGTGACTCTGCACCATCTCAGGGTCTACACACGGTAGTCTGTCACCCTGCTGCTGCCTCTCCACAATCCCATTGAGAGACTTGTCTTGCCCCTCGCTTAGGAACACTGAGGCAAAGAACTCATTGGAACACTGAGAACTTAGGAATACTGAGGTTCAGCCTTGTCCCCCCCTGTCTGTCACCAATTGCTTCTGCCCATTTAGTAGGGGCCCTATTCCACCCTGGGCCTTTCTTTTACTCCCTATATAGCTTAAAAACAGTTTCTTGTTATCCTTAACTTGGGATGCCATCCTCAGCTCCATGGTAGCTTTGGCCCGTCTAACTGCCTTCCTACAAGTGCGAGCAGAGGAGGTATACTCCTCTTTGGAAATCTCTCCCTGTTTCCGCTTTTTATATGCTCCCCTTTTAGCCTGTAGGCTGCTCTGGATTTCTCTGGTCAGCCAGGGAAGCTTTCTGGCCCCTTTCCCTCTTTTTCCTCGCATCGGGGTCGTCTCCTTCTGTGCCCGAAGGATCATTTCCTTAAGGCACAGCCACAAGGCCCCTTATCTCGAAAGCACAGACTATTCATGCCATGTGCTTACTCTACCCCTCTGAGGAAGGTTCAAGTTGAGGTTTTTTTTTTTCTGGAAGAGTCTGTTTGGTCAAGTTTCAGTTAACCTAAGTAGTGCTTTACAGGATGCTGTAGACAGCCGACTTACTCATTTCTGTTGCACAATAGGCAGTAAAAGCAAAGAGTTGTCCTGCTGGCCAAAAGGTCTAGGAGACCCTGTCCGGGCACACAGCGGTAGATGACATTTGTTATTCATCCGCTTCCTCCTCCCAATAGATGGCATCTTGGACTTCCTATATGGGTTCTGACGAGAAGCACAGGGAAATCCAAAGGAGTCATTCCCACTGAGTCAGGCCTTAATGGATTTAACCCGAGGTGACATCAAACACTTAACTAGGCAACCTAAATACAATCTGAAACCTTTTTACCTCTTAATCTCTAGATCAAGGGTGACAAACTCACCTGGGGCCCTTGGCTAGGTCTGGACCAAATGGGCTCTGTGGGCCAGAACCAGCCCAGGGTACAGAGGTTGCTTCTATTGTCTCGGTGGTGGTGGTGAGGGTCTGTGTGGGAGGAGTCCAGTGGGCCTGGAGGAGGGATCTGGGGGCAGTAGCAATACGCCCAGCTTGCCATCAGTATCTGTGGCCAGAGGGGCCAAAGGCCCTGAATTTCCTAACAGGCCACCACCCCCTGCCCTCTCCAGTTTGCAGTGGCCGAGCTGTCAGTAACCTGATGTGCCAGATAGAGCAGCTCTGGTGGCTGTGTGTTTTAACACCCCATGTCTGGATAAATCTTGGTTATATTTTTCACTCTTTCATCTGTTCTTGGAAACTGGTTCAAAACAAACAGCCATTCAGACTGATTGGAGGAGAAATCTTTTAGAGAAGACTCAGAACTCATTACTAGAATCATAGTAAATAAGGGTTGGATGGGAGCTCAGGAGGTCATCTAGAATCAAGAGAAGCATCTCTTTTAAGCACCCAGATTAAGTAAAAGCAGTAGTAATTTGTAAGCAAATGTTGACCAAGGTGAAGCTAGATGACCAGAAGAAGACCAATCTGCTACTCTATACAGTGAATTCTGTGGGCTAGATGCTGAACATCTGATTCACATTGGAACTTCTCAAATGTGTAGGTTCTTGCTCATCCCAGGGATGCTGGTATTCCATGATAAAAAATTGTAAATTCTCTGATTAAAACCCCCAAAATCCATGGTTAAAATTAAATGCCCCCCACAGCCCTGCTGGTGTCCCTCAGTCCCCCCCACCCACAGCCCCTGCCCCTCAGCTGCCAGGGATATGGGGCCAGGGTCCCAGGTCTGCGGTCCCCTGCCCCCAATGGAAGGCAGTGGCTGCTACAGCAGGAGCCAGCTCCCAGCGGCAGCATGCACTCACAGGGGACAGGGGGGACCCGCACCCCCCAGGTCTGTGTGCGGAGTGGGGGAAGAACCAGCCAGCCTGCACAGCTCTTTGCAAAAGGGGGAAATCTGTGGGTTTCTCTTCTATAAGGGAAAAATCTGCATTTTCTCTGATAAAAATGGGAAATCCATAGTTTTCTCTTTTTTCTTGGGGAATGGAAAACTAGGATCCCTGTGAGTCATCACCAAGGCTGAGGAATATGGAGTTGTCATCAGGCCTAGTATGACAGAAGAGTCAAGTTCTTCCACCTTTTGTTGCTATAGGACTGAAACAAGGTCAGGGTACTCAGGGCTAATTAGGGGTTTTAATTTTAAAATTCAGTGGTAATTCAGCTTTCTTTTGGTGCTTTTCTTCACTGGTTCATGCCATTACTTTAAATCAGAAGGTCTAATCTTGCAGGCCTTTATTGAGGCAATAAGCTGATGGAATGGAATAGTTTCTTGCCAGAAGAATGACTTTAGGACCCGATGCCCATAGAGGTGGCAGCAGGGCCAGAATTATTTATCCTCGTACATCTATATCCTCTAACCCTTTATGGCAACAGGGCAAGGATAAACCTTCCCTGCACGGGCGTATTGGAGTTATGCTGTTTTTTGGAGGTTGCAGAATGTGTTTCAAGAAAAGCAACTCTTATAAGAATTTATTACACAATTTGTATGAGGTAGCAAATCTCACGTTTCTCAACTGCCTTGTGATTGGGCACGTGGGACAATTATTTCAGTATTGTGCAAGCAGCAGACACTATACTTGCAAATACTGAAATGTGCTTCCTAACATTCACTTTGTTTTACTGTAAGTAGCTACACGCACTTCAAGTAGATCAAAAGTATATTTCCTTTGTTCTCTCACCTTTTAAAATGAAACTGAGCCCTTATTTTTCTTAAGCAAGTATCTAGGCCAGATCCTCAGCTGAGATTCAAGTAGCACTAATACTAGGTAGAAGCAGACACTTCTTAAGAGTGGAGGTTTTGTTTTTCTGCTGCTTGTGCGTAAGCAAGGGGTTCTTGGAACCATTAATGACTGAAAAGGTGTCTGTACTGAAATAGTCCCACCTACTGTTACAATTACTCTTTACTGTGATTAGTACAGTGATCATGACTGTACAGCGTGGGATGGGGAAACTGCTGATATTTTAACATGTACATATAGGTAAAATTATCTATTCCTACCAAGACTATTAAAAAAAAAAAAAAAGAAAAAAAAAAAAAGAAGCTTTCTGGGCCCTGACAAAAAACATTTGCTAATACAGACAGGTTCTCTCAGACAGAGTGTAAGTTTGAAATGGAGACAGAGGGTTATGCTTTGGACAAGACATGGAGTCAGATTTTTGCCCCCCCCCCCCCCCCCCCCCCGGCGGCGGCTTAGACTCTTTCCAAATAGGTCCACATCCAATTGTCTGTAGTGCATGTGAAGAACAATTTTTGTGTGCTTGCTTCCTTCCTTCTATGCACCTCTCATCCTTCTGCTCATGGTCGTTTCAAGAGAGAAATTAAGTGTTATCTTCTCATTTCTGAGATGTCACATAGAAGCTGCACAAAGCTAGGCACCCCTAGTAATATTGTATGCAGATAACAATCCTGGAAGCTGTTGGCTCAGATTAGTGGTAATCTGTATCATTCATTCTATTTATTACCTAACACAACTTTCATGAGCACTGAATGACCAACCTTATCTCATTTTTAGTTTTGGTTTTTTTTTTCCTTGATTTTTTTTTTTTTTTTTTTCTTGAGCCCAAACTCTTTTCCTCTAGGAAAAAAAGATGCAAGGTTTTTGTCCTACATAACAACATCCTGACAACAGCTAATGGCTCAATCCATTTAGACCCACTTAATAGAATCATTGTCCAGATGCATGAGTTAATGATGGCTAACTACCTCCAGTTCATTCTTGTTTACATGCCTGTGTCCTCTTAAGCTTCAAAATACCTTGCAGATATTAATACAATTAAACATGATGCTGCATTATAGAAGTCCCTTTTGAAGATGAGGATTGTTATCCCCTCTTCTTATAGTAGGGACACCTACTGGTGTGTTTCTGGTGCAAAGAGGATAAGACATCTGACCCATAATATCTCCAGTGATGGGAATAGAGTGCCTCGCCCTGTGCTATAACCATAAGACAATGCTGCTAGATAACGTGGTGGTGTAACTGTGCTTGGTGTTTGCAACATCTGACCAATTATATTTAATAGAAGCTTGCCTTGTGTACTTGCCCAGGCAAAGACCTAGGGTTGAGGCATTTGGGAGAGGGAATAAGTTTCTGGTTTGGTTCCCAGCAGGAAAGGGAGATGGAGAAATAACAACAGGTTATCTAATTCCTGGCAGGAGAAGCAAGCAACCAGCAGGTGTGAATTCCCAGTTGAGGTGTTCATGTAGTAAGGCAGGCAGCTACCTATATTTATGGTAAATAGAGGGCAAAAGCAGGGAGAACTGCAGGCTGAAGCTCCTCCTGAGGACACCTCCCCATCTTCTAGTCCTTCTCCACTAACTCATGCCTTTGATAAACAGCATGTCATCTTTTGTGTGCTTATCCTTGAAATACAAGGCGAACTGTTCATTCTTTTTGCCATGCTTTATGCCAAAAATCATTCCCCCTCCCCCCCTTTTTTTCTGGAGCTTATCCCACTGTGAAACTTATCAATTCCATGTTTAGTTCTTAATTTTTAAGATAAATTTGATGCTGAGGGTATTTTTGTATGGTGCAAAAAGGCACTGTGCACAGCTAAATAATCTACACCTGTATGTGCTGTATTAGTGTGGCACTGCATGTGGGCTTAGTCAAGGCAGAGCACCATGATCATGTGGCTATGCTGTGCCTTGTTCTTGTATAGAGCTAGCTCAACCGTCTCAGTATGACACTGCTTTTGGGCGTAAAGACACCCCTAAATAAACACTGCTCCTAAGTAGTCTAGAAACTTTGCAGCTGTACTATAGGTGTCACGTTGCCGGAGTCTGCTTTAGA
This sequence comes from Alligator sinensis, assembly GCF_000455745.1. Classification (NCBI taxonomy): domain Eukaryota; kingdom Metazoa; phylum Chordata; order Crocodylia; family Alligatoridae; genus Alligator; species Alligator sinensis. The sequence continues at coordinate 2,573,991 of NW_005842001.1, forward strand.
GCTTTGCTAGGCCCCTTGCTGGTTAAACTTGCCTTGGAGAAATGTCATGGTGATGGCATCGGATGAAGTGAACTCGAGTTAACGAAAGTTTATGCTGTCTATATCTTATGTAATTAGTCTGAAAGGTGCAGATTTACCCTGCCTGCTGCCTTTGACCCTTCCTGAAACAGATCTCTCTGCTAGCCCAGTTGCCCTCTCTCTCCCTGTGTAACACTGTTAATCCTAAAACCACTTTTCTCTGTCTTGGTTGTGTTTTTGGGATGAAGCTTAGCAATAGCATATTAGGGATATTCCTGCAGAGCAGGCACAGCCTGTTTTTGTAAGTTACTCATTTGTTCTCTCCTATCCACTCCCCAGAAACTGGATGTTAGTACAATATGTGCCTGCAGGGCTTTCCATCTGGAATGAGAAACACAATCTCGTTAGCTGTGTGCCCCAAAACTAGCAGCACAAAAGCAATTTAGATAGCACTGAATGTAGCTGTATTATATGCAGCTTGTGTGACTCAAGGGCCAGGTACTTGGTTTGTGTGAACTGGTATAACTTCTTCATTACCAGGTCAGATTGTGTGCTCTGGCCTGGCAGAAATGAAGTAAAGGCTCCTCTGTCTACAATTCTTTCCATTCTTTATTCCAAAAATGAGCACAGAGGAGCTAGAATTTAGGTAGAGAAGTCAGTGGAGCAGAACTGCCTTGGCCATCTGGGGCCAGGCTCTCATTGGCAGAGCTCCTTTTTGAATATCTTTCTCCCACTGGTCATTGTTAAATTATCATGCACAATTCTGAGCTAACAAGTGGTCTGAAGCAAGTCTCATTTTGGAGGATATTATTATTTACCTTTTTAATGAGGTGGCTGATATGGGAAACCCAACATACTGAGTGGTGTTGTCTTCTGGCATTTGTGCTAGGCTTCATCATTTCTTTAACAGTTTGTTATCCAGGTGTAAGAAATGAAGGGTTGGGATGTCACTGAGGCACCTCCATAGAAGATGAACTTGATAAGACCTTGTTTGGGCCTAGTGATCTGTTGCTGGTGGATCCAGCTGCTAGATGGATTTATTTTATTTTTGTTCCTACTTTATTGTGGCAGCCCCCCATGTCCTTCCATCATGGACCATTTTATTAGCCTCTGCCTAAACTTGCAACAAAATGGTAGTCCCAGCTCCACTGAACTGTGATGCAAGTAGCATCAGTAAATGTAAGAATAAAAAAATAGGCCAGTTCCTGGCACAGGAATACTTAAGGTGTTAGAAAAATCTTTGGAATTTTAATATTGTAAAAAGAATTCTTCTTCACTTCTAATTCTCCTTTCCCTTCAAGATCAATAATATTGAAAAGGATAGCGGGGGAAGCTGGATTTCAGATTGTTACATCCTTCTCGACTTTTTGTCTGAGGTGATGAGATGCATTGGTGACTTGCTGAAGGAGGGATGAGGATTTTTTTGCTTAAAATGAAATCTACTACAGTCTCCTACCTAGGGTAAAAGCATGGCCCTGACAGATCATGGGCTCTGGTCTGTTCAGTTGCATTAACCTGACAGGACAATGTATGGTAGGACATGTCTCTTTGAGCCAGAAATCTATACTAAAACTTAGTGTGGCACAGTAAGACTTGAATCCCATTTAATATGAGGCTCACACTTTGGTGCTGGAAGTCTTACAGGATTTCCCCTCCCCCTGTCTCCTACAGACTCCTTAACACCTTTGAACAAAAAGCTAGCTCTTCAGCTGCTGTAAATTTTCATGGACTTAGTCAAGTGAATGGAAAATTGCTAATTTAAATCATTGGTTGATGAAGCCCCTTTACATCTGTGCCTGAGTTGTGGTGCCCATAGTGGGTTCTTATGGGCTGTGAATCTGTTGTACTAAGTGTTTTATTTACTTGGTCAGAATATGCTGCTGCTAAAACTCTTGTGAGGAGATGATTTCTGGTTATGAGCACCGTTATCTGGTATTGTGACCATTATTTCTGTTTTGTCCAGCCCATGTGGAAAATTGTATGTTGTTTTATCAGATGAGATTTTTCAAATTAGCGCTGACATTTACTGTGTGTAATACAAATTGTCCTAGAATGATAAAAGGGGGGGGGGGGGGGGGAGCAGACTGGGAAATAAAATCAAGGAGTCGTGTTACGTTTCTTTATGGCAGATTAATGTCTGGATGGATTTAAGTGGAAAGCATAAATCTCTCCATTCATCAGTCTAGGGCTGAATTCTTAAGGTTTGTCTGGGGTAGGCGGACAGTGAAATCTGCTTTATTCCAGATCTGTTCTTGGGGTCACTTCCTGAGGGGGTGTTCCCCTTCCTCCCCCCAATCCAGTTGAGAGAGTCGGTCAGGATGGTTTTTCTCTTTGGCATTTAAATCTAAATAATTTGCTTAAATCATAGAAATATCTGCTTTTTATTTGCATCCTTGTATGTCAGTTGCTTTTTTTCAGTCTGATTCTGATCTTACTTTCACTAATGCAATACTTCTCACATCACTTGAGTTATTCCTGTTTACACTAGCCTTGCACGTGAATTGGATTTTAGTGGATATGTGGGTCTACACCAAGTGAGAATTGGGCCCTCCTGTGGTGGTAGCTCTTCAAGTCAAATTTGTTTAATATTTTAAAGACAGACAAGGTTCTTTGGGTGAATCTGATATCTTTTATTAGACCAACTTAAATAGTTTGAAACATTTTTCTTAGCAAGCATACGTGCGCGCGCGCTCTCTCTATTTTAAAGATATTTAAGCCTGATTGTCTGTGGTCTTGCACTTTACAGAGTCATTAGCACCTCTGCTAAGAAGATGCAAAGCTTTAGTAAATCAAATGGCTGCACTTTACAGGGATGTAAATAATGACACATCATGTGTTGGGCTGAGGGGAATTATGCCTCCCAGGTTTTGAAAGGGTATTGGTGAAATAAATGACCCGTAAAATGCATCTATTGCAAGTTGGGAATCAATAGTTACAGGTTTAACTGCTGCATACTCAAAACCTAATTACAAATTAATTTCTGTTAAGTCGTATGCCTCAGGTTATCGAAATCCTAACTATTCCTTAGGCATCCAAGTTGTAGCCGTATTGGTCTAGAGGAAAAAGCAACCGGCGAGACTCATTGTAGAGGTGATTTTCTTTTATTAGACCAACAAGATTTTTACAAAAAAATTCTTTAATTGCAGGCTTCCAGGTAGTTTGTGCCCAGAAGCTTGCATTTTATGCGCGCACACACAAAAAAAATTCTTCAGATGCAAGGTTCTGGATACAAACTTCCTGGAAGCCTGCAATTAAAGAATTTTTTTTGTAAAAATCTTGTTGGTCTAATAAAAGATAATCACCTCTACCATGAGCCCTGCTGGTTAACTATTTCTTATACTGAATAGCAAGTTAGTCTCCTTGGGGCCTATTTTAATTTCTGAGGGAATACCAGTGAAATAAAGTGCTAACCCAAGTGACAGACACCTCTTGTGTAGCTTCCTCTGCTTTCCACAGGAAAGGGCCAGATGAACAGGAGTGTGAGTGTGAATCACTTACCCAGCCTGAAGAAGCAGCATGTGGTAAAAATGCTGTAGATGTCAAATTTTATTTTATGCAGTAAAATAACTAATTGTACTCTGCTTCAATGTAACAGAAAGCCCATTGGCAGCTGGAGGTTACGTTGATTGCACTTCATATTTTTTCATCATTATTCAATACATAAATTCCATGAGGGTCAAATGATAGAACTTGGCTTGGTTATGTTACAGTTGGATTTTGGAACTGAAGAGTGCTGATGCAACGCTATCTAAGTAGTGACAAAACATACTTTCTCAAAAACAAACTGGAAGGGCATGTGTAAGGAAAGGCCAGGCAGGGGGACGTGTGTGTGTGTGTGTGTGTGTGTGTGAGAGACAAAAAATCAAACCCACTACCCCTCCCACAGGGTATGTTGGGCACCTCTTGCCACCCTATCCTACATGTGTAATTAATGCAAAGCAATGAATGCCAGAGCTGTTTGAGCCAGAGTAAACTGCTCCTGGGTGCAGTGTTCTAAGAACGCATGTAGACAGCAGCAATTTGAGCTGGCTGTGCTGACCAGGTGCAATTTACACCGTGATCAGCGTCCACATATGCATTGCAGCACAGTAAATTACTTTGCCCTAAGACAGTATTGTCCCCAACAGTACTATCTTACCACAGACTTAAGTAGTTTACTATAACCTAATACTGCACACAGGTGGATGATGATGCTTTACTGCGGAGCTAATTAGTCTACTCTGCAGTTAAGTGCATATGTAAATGTACCTTCTGGGCATGTCCAGATAAGCGTGGCTGTGCAATATGTGGCACTGCAAGCACGTCTGCTCCGGTTCTCTCTTTTTACCTGTGGGTTTTTTGACCCCTGGATATCCAGGGGTAAAAAAAAAAACAAACCCAAAACCATGGTGAGCGGGGAAACCCGGAGCAGCACCTGCATGGGCATCATGTGCCGCCGAAAAGCAGAGCCAGGCCGCCCGGTGCTGCACTGCAGCTGCTAGCTAGACTCTGCCCGCAGGATTGCTGCTACTGCAGCCCTGGGGAGGCCCCCCATGACCTGAGGTAAGGCTGCTGGGGCCAGCACAGTGTTGGCCTCAGCTTCCCCTACTGCCCCTGGGGTAACGTGCTTCAAGTGAAAGTGCGCGCGGCATGGGCAGTCCCTGGGGAGAAGTAGCTGCCGTACAAGGTGCACCACTGCTACCTTGTCCCCAGGGAACCAAACACCCCTGCTCGTCTGGATGCAGCCTCAGTGTAGGCAGACTCTCCGGGCAAGCCCTCTTCTCAGATGTGTAGAGGGTGAGCAGAATTGGTGAGGAACAGAGGAATGTGAAGACTTATCCTGAGGGTTTTCACACTGCTTTAGAAGTTTTCATGAGATCACAAGACGGTGAAATACTGACCCCAAGCCGATGTATGCTCCACCACGGCCATCTGACCAGCTTGGCTACCTGTGAAACTTCTTTAGAGACTCTTTGAAATTCAGTCTATGCTTTAGATGTTCTTTCTGCACAAATTCCAAGCACAGTGGTTTCTCTCCTAGGGCCCGAATGGAAGGAGACTGATGTTACAAGGTGATCTTGTTCCTAGGGATTCAAGTTGGACTTGAGAATCTGCCCCAAATATCACTTGTGCTCTATTGGAGCTGCTTTTTAAGAGTTCACACTTTCTTCCCAGCCATGCAGAATCCCCTCTTTAATTCCTTGGTATTCACACCATTTGTGGTCCAAACTGAATAATATGGTTTTGAGGAAATTTATCACACCATAATTATTCTGATAGAAAAAGTAAGAGGTGAATAATAGAACAATATACATGGAAATCAACGTTTTTCCTTGGCAGTTATGAATGCAATCCACTGAATATTTTGTGGGACATGAGATTAATTTATTTTAGTATAAAATATATTTGATGCATTCTCCTTTTAATTTATTGACAGAGGGGTTTCCTTCCTTCTTGTCCAAGCCATGGTGCTGAGAAGTGAAAGATGGTGGGGTGCTGATCCAGTTTTACCAGGAGTCATTAGTAGTTGGATGTGGCTTAAGGAGATGTGATCCTCTTCCAGACTCTCTTGTTTGGTTCATTTTTTCTCAAGGAAGACATGGCAGGAGGATGTCTTCTAGGCCTAGGGTTGGTTGGTTGGTGTTTTTTTTGTTTCTTTTTGTTGTTTTTTCCAAGCCAGATAACTTGTGTATTTGCTAGCCTGCTGTATAATCTTAGTAGAGACAGGCTTTGTTGTGACATGAGTGAGGTAAGAAGGCTGTAGTGACGATCTCGCTTTAATTTCCTTCCAGTAAACTACAGTGCTTTATCTTCACTAGAATTTCCAATGGGGTAGCTAATATGCATAAATTAACCCATGGTAAAAATGTATCTCTTTTAGGTAATAATAGGGCAAACTCTTTATGTGACTTTGGCCCTAATGGGCCCCTATATACATGCAGGGAGCCTGCTCCATGCTAGAGTTCCAGCACATCGGAGCAGACTATTCGAGTCCGCTGAAGCGTGGAAATTAATATTCTCCAGTAGCCTCCAGTGTCAAGTGTATTAGTGTCCCTGCGCTTAAAAATGGTGGCAGGGCACTTTAAACTAAAGCTCATTCAACAAACTTTAGTTCAAAGCGCCTTACTGCCACTTTTCAGCATGGGGATGCTGATGCATGTGATGTTCCAGGCACTTCTTTAATTAGCACAGCTTTCAGAGCTGCGCATATGCATAAATGCCTAATGGTTCTATCCTAACTTCTTTTCTATCTTAATACTGCCTCACTTTCATAAAAGGTTTTGAAAATTCAGTGGAAAATACTTTTAAATACCAATTATTAATAAAAAATGAGTAGGCCGTGCTTGGGGCGGGGTCTCTTACTCCCCCCTAACTCCTCTGAATCTCTCTTAATTTTGCAGTCCTAAAACTTTGTAGTCAGTGAATCTATGTTCTTGGATGTCCCACAAGAAACCGATCAGACTTTAACATGAAGCAGAAGGAGGAAACACAAGGAAGAGGATTTCCCCGTAAAACATTTTTTGGTTCAAAGTTTTGCACTCTTCTCACTAGAAACTCTTCAAAACACATACCGTGCAGCTAGCACCACTGTTATTGATGTCCCATGCTATTGAGTTGCCTACTGTGATCTGCCTTCCTTTGGCCATTTATTTTAAAGCAATATTTAAAGAATGCATGACTTGTGGAGACAAGGTGTGCCATTATTGCAAGCTGTTTCATTTCTACTTTCCCACCATGGTGGGTTTTGAAAGGTCAAACATGGCTGCAATCATGTGAAATATGAAGCCCATTTCTAGTTCTACACCTGTATTTTATTGTTTGTACTCTTTCCGGAGTACTTCTGCCATGTTTATCAATTCACATAACTGTTGTACTTTGTAAAGGTTGTGGTGTTGAAAGATTGCTTTTCTTTCCTGTGGAGTGGAAGGAATGCAGTGACTTGCCAGGCTCCAATGGGAATAGATAGAACAGAAATAAATAAATCAAACCCATTTTATTTTAAGTTGATTAGTCTGCTGCATTTATAGTTTTCTAAAATAAAATTTAGCCCCACAGGGTTTAGCAAATCAAATAACAGTAACTGCAATTAATTTATAAGCTGTTACTAATGTTTTCCATCTCCTTCCTCATCTGCACCAAGAAGATTAATCTTCGTGCTTCTGACCCTTAGGCTGAATCCAACTCTATAAGGTGCAGATGCCATAGTGAGGCAACGAACATTAAGAGGGTCTACGCTCCAGTAAAAGGAGGATTTCCAGCCAGAGCTCATGAGATGACCAGTCATATATATATTTTCATCAGTGTCATGTCCCCCAAGAAACCATGGAATCTAAAATGCTGATGAGTTTGGAAGCTAAATTGATCCTGTAAAGTCCTTTACAAAATTCAGCTGCAGTCCTTAACAGGGTGGTTTTGAAAGTGGAGATTTTAGTGTTTCTGTGGTGCCTAAACAATGGAACTAGTATCTATTTCTTGAGGGTCTTGAGTGATAGAGTAGTGCAAAGATCAAATTTAAAGTTGCGGGGTTTCTTTATTTTTTTATTATAGGCTCCCTTTTAAAACAGAGTTCAGCACACAAATTGGACCTCTGAACCTTAACTGGGTTCCCTTGAGCCAACTCATGTGCCATGGTCATTAGTTACGTAAGCACAGTCTATGACAGTCGTGTCCAACCTTTTTGAATGTGGGGCTGGATCGTGTACTTTTTATCACCCAGTGGGCCAGCGGGCTAGATTCAAAGACCTCACAGGAAGCAGTATCACATCAGGAAGTGGTCACATGACCTTTGACACCAATGAAGTTGCAGGAAGTGACAATGAAATGGGTCTAACCAGTTCAAAACTCTCCCTCTATAGCATTCACCTCTGCCACTATTCGGGACAGGATACTGAGCTAGATGGACAGTTGGGCTGACCAAGCATGGCACTTTTTATGCTCTTATGTTCTTTGGCTGAGCTTCCAAACTATGGCTGAGATTTGCAAAAAGGGGTATAGGCATGTTACAAAGTTGTCATAAAAGATTTGGGGCCCTCTAAATCCCATTCATTTTAAAGGAAGTTGGCCTTTTGACTCAGCTTTGAAAATCTCAGCCCAAGGTACCAACCAAATAAGTAAAAATATATTTTGCATTTCTATGCAGTGCATCTATGTGGATCTCTCCAAGCATTTTACAAACATTAAATGAACCTCAGGACATCTCTGCTTTTCAGAAGAAATGTGGTGGTGAGGACATTCTGGGAACGTCTCACTTTCTGTGTGTGATCTGCTTCTACTGTCCTTGGACCACCCTAGAAGGGCCCTTACTGCCTCATTTCCAATTCAGAGCAGGTAAAGTGTAAGTGGGTAGGAAGGGCTTATTTTTTGGCAGCAGGTTTGAGTGGCTTGAAGCTAGTGAAGATGTACCCACAATTAGTCACTGACCAGAGTGGAAACACAGTTGTCCTCCGCTCTTAA
>NW_005842001.1:2582575-2592779 GCF_000455745.1 Alligator sinensis
CTTGTGCTTCTGACTCTGTCGTGGCCTCTTTTAGGGTGCACACTTAGAACTCTGGCTTTTCCTTCCTGCCCATTTTGCTGAATTGTGATTATTCCCACGGGGCATGAATTTAGTTCAGTGGCTATGATTCTGGTTTCTCATACAGAGGCAATGAATCTCACAAAGTATGGCATATTTTAGTGGGACAAAAATGTTTTGAAGGCCACACAGAAAGCAATAAGCAATTTTTACTCACATGAGCTTACCAGTTATCAACCACCTGCTACTTGGGTTCCTGGCAGGTATAGACACAAGTTTATTAGCACGTTGTTCCAGAGTGAGTCTCTGTGCCATAGCCTACATCAGGTCTCAGATCTAGGGAGCCTGACCCCTCCCCAGCCATAGGTGTGTCACGTTATAACAGTCTGCTGGCTGGTGCAGACCCAGCTGGGCTCCTCCCATCCCCAGCAGCACATGGGAAGCCAGCTTCAGCTGAATGCCACTTTTTCTGGCCGGTGTTGACCCAGCTGGGTCCGTCCCATCTGGAGCAGCATGCAGCTGAAGCCGGCTTCCCACGAGCTACTGGGGACAGGATGCACCAGCCAGCAGAAGCGGCGGCAGAGCCGTGTGCTTCTTGGGACAGGACAAGCCAGGCCAGAGCAGCAGAGGCTGAGCTGCATTTCCCCCCTGCCTGCATGCTCAGTGCAAGTAGAATCATCAGAGTTTAGCTACTGACTCAAACAAGCCTCCAGTGATTGTGAGCTGGCATTTTGTAGAGTTCATTTGGAAACTGGCCATATTCAGGTGAATCTTCATATGTGGAGCAAAAATGTATGCCTACACCAGGACGATACTTGGCATCATGTTGAAATTCAAGTGCAGAACATCCTTCAGCATATGGCACAAGCAGAGCAGGAGCTACTTGTTTCTCAGTAGTGGTCTTGGGACTACTATGTAGGATGGACATCCCCTCTATGGATTGGCCATTAAAATGTTCTTTAACCACAGCAAAACAACATTAAAAACAGTGAATCTGATCCCTGCTAGTCGTTTTTAGCTGATATTTTACCAAGACAGTTCTAAGCCTGACCAGTTAATGTTTGGCGAAGCTGCAAGCAAGTGAAAACAGGGTCTGATAATGGGAAAATGTGCAGCTATGAGTACAGTCAAGAGTTATTGCTCAACATGTCATAAAGCAATGATCAGTAAATTAGAAAGTTGCAGTGTCACTTGCTTAGGGAAGGATGAGCAGATCTCCTGGTGCAGGTATAGGAGAGATCCTCTCCCAGCCCCATCCCATCTTTGAACCTTGCACAACTGGATAGGTCTACGGTCAGAAAGATTTTCCTTTTCCTACATAACATCAGATATCAGCAGGATACAAGCTTTGATCACATGATATTTAAGCTTTTGTTCCTCCAGAACAAGCAAACCAACCCAGAAGTGTGGAGACCTAAACTTCTGAGTAATCAAAGACCCAGCTTCCTGGTTAAATCATGTCATGGTGTCAGCCACAAGGGAAGGCATGACTGCTTCATGAATTGGTAGATACTTAGAGCAACAATTTTTGGTCTGGTCAGCAGTCAATTTTTTCCCACGGGGCATGAATTTAGTTCAGTGCTGCTCCACCAGCAATACATTGAAGTCAATGGCTCTGAAAATGCAGCTTCCTCCGTGTGTATTAGGTGAGTCTGGCTCTTTGATTTAATACTCATCATATAAAAGTGCCTGTGAATAGGATACATTTGAATCGGCCTTGTGAATCTGGCATTATTTGAAGTAGATTGTGGAATGGCGCAGGGAAGAGGTGGAATAATGATTTTTTTCTGTGTACTAAGGGTGTGAATAAACTGGCATATTTTTCACCAGTTTGGTTTTTATAACTTTGTTTTTTATCAGGATCCTGAACTTTTCCTAACAACTACTTTTGGTAGCTTATTCAATCGAGCTGAATGGTTTTATAGTCTGTCACCTGCATTTTATATAGTTCCCCAATGGGCCACTGAATAATAATTCAATTTAACTTGTTCACCATATCGTCTTTTTTGGAATAATTGCTACTGGAGAGCTATCTGATTCCTTCCAGGTAACCAGCTGTTATGGAGCCTGTTGTGAGGAACTGATGCAAGGTGACAGACAGGGTGAGGTGGAACTATTTGGGAAGTGTTAGCAATAGAACGTCAGATATTTTCATGTCTAAAAGATCAATGAAAATATGGACTCTAGTGCTGAGCTCCTTTTGATTGCTTTACCCGGAGGATGGGGAGGTGTGCACGTATATATGTGCTCTAGTGTTGAGCTTTACCCTGAATGTTATAATTTATTTATTTTTCTGCCATCCTTGCTGTCTCTCCTTGACCCTTAAACACAGGACATTTTGTTCAAGTTGGGGTAAGTCTGCTGACATTAAAATTGAGCCAGTGTAAATGAATTGGTCCCAGACTGCCTGCTTCTACTCCTCTTTGAAATCAACTTTCCCATTGATTCAGTGGTGGCCTCTTGAACTCTGGCCCAATCTTTTTGGTTACACATCTCCAAGGTGGTCAGGTGGCCAGAGCACTTCAATGGCGACTATAGGTCTATATTTAGAACACCTTTTTCCATGATCAGTGCTAGATCTTACTTTGCAATAGCTGAAAATGGGCCAAAAGCCACAAACGAAACTTTGTGCTTTCAAAGCAGATGACCTGAGGATGGTTGTGCTTGTTAGTTCCTAAATCAGTTTAGAAGTAAGAACTTTTCCCATTATCAGTAATACCTTTGTCTATCAATCTGTCCAGAATTCACAAAAGGGAAGGGAGCAGCAGGCCATAAAAAGACAGGGAAAGCATTTACTGAGAAAATCCCTATAAGGCTATCTTCAGTAGTCTTGTACCAAAGACTTCAGAGGGCCCACATGTCAAACTTGTGATGTTCTGTAATGGTACAAACTGTTGCTGAGCCTATCAGCCCTGTAGGCATCCACAACCCCTACTTATTTGGCTCTGTAAATTGCTGACTGCATTTGTCAGAATGTTACTTGCTTTCTAAGAGACCTTTTAAAGGGGACCTGCTGGAAACCTCCTTCTGTTTTGGGAGGTGTGTGGGCTTTTTTTAAAATAGGCTGTTGTTGCAAAACAACTGTTCTTGTAATTAATTATTCCAATTCCTTTGGGAAACCTTAAACCTTTTGCCTGCATTTACTAGTTGGTAGCAATTTCACCTGGGTGCAAGCGCTTGGCTGAGATCAAACCCTCATTTTTCAGCAGGATGAGAGAATAATCTTGTATCAGCACCAGACTGCAGATAAGGGTTTTTTTTTAGCGAGGAATCCTATAACTTCTGCTACATTATTGAGATGCTAATAAATTTGGTGCAGTGTTACAGTTGACCTGGTTTAGATCTAGGGGCTATAGATATGATTTGTAAATTGCTGTCTCTAACTCTTTTCAGACTTGGGTCTCTAGTCCAAATCCTCAAGTGTGCACCTTCAGTAGGATCATGCTTAAAGCTAGGCTTTTGCTTAAGTAGTTGGCTGAACTGAGGCCATATTTGTAGTGTGGGGGAAGGAGAGAAGTGGCAGCCATGTTGTAGATTATAATTTGCATCTTTCCCCCACTTCCAGAGGATATCTGATCCTTATTATTGTCCTTTTAAAAATGGGTGTGGAAGACCAGGACCATCTAATCATGCCACATCATTTAGTTAGAAAACATCGAGCTTCCCTCTACAATCTTACTCTTTGCTGATACTAGGATCTCTTACACAGCATCTGGACACAGATGGGCTATTCAATGATTAGAAATAATTTGCCAGATACCTTACCTAACAGACATTTAAAGATGCTCTGTGATAAAGGGCTCTGGGAGGAAAATCTTCAAAATAAGGGAATTTGCTGATTTTTTTTTTTTTTCTTCTCCTCCTGGGCTAGTCAAATCTAGATAGAACTACTTCAAGGAACCTGTTCAGTTAGGTCATGTTAAATGTCTGTTACTGTCAGCTGTTAATGCCCTAGTCAGATTTGATTTCAGTTTTACTGGTGTTAGGTGAAAATCCCCTGATTCCAATGAAGTTCATCTACAGTTTAATCAGCATAGTGGAGATCAGGATCAGATATGAAATCTGTAGGCCACAACACTTCACTATAGATGTTCTGCTATCAGAAATTAGGCATGGCCCCCTCTTCAGAAAAGGCTTAAGAACAACCTCCCCACTGTTTTAGCTAGGATGGCTTTGTCCCCATTGTGGATTTTTTTTTTTTTATTAAAATGAAATTACTGCCTCAAATGCTTTCAAGCAGCCTTTTCCTGCCTGCTAGAAAAACAGTCTAATCGCAGAAACATCTTGATGCGTTTCAGTGCAGGTAGGCTTGGGCAGCTTCTTGCCTAGTGTAGGTGGCATAGTTCAGGCTGTGGTCTGTCATCTCCAAAAGTACAGCTACAGGTTTTATAACTCTGTATAGATATAGAGTGTGTATATTACTGTAAACCTGTATCTGTATACATACATATACATTAATGTATATTAACATAGTCAGAAGAGAAAATATACATATTTTATTTTTATAATTCCAGGCATGTTGATAGTTTTAAGCTTCTTGCACCACCCCTTTATGGATGGCGTGCAAAGTAGCTTTTATTACTTTTTCTGCTTCCCCACAGCCAGCTAGAATTTTCCTCTCTTCTACAGGAGCAGTGCTGGAAGTGATGCCAGCCACATCACTTCGGAGTGCTGTTGGCTGTAGAAACTGACCTGCCCTTATCACGCTTCCTGCTGGCCTGTTCAGCTTGTGTAAAGCTTCTGACTCATTTTTAAGCTTTATATAGGAACAGAGATGTCCTATTCGGATGCTAATTATAAGAGTAATAGAAACAAAACTGAATTGTGTCCTGCACAATGGACAGGTGACAGGTGAAGGACATTGTCTATTTTCTTTGTCTTTAACAACATGCGTGTTGGGTTTGACTTGCCTGCCCTGTTCTCGGAGTAAGGGCGTATGTGAACCCTTATTTTGGATCTTGACAACAAGATAGGGGAGACCTGAAGTAGAACCCAGCACCATGTGTTTTAGGAAGATAGGCTGGAGCATGGCCCAAGAAAGATCTTTCTGAGAGATGGGAGAGGAATGATTGAAATAAATGTGTAAACAGACTTCTGTCACAGCTGTTACATTATGTTTCCCCCCTCTTAGAAATATAGCCTTGCCAATGATTTTGAAATACTATTAAAAGTGCTGTTCCTTAATTAAATGTCTTCATTTTGTATCTGGAGCCAGGAATAAGAGTACTATTTCTTGAAGAAGAAAAAAATGGTGCAATCCTTTATTGCTTATTCCAAGTAAAGCAGCTTGTATTGCTTGAGTAGGCAGGAGGTGCGGTAGTGTATGGCATTGATGATTACTTGTCTTGTGCTTCTGTGGGTGGGTGGGTGAAGGGGGAAAAATAAAGCTAAAAGAAAGAGAAATTAGATTGAGCAGTTTCTGTGAAGGCTGAATAGGACCCAGTGGTCCAGTGTGGTTCTGCTTCATTATTTGGCTTATAACCAAGGCGAAATACCAAAACATGACATGTGCCTTTCCAACCAATAGCTGCTTCCACAGGCTGGTGCATTGCTGCATTTTTTTTTCCTTTTTCATGTAAAAGAAATTGAATGGAAAGCTTGTGGGGGAGGGGGCACTTGAAGCTAGAAAAGGCATCAAGAATCTCATTGTGGAAGCTCTGAATAGCAAAACCCTGACCGGCTGATTATTATTATTTTTTTTTAAATTACTGCTCTGCATGCTGTTCTTTGCAGCTGTGTTGGTGACCCTCTTCTGTCTTGTCCTGCTTCATTTCTCATAGTATTCTGATAATTACTCAAAGGGATGTTAGCAAGGAATACCTTGGGGATGGGCAACTAGCTGTGTCCTAACTCGGGAGTATATCTTCCAGTATGTGTTAAATCCTCTCTTCTCTTGCTGTCAGCCATGTACCACTATGGACTGCTTCACCAGGAAACTACTGCTTGCTCTGCCAATCTATGCACACCTACTATGGCTGTGATTATGCCCATTATGAAAAACGATAGTTCTGCAGTAACAGATGTATGTGGCAGCCGTATTGGTCTGAGACAAAAAGAAATGCAAAAATCTAGGCAGACAAGGTTCCTTGGGTGAATTTGATATCTTTTATTAGACCAACCCAAATGGTTGGATAATAGTTATTAAGCAAGCTTTCGGGTTCAAAAACCCTTCGTCAGGCTCAGGAAGCTGCAGCAGTTGGTGTGTGCTCTTCCTGGATGGAAGCACACGCCAACTCCTGCAGCTTCCTGAGCCTGACGAAGGGTTTTTGAACCCGAAAGCTTGCTTAATAACTATTCTCCAACCATTTGGGTTGTTCTAATAAAAGATATCAAATTCACCCAAGGAACCTTGTCTGCCTATATCCTTAGACCAACACGGCTACAACCTAAGCCCCTGCAAAAATCTAGAACACTTGGTTCCAAAAGGATACCTTTTATTAGACCAACTGAGAAATGGCACCAAAAAAAATTTTTTTTTAAGTTTGTTTTTTTGTGCCATTTCCCAGTTGGTTTAATAAAAGGTATCATTTTGGAACTAAGAGGTCTAGATTTCTGCATTAACATGTTCATCTTCTTTAGTCAGAGATAAAGGAAGGTATCTTCTTAGGCTGGTTTCACATTTTGAATGTGTTGTTGGTAAAGTATTTGTGAGGCTTTAAGTAGCTGGCACCAGTCACAGTGAGTTATTTGAATGTGTAATCCTGAAGCCCTCAGAATGTGGCCAAACTTTACATTTTTGGCTGCACCCAAAGGACTTGGGGGAATTTTTGCTAACTATCTGGATCTTTGGATCCAGCTGCCTTATTTGTATAAGCTCTCCCAGTGATTTTAATAGGACTGCTTATGTTAAAGGCTGTGAAATCAGGTGTCTAAGTGATTAAAGTATAATAGAAACAAGTATTAAAATTGATCAGTATGGCACAGCTGCGGAACTTAATCATGGTGTATTTAAGGGAAAACTGACTCAACTTCTCTGTGGAAAAGCCCCAAGCAAACGGGTGAAAAGGCACCCTTCGTGACATCATGAGGATCCTGTCGGGTACCCGATCCTTTTAAGAGAAGTGGTGAAAGTCCAGTTTTAACTGGCCAATATATTATGTTGTACTGCATTGGTATGGGAATTACCTTATATGACTTCTTATCTCTGTAATTTGGACAGGTCGCAAGACGGATATGCTGTAACTAATTTATTTTGCTTAAGGAGGAAAGGATTTAAAAAAAAAATAAAGAAAAAACTAAGCCAAGGGAATCTGCTTGAAATTTCCTCCCCTTATGTTGACATTTTGTACAGCCTTAAATGAGTCTCCTTGATTGTGTCATATTCATTATTGTTTTACCAATGATATGATATACAGAATAGATATGTGGTATGGTCGTCTTATTCCTCTGAATTAACAAGCCTCTTCTCTTGGTTGGAGTTTAATGAGCTAAAAAGATCTTGCTTCAAGCAGCTGTGTACATTTAACAAAACCTCCTGTGTTGAGAACATTCACTGTTCCATGCTAAGCTCTGTGACACTTGCTAGTGATTATGTCTCTCCTATGCACATGAACTGCCTGCATACTGTGACATTACCATTAATTTACAAGAACCAACTGCTCCCTGAGATGACCCTTTGTTTGGTGTCTTCCCAATTTAAAATACTGTTCTTACAACTCCAGTTACCAGCTATCTCTTGATTTATTTATTTTTTTTTAAGGTAGAGATGATGGCTGAAAACTAGATTTTTAGAACACAGCCTGTTGAAGACTAACTGTGAGAGGAGGAGAGGGGGAAATTATTTTAATTCTTCTGTTTTAAAGCAGTGTTTCCCAAACTTCCTCAGCATGGCCCCTCACTCCCAACCTACAGCTGCCCACCCCTGTGACCCCATCTGCTGACGTTGTGTTCCCATTTGGGGTTGCAGCCCACAGTTTGGGAACCTCTGATTTTAAAGGAAGCCCATAATGTAGATGGTTTTATTATGTAAGGCATGGATGCAGTAAATCACAGCATTTGGAAATGTTAGTAGCACAGGTTTTATTCTCTTTGAAGGGGAAAGCAGATCTGCTGCAATGGAGTTGCCCCACATAATGTACAGGGATTCTGGCCAGTTCCTGACCCATAACTGTGTGCACTTCACACTTATGAAATGTGTTGCTCCTTGGCTGGAGGGGTATACAATTTGCATAATGACTGTGGTTCTCTCCATACTCTTGGCTGGGGGCTATAATTGGCTGTTCAGAATCCAAGGAGATCTGTACAGTGCTTATGCAAATCCTTCTGTTCTAATTTGTTACTTCTCCACTGTTACACCCACAGCAATATCTGTATTATCCATGTTCTCATGTACTTGCATTCCTACAACAATCCTGCCTGGTCTCCCCACATCATCCTTTGTATTGCATGCAATCACTACGTATGCAGTAGCAGAAGGGAGAATGTGCTTTCTTCAAAAAATATAGATGAGGTTTGGATGGGGTATGGGGTGATTCATAGATGCTTGGGTCAGAAGGGACCTCAGCAGATGATTGAGCCCGACCCCCTGCCTAGGCAGGAAAGAGGGCTGGGGTCAGATGACCCTAGCCAAATGCCTATTCAGCCTTCTTTTAAAGATCCCCAAGGTAGGGGAGAGCACTACCTCCCTTGGAAGCCCATTCCAAATAGATGGTAAAAGGATGGCACTAGAGGCTATTATGTTTGTGGACACCTAGGCTAAGAACAGACGGTCAAAGCCTGAGGCTGAATTGATTCTGTTTTTTCAGGTTAGTCTGAGCTGTGTAGATTGAACTGATAAGTAAGAACAGACATTCACTTTGATTCTGAAAATGCAGCCATGCCTGTGGTAGCTCAGGCCAGAAGGTGGGGGATGCTAGAGCGTACCTCCCTACTGAGCTGGAGCAGACAGCTTGGGCTATGCTTAGCCTGCCTGCCCTAAGAGGGGGGAGTTTAAAGGGGAGATGCAAAGCATCTCAGGATGCTGGAGGACTGAGTTAACTTGGTTCTGGGACAGAAGTTTAAAAAAACAGCTTAACCTAAATCAGTGAAGTCTGATACTACAATCCATCCAGAGTTATTTTAAACCAGTTTCGACCATTTTGAAAGTGGTTGACATGCACTTGAACTTCTGTTGCGTTACAGTTTTGAACTGGTTTTTGATTGCTTATATTGGTTTATGTGTAACTTTTGTTCCTAGCCCTGTATGGCAAGCTTGGAGGACAGTTGCTGACTGACCACAGGAGGATGCTGAACACATTCTAGTATAATGAGGTCTTGTGAGTGCTCCTTGCTAATTCAGTAATGGCCATATCCTGCACTGATGAACACCTGCAACATTCAGCTTGGAGTTTATTACCTTGTAAACAGAGAACATGCTTGAGTTATCATTTCAATACCAAATTGGTTACAAGTTGCCTTTTTCATGACTCGGTTATTGGAGTCTTGCAGCACAGCCACAGGTGTCCTCTTTTTGCTTTTAGTTTTGCTGGGGTCTGTTATACAAAGCTAAACCATTTTCACTGCAAAATTCTTCCTGCTGTGAATTCTATTGCTTCTCATCCCTTACTGATAAGTTCTTTAAAAGGATAAAAGTAGTTTGTGAGTTGCTGCAAAAGGTTTGCATACAGAAAACCTGTAATTTTGTTTTAAAATCATATGGCAGTTTTGCTAAACAACACTGTGTATGGAGGGGGGAGGATTTCTTTTCTTTTGTTCTAAAAATATTTTAGCCCCTTTTTTGGGTAAGTGACCTTAAAAAAAACACCCCCCCCCCCCCCCAATAAAAAGGGGAAAGGGGAAGGGCCAAAAAAAACCCCCCCCCCCCCCCCCAATTCAAATGGGAGCAAGGTCAGGATTGGGCCCGCACACTGTAGGACCCTTAGGAATTTCCTGAGTTAGTTCCATGTCCCTGTCTTCAGTTCCCATCCCGTTTGAAGCATGTGTGAATCTGGAAATGTGAAGTCTAGGGAAGACCTCTAAATTTAAAGGGGAGAATACTAGATATTTGGGGATAGTGCATCTGCAATTAGTTGCATATGAGTATGCAGTGTGCTGTCTACTACTGTATATTGTATTCAACTTCCTGTGGCGAACTTACTGATATAGCCTGGCATGTCTGGGCTCAGAGAATCCTTCATGATTGGTGGAGCCCGGGCACCGATCAGGTAACAGTTGGGAGGGGCTTTGCCACCCCCCCCCCCCCCCCCCC
>NW_005842001.1:2592789-2598212 GCF_000455745.1 Alligator sinensis
AAGAGAGGGGAGAGGGGGAAAGAAGCTTCGGACCTGGTTTGAGACTGCACTGCCAGTCCAGCAAAACTTCGGGGGGCAGAGCCTCCCAAAGACAATAAAAGGAGCTGCGTGCCCAGCACGGGGAGACAATGTGTTGGGGATGGAGAAGAGAGAAGAGCAGGGCTTAGAGCTGAGGAGAGCAGCTCAGCAGGGTGAGGCAGTACTCTGAAGAGCCCCTGAAGGCTTCTGTCAGCAAGGAGTGGTGGACAGCTCCAGCAACTAGGCTCTTGGTATACAGTGCAGCATACAGTGTCCAGACCCCAGGAGCTGCATGGGGCGGCTCGGGTCTGCAACCCCTGGTGTGCGGCCAGAGACTCAATGCACAGGTTGGCGCATGGAGCAGGATCCTTGGAGCCGCTTGGGTGGCTCAGGTCTCCAAGCCCCAGCATGAGGCTGGGAGCTCGGTGCAGGAGGTGCTGCATGGAGGGTGAGAGACTCTGGGAGCCACTTGAGGTGGCTCGGGTGTACGGATGACGCAGATGGTGCAGATGATGCTGCACAGAGGGCCTGGGAGCGGACTGAGCCCCAGTGTTGCATGAGGTGGCTCGGACCTCCAACCCATAGCAAAAGGCTGAGTCCAGGAAGCCAGATGGTGCTTGGGCTACTGAGCCAGCAGGTGAGGCCAAGCCAGAAGCCCTGCATAGTGGAGTCCCATTCCGGGGGGCAGCAAGTCCGAAGCTCACCGTGGGCAAGAGAGAAGCTGGGCGCAGGGGACGAGGGCTACCCTCCAGGCCTGGGAGCCGAGAGGTTGCTGGGTAAAAGGATTCCCACAGAGGAGGGGGAGTCCTCCCTGGTTAGTTAAGGGCTCCTGAAAGTGGAGGTCCTACTGGGAGGGCCCCCTTGAAGTACCAGCTTCCTTCCTTCAAGGGTTTGGGAAAAGGCCTAAGGGGCATTGGGGTTTTCCCTTGGGATTACGTTTTCTTTGAGGTTCTTGTGCTGTATGTAGTGTGATATGCCGTATCTACTAATTTACAAAGATGAGAGTTCACAAAATATGAGTAGAGTCTTGAATGTATAACTTTGACTTGGGCTCTGCTGGGACCCCTTTTTGCTATTATTCATTTGTTTATTTGTATTTATTTGTGGGTTATTTACTGTTCACCTATACATACCTATAGTTTTATCTGTGGGTTATCTATGTTTATTAGGGGTTTACTTGTTTCAGATCAGATACTTACCTGTATCTGGAGCCCTGGTATAAGGTTTAATAGCATTTACCCAGAGGATATTGTTTGTTATTTGTGTGGATATTGTGTACGCACACATGCATGCACTATCCAAGCAAATAACAAACAGTACCCTCTTGGTAAATGTTATCAAACCTTATACCAGGGCTCCAGATACAGGCAAGTTGCATATTTGTACATATGTTTATATCCATGTTTCTTTTCCTTGTGATAACTTAATGTAAATACATTTGTATATAGTTAAGTCCCCTGAC
Source organism: Alligator sinensis (assembly GCF_000455745.1). Lineage (NCBI taxonomy): Eukaryota > Metazoa > Chordata > Crocodylia > Alligatoridae > Alligator > Alligator sinensis. The sequence goes on from NW_005842001.1 coordinate 2,594,270, forward strand.
TGCCCTGGCCTGGTTCTGTAGGGATGGGGATATAGGTGTGTAGTTCCCCCACAGCACATCTGCCAGCTAACAATTTCCTTCAATTGGAGAAGGGGAGTATACACCCGAGTACACCTGGGCTGCATTCCTGTCCGCAACTGGCAGGTTCTTTGTAGCATATTAACGCTTTTGCTCTGGATACTTTGGTCACTTTTTCTGTTTCTCTTCCTACTTCTACTAGTATCAATCCAAATTTGATTTCCTGGCCTTCAGGGAGTCTTTATTATGACAATGTGGCTTTGGTTTAGGACCCAGTTGTGAGAAGAATTCTTTAATGCCACCAACATGAGAGGAATATTTATGTGGGCAAAGCTATTTCTGTAACTTGGTAGGGTTGGGTCCTTTTACCTAGTAATGATATAAGGACATTGGCAGCATGAGCTGGGTGATGGTTTGATGGATATAATAAATGTGGAGAACAGATTAATGCCACAGAGTTGCAAATTTAAAAGCAAAAAAAGTGTGTTGGGGGAGGAGAAGAATGGGAGAGAGAGAACACATGGCAGTTAAAGCGGCGCATTTTACTTCTGTCCATGAACTCGGCTCTGAAAATCCAAAAACCCAAAGATTGGAAACCCCTTCCATACAAAACAAAACTGATCAGTCAGGCCCCAAAGGGAGCCCGGATTTCTGGCTGAGAGACTGACGCTGCTGGGCATGTGGGCTGTGTGTACGTTGAAAACTGGTTTTTAGTCACATTCCTGACTCCAAAGGTAGAACTGGACGTCTGGAAATTAAATGTCACTTCCCTGTCACATTACAGTTGTGGTGTGTGCTGGGGTGGCTGTATTGGTTTTGTTTTTTAAGGGTGTTTTCTCACCCCCCTACAGGCTGTAAACTGTACAAATGTATTGCTGATGAGGAAATCCATGCATCACCACAGTGGGTTTAATGCAATGCAGTACAACACTGAGAGATCACAGGTGGAGCTATAGGGCAACCATCTTTATTGTGCAAAACAAAAGGCTTAACTAAATGCACTTCAAGCCTAGTAACAGCAGGCAGGAGCAGGAGACGACTAGGATGCAGAATAGCCCCACGTACTGATGTGAGAACGCACGCTCTCAGACTTTCACACTTGCTCTTCCAGTCACTCCTGCCTTACTCAGAACATAAGTTGTTTAATTTAATTTTACTGTGAAAGCAACTCTTTGCCAAAGAGCACCTGCCAAAGCCCTGCTACCTCTTGGTACAGAAATAAAACCACAATAACGGAGTTAAACTCTTCAAAGCAGGATGTTATCTGACCAGCACAGCTTTAAAATTCCCCAAGTTCTTTCCCACTAGACAAATAGTATTCTCAGCTGACTTAAAGTATGTCCACACCTTAGTCTGCAGTGTATCAGACATGCCTGAGATTGCTTCCACAGCTCAAGCTAGCTCCTTTGCAACAATCTAACCAGAGCTCAATTCAGGCCAAGTTCTCAGCAGGATAAATTAGCCTGTGTTCTTGTGTTCAGCCTACTTATGGTTTGTGAGCTGTCACCCTGCTCTACTATAGTCCAAGGGGTGATCAACCTCTGGCCCATGAGCTAAATCTGGCCCGTGGGAATCCACAGCTGGGGAACGGGAAGCTCCGCACAGCTGGATCCAGCCCTGTCCAGGCCACTGTGCTGCAGTGAGATCAGAGCTGGGCCTGACCCCACTTGTCTGGATCAGGGCTGCTCTGCTCCATGTTTTTCCATACCCCCCCACGTTGTCTGGATTGGGGCCATTCTAGCTTGTGTCATCTGCCACCCTCCCCCCCGCATCCAGATAATGGTTGCTATCCTCTGCTTTCCTGTGCCCTGCCCCACTCCTTACCCACCCCCACCCCCATGGATCTGGATTGGGGTCTGGGCTGCCCCCCCCATGCATCCTGATGGGGATAGGGACCAGGCTTCCTGCACCCCCTTGGCTAGATCTGCATGTGTCAGCACCTGGCACTGCCCATCCTACCCATGGACCAGAAAGGTTGGGCATCACTGTTGTAGTCTGTAGATGTACCCTTAGGCCTTGGCTAATGTCTGTCATGCCAGGAAGGTCAATATATTCATGTTCTTATAGGTGTATAGCAACTATAATATGTAAGTTAACCAAAAATTTCTGTTGGTTTTGTAAAAATGTATAGTTATGCTTTGGGTTCCTACTCTACTGGGATTCATTGGACCTAGAATCTGGTCTCACTGTGCCAATGACCTGCTGTGTAACAAGTCATTGCTTCCCTGTCTTTGCTTTTACTCCTTTCCCATCCTTTGTCTAGTTTGACAGTCAGCTCGTCAAGGGAAAGGAATATCTTTCATAGTGTATTTTTGCAGGTTCTAGTAAAATGGAACTTCTTGATGCTAGAATAATATGCATAACTTCTAAAATGAAGAAAAATAGAGTTTTATAGTTACTTATCAAAAATGTTTTACGCTTTTACAATAGATTTCTGTAAAATGACAATAAAAGCAAGTGTTGCACTGCTGCTGCTTCAGCTTCTTGGGGCTTTTTCACCCCTCCCTTCCCCCCCCGCCTCTTGTTCAGTCAAGTGTTCAGAAATTTTTCAGTTCAGAAAAGATTTCTTTAGAGTATATGAAGGAAAGATTTTTTTTTTTTTTTAAATACATGAAAAATGGTAGTTTGTAATAATACCTGAGTTGCAACCTGAACAATGTAGCTTCTTGCTATAATAAAGGCAGAAATACATGGTGTCAGAAGAACAATTGGAAGGACTCGGCAGATTTGAGCTGTTTGGTTGCATAACTTCTCCCATAGTAATATTATTTCAGTCTTGAGGCCAGTTTGGTTTAAAAAAAGAAAAAAAAATGGTAGTAACAAGAGTAGGTAAAAGTAGGTCTTGAAACATTCGCCTGTACTGAGCTTTGAGGCAAAAAAAATGTTTGCCAAATGGAATAGAGCAGTGGTTCCCAAACTCTGACAGATTGTGCACCACCAACTTAAAATGATACAACCTTCAGGATCACCAGCAAATTTTTGTCATATAAAGTAATTGTAATGAATCTCTTAATGCATACTACTGGCAGGTTGTCTGTGTACCACTGGTGGTACCCGTACCACGGATTGGGAACCGCTAGAATAGCATACATTGCTGTAAGCTGCAGAGAGTGCAAGTCTCATCTGAAAAACTGACTGCGTTTGTTTGGTTTGAGATTTATGTGCTGTTTGTCCTGGAATGGTCTGCTGTCAGGCTTCTCCCTTCTTTCCCCTCCCCCCCCCCAATAATTTAATCCCCCCTTTCATTTTAATGCTTCCATGTTTTGATTCCTTAATGTCAGCTGCACTTTCCTGAGCTGCTGTCACTCTCTACTACGTTCTTGCAGTATCTCTACCACATCAGCTAAGATTTTTGCAGTGATGAGCAATTTGCGTTTCAGCCCTGGGAGGGAAGTGTAGCCCTGTTTTGTTTCATATCAAAAAGGCAGTGTATCCCATAGTAGTTATTAAGATGCAAAAGCTCTTCTCCACATAAAGGCTGACTTTTAAGGGCTGGTGGAAAAAGATTTCCTCTTTTCTCTGTGCCCTCCCTCCCCCGCTGTATGGTTTTTTTTGAAAGGCAAGCTAACAAAATATTACACTTCCCCACACACAGACTTGAAAAGCCTCTTGAAAAAGGACCTCAGAAGAATCATTGTTCCTGGCACTGCAGGCTGCACTGGGGAAACAAATTTAAAAAGCAAGGCCAAGCAATGGCACAACACAAGCTTGCAAAAGGAGATCTTGCTCTCGCGCTTGCTCTTGCTCTCTCTCTCCTTATTTGTCAATAACTGATATTCCAGTCATGTTGCCGTGGCCGTACTGAAATTGTAACTGTTTGTGCCTGCATACAGACAAAACATGTCACTAGGTTAGTTGCTGCAAGCTACCTAGGTTACCATGACACTGGTTGTGGAAAAGTGGGTGTCAGAGCCAAGTAGGGAAA
>NW_005842001.1:2598243-2612148 GCF_000455745.1 Alligator sinensis
CAAGCTTGACAACCAAATGTGTGAAGATAAAGCTAGTGCCTTTCTATTAGTATAGGACTGCAGCACACAGATGTGCCATCTTGATCCACCTAGAGTAGCTGTCTGGACCAAGATGGGTCATTGCATAACTGGGCATGTACTTTCTACATGCTGGTGAGAAACTAGTGTGTTCACAATCTAGCCCACATGCAGAACTGCCAGGTGTCATGAATCTGTAGTGACCTTGGCCTGGGTGGCAGAGGGGCATCTTGTGCATTCAGCTAGGCTGCAGGAAGGAGTCTGCAACTGCTCCTTGTTAGCTGAGGGTTCATACAGAGCCAGCTCCACAAGTTGCCATTCTGCCTACTGATCTTACTTGATCCTAGCAAGGAAAGAATAAATGGACTGCAAAACAAATCGCCAGAAGTGCCCTTTGGGATGTGGGGACTGAAGAGAGCCGCTGAAATCATATTGAGGAAGGCAGTGCAGCTTTGATCTGGAGTGGACTTGATGGTCTACTGGGTCTCCCCCTTCCCCTCCCCCTCAAATGGATTAAATGCACACAAATACATACACCTCTTCCAAGGTTATTGCAACTCCAGCACTGAGCAAAATAACTCCTGGAAGCAGAACTCAAAAATAAAACAGCAGCTGCCATGATTTTATTTTTTCCTTTCTGCTTATAAGAGCCTGGTGCGCAACTGGCTCCAAGTCCCTTTTCCTTTCTGTAGAGAACACTGCTTCGTCAGCGTGGAGCTTGCACAGCAGCCTTTGCACTGCTTCGTTGCTATTTTCAGTTCATTCCTTCCCTGCACTGCAGTACTCTTCAGCCTAGCTGATTTCGGGTATATTTGTGCTGCAGTCAGAGCGATGGCAGCAGGTTCAAGATAGCTTAAATCTAGAGAGCTTTGTGGCAGGAAAGATGTGGTGGTACAGGTCTCCATGTAGGCTGTACCAGAACAGTTTGCTTATTCAGATTGCTGCTGCCATGGCTTCACTGCTTTAGATGTTGATTTAAGTATACCTCTGCTAGTTGACACATGCTGCAGTTCTCCTTCTGACTGCAAGGTACATGGACCCCGAACACTTATTTTGACCCAGGAATGACCCCTCTGTGCCTGAGGCAGTTAGAGGTAAAATTAAAAAGGCCTACATTAGTATGTCTTACTGTGTAGAGCTGTTATAACTTCCTCAGTGGAAGCAGAGGCTTAGTAATTTGCTGACTTTTATACAGTACACGAATGTCTGCAGTCCAGGAATGTCTTGCAATGTGTATTTTATGGTACACATTTAATATGCTAAAAAAAATCCCAGCTACAGTCTAAAACATTACAGCTTTGCTCGTCAGGAATCTGTGATCATGTTTAAGCAATGACTAAAGGCAGAATTTTAAGTCTAAAAATAAGACTGCCAGAGTAGTCGGCATAGTGTTCAGTATGGTAAGATGGAGAGTGGAAGGTTGTGATGGTGCAGTGGGGTTGCAGGGAGGTAAAGTGGGCTTGGACAAAATGCCAGTAAACATATTGGTGCACTGTGGAGAGATGGGCTAACTAATAGAATAGGCTATTTCCACTTCTTGACTATTAAAATTTTCTCCCTTGTCATAACTAGTTAGCTTCTCCCATGTGATCCAGGGCTATTGGGTTTCGATGAGCAAACCTAAAAATCAACGTTTAACTGCTGAGTTCATCTTATGGGAGTTGTCAACTCTGATTCAGGAAATATATTTCCACCATGGTGATGGTATCTATCTTCTGCCTCCCAGGGAGCACCCTCAAAATGTGGCCTTTCCTTACCTCATATATGATTCCCATCTGTACCGTCTTGCTTTCTCAGACATTGCTTATTGCAACTTTTCATCTGCTAGCATGCCACATCATTAGCTTGCTGAGTAGACATGGCTGCTGCTCAAAAATCCAGCAGGTAAGATTCTGGCTGGCACAGAAGCTTCATCAAACAATTCCAGTTTCAATTCCACTTTGTTGGAGAGGGGAAGAACAAAACACCCTCCTTTTCCTCCCCCTCCACAAAATAAAAAATACCTTTATAGATTTTAAACTAGGTGGAGTGTTGCACCTATCTCTTGGTGTCAGGCTCTTTGCAAAGAAGTACTACCAAGGACCCATTTGGTTCTCTTGGTGCTCATCAGCCTCCTCTCAACTTGTGTATATACGTCATGTTTCTTGCAGGTGCCATTCAGGATGTGGCAACTGCCCACTTGTCTGAAGCCTGGTGGCCTCTGGCGATCCATATGCTCTGGAAAGCCAGGAGAACCAGGGCACAAGGAGGGAGGGTAGTTAAGGAATATGTTCTCTTTGATAGCATGCATCCAGCATAGTCAGAGCGGGTCACACCTAAGAAATAAGGATTGGCCTGCTCGGTGAAGGGCTGCGAAGAAAGTCCCGAATTAATTGTATAGAGCTAGCTGTGGAGAACCAGCATAGCCAGGGCTATTTTTTTTTAAACACGCTGCCACATATCAACTGTTAGCAACAATTAATCACATTAATTTCTTTGCTGCTTTTCCTGATCAAATTGAGACTTTTGCAAAGGGGAACAGAGTGAAATCCTAGACAGTGCAGCCTATTGTGTGTGTTTAGAAATCTTGATTCAAGAAGACTGAATAATCACAGCTTACTTTGCTGTTACAAGACACTTAGGCCAGGTACAGACATTACACTTTTAGTGGTATAAGTGATCTTAAACTAGTCTATAGCTGTAACAGAACATAGGTTCAGCATGTTTAGATTGGTTTAAAAATGGAGTAACCAAGTCTAAGATTTGGCCCTCCCCTCCTTGCCCCCTTCCCCACCCCCAGACGAATGTGTTCTGTTCACTAACTATATGAACTTATGCTGCTTACAGAAGACCACATAACTTGGATTGATTCCACTTTTTTTTAATGTCTGTACCTAGCCTTAGACTCTTAGCTTAGCAAGAGGGTGGGAGGAAGAGTGGGGAGGAAGGGACTGAGATGGAATTGGGGATATTTGTTTAAAGCAGAATTTGGAAGTTGGGGACAGGCAGCACAGTGAGGGGAAAAGAGGACAGGGATGGGGGGAAAGGATGGTTGTGACTAAAGAGCCCCATAAGCTTGTTATCCCCTTGTGCAGGGTGTGTTCTGTTAATTTAAAACAGTGATTTTCAACTAGGGTGCTGTGGCACCCTGGGGTGCCTTGAGATCCTTTCAAGGGCGCTGCAGGGTGCCACGCTACGATAGCCCTGTTAGAAGTGCAAACATGATTCACAAGATAAACCCAGAGACCTTTACACAGGATTCTATAGTGCTAAAAAGATTTTGACTTGTGGTCTTGAGTTTTTTTGCAAAAGAAGAATTGCTCTATTTTTGTGTAGTCAAAAAAACAAGCGAAAGCTAAGAGCTGGTGGTTCTGACTGGTATTTTGAGCCTAATGAGGGATGCCTTGAATCCAAGAAGGTTGAGGATCACTGATCTAAAACAAAAGTAATGTATTTATGGAAAGGGCTTATTTTGGACTCTACAGGTTTGGTTTGGCTCTAAGTAAAGGTATCCTGCCATGGATTTTATTGCACATTGGATTATGTTCGGGACATGAAGATTGATCTAGTGACCAAAAGAACTGTGTTGTGATGGTTTTTACCTTTCCTCATTCCTTTCTGAGATAAAACCCACATTTATTTAGCCTTTTTGATCATATTTGCTAAAGGTAGCAAGCCTAAATTTACCTCAGTTATGTTGACATAACATCAGAAGTTTGACTCTCTCATATTGGTGTGAGACGAAATTTTCTGGCTTAATGCTACATGTGTCCTCTTTTTGTATCTTGATGGAAGTCATTTTGGTGTTGGTCACTCTTTGGTCCCTAATGCTGTGGCTTCTGCTAAGTCTTTAGCTATTGACCTTAGCAACAAACAGCAAATTTCATTTTTGATGAAAATGAACGCAGTGCAAACTCTCCTGGTTTCAGGTTTATTGTTAGCAGTAGTATTTTGATTTATGTCTTGGCCTATATTACACAATTGATGTGCAGTCCAGGTTAATGGAAATAATTTAGTAGATCTTAATAAAACTTTTAGCTTGCGGAAAAACAGTGGGAATTTTGCAGCTAGGATGTGGAGCCAGGAGAAATGTCAGTTGAAACCAACTTGTGAACATGGAATTTTTTCTATGAAGCTAAACCAGGACTCTGGGCAAGACTTTGTTGTTGTTTTGTTTGGTTTTTAACTGAAGACGTTTTAACAGATCTAACCGAATATTTCTAAAACTTGTACTGAATATTCAGGCTCTAGCCAGTAAAAGGATAGTGCTGCTACCAGAATACCATCTTGACAACTGTTTCTTTAGGCTGGTTTCAGAACAGACCCAACTACAAGACCTAAGCCTTATTACTAAGAATCCCCTTGCCGACTGGTCATGCTAAGTGGCAGTGTGTTTGTAGGGCCAGGTCCTAAGTAACTGGCTCACTGGATATACTGGGTGGGATAATATTTCCATTTGATGATATTATAATGCTGCTAATCCACGATTAGGCTAAAGGAAACAATTAACACGTTGCAGCAGTTGTCAATGAAATGTTGACTTCACTTCTGTAGAATGATTGCTGCTTTTGAGACTACTTGTAAATGTTTGTTGTTCATCTTTCTTTTTTATTATTATTATTTTCTTTTTTTCCTTTTAGGATCCTGCAGGTATCTTTGAACTGGTGGAACTAGTTGGCAATGGAACCTATGGGCAGGTCTATAAGGTAAGGTCTTAAAACTGTATCTGAAGCCATTTTGATTTTCCTGGTGTATGTACATATTGGAACACTCATTGGTTATTTATGTTAGATTAGATCCATTTCAGCCCTGAACAAGAGCTAGAAACCTTTGTGGCATTCATTCTCCCTCCCTCCCTCACCCCTTTTTTTTAATACTTGCATTTTCCAGTGTTCTAGCATAGCATACTTTTTAAACTGGCAATTTAATTTGTTCTGAAATTTGTTCTGATTTAAAGTCCTTTTTAATTCATGCCTGAATGCGACGTGGAGGAAGGGAGCATTGTAGATGGGATTGCACTTTTAATAGATTGTCATTTCTGAAGAGTTGAATTGAGAACGGTTAGTTTACAAACGAAGTGAGTTTAGTTTAAGCCTACTTATACCATTTGCATTTCGAAACAAACAATCACATAATAAGAAATTGCCATCTTTACTAAGTAAATACAGTACGTAAGCAAAGAAAACTCAAAGGTAACTTTAGAAATAAGGTTTGTCTTTGAAGTCTCTTTGATTTATGGAACATGGATCTTGCCCAATACACTTGAAATACCTGAGAAGTGTCATGACTTCAAAAATTATACATAGATTTCAAGAATCTTGCAGTTGACCCCCTATTTGCTAAACTACCCCTGCCACCCAATTTAAGGGATTCTTTAGAATTTGAATCTTCAACTTGGTTGCATGTGGTGGTTGCAGTGGGGTAGAGGAGCCGTGCTCATGTCTGCTACATACATGGTATAACAATGAGAATTAAAAAGTTACCAAGAGAACTGCATGTGTAAACTCTCCATGTACCTATGCTATTTTGGTTCTAACCTACAGCAATAGCTCCTCTGGTCCAAACTTTCCAAGAGCCTCTGTATATGTACCATATCAGAGTATGTGCATGCATACACAGAACTTAGATTTGCATGCGAGGCTCAGGTAACTGTGAACTCAGTTCCTGGAAGTGCAGGCACAGATTTTCTCAGTTATAAAAAAAAAAAACAAAACCAACAACCAAAAAACCCCAAAATAACTGACTTTATGTATACCTGCTCCCACATCTGCCACTTTGAAAATGTGTCCTTGCTGTCATGTTACTGTACTAAACTCCCCCAAGATGAGGCAGAAGAAGTAGTTTGCTTAAAAAGCTATCTGGCAGGAAATATTTGTTTTGAATCTTCCCATGGCTGTGGGCAAATCCCATCAATATGAGGATGAAAGAATTTAAGTGAACTGAGGATGAACAGAAACTTCTGGAGTTTAAACTATGTGAATTTCTGAATTGGAATAAGTTGGCCTTATCAAGGTTATATTCCAGTGAACCTTCCTTTTGCATTATGGGTCTTCCTGTTGGTGGGGAAGCTTTTATTTTTATTGTCAGTGATACTGTGTCTTTATTTCCATTGCTCTTCCTGAATCACTGAGGCTATGAGCATGAGATTTATTTATTTTTTTCTCAGCTGGTAAAATAGCTGTAGAAGTTGACCTAATTTTCACATGTGCATATTTCTAACAATCGGTGGAAACTATGTGACTATAACATCCCTTCTGAAAGCATACTGTGTTTGTGGAAAAGCAGAAAGGGAAACGCAGTACCCAGAGCTTACAGTGTTCTTTATACAGGACTCTTAATTGTGTTTCCTGTGGAAATATTTCACTTTCAAAGTACCCATACAAGCCAACACTGTCCATAATTATTCATGCTTAGGTTTTTCCGGGAGGTAAAAGTTTCTGCTCATTTCAGTGTGTTGCTTTTTCTCCTTTGTGCAAAACATCCCTTTCTTAATTGTTTAACTTAACTGGGGCTATTAATTTGTAATCAAACCAACGCAAAAATATTGGTATGCTGTCAGTGCTGAACAAGGTGGCGGGGTTCATAAAGAGACAATATCCCAGGTCTGTAAGCAGTCTGATGTACCTGCTGCCATGAAGGTAGGCTTTGTCCCCTTAGGAGTTTTTCAGACCCTCCAAGCAATACTTCACAAGCTGGCTTGAGTGCCTGCAACCTCACTTCTGACTTTTCACCCTTAGGAGTTCCTCAAATAACTCCTCATAACACCACAATAATCCTTGGTCCAGACAGCAAAGCAGAGTTTATTCAGGCTCATTAACAGCCCGTGTAGATCTGCCCATTGAGACAGCAATGTGTGCTGACTAAGGGCAGGATATATATACTGCAGAATATTAGGGGTGGTTCAGTTCAGTTGTTAGGCTAAGGGGGCGCAGATTGGGGGGACCCTCTGTTTTTCTTGCTGTTACTTTGAGAGCCTGGTGAAAGTTATTCAGCTTTTTTCACTGTTCAGTTACCCTTCCATAAAATGAGCATGCCAGTACGTCTCTGAAAGTGCTTGGAGACTCACTGACTGTGCAAGTTATTTGCCACAAGCGAGTTCTCATATTGATGTTCATAGTCAGTGCTGAGCTTTAATATGGCCTGAGTAACTGAGCTTCACAGCTGGTTATAAAATGACCACAACTATATTCAGAAGAACACTTTGAATCACCAAAAATAATCACTTTTTGCCATTTAAAAAAAAAAATGCTTCCCAGAGTTACACTGTTAAAAAGTAATCTGATGCCCAACCACTGACCCTGACAATGCAAAGGCTCTGGTATAACACAATATTTGTTCAGGCAAGAGGGTGTGTGTGGTATGTTTGGTTTTATATTAAGGTATGATGCTTGTGTACCATGGACTTCAAGCCTGTTCAACATTTTGAGATTCTTACTCAATGATTTGCTTTCACTTAAGGAAACACTGGATGTTTGACTTTGTCAAATTTTGCTTCAGGCGAAATGTTAAATGTTTCACTTGTGCAGCACCCAAAGAACCTTGTCTCACTTGTACAGCATGCTTTTTAATATAGTCATCTTACTCTTCCTCATTAAGCAAAAGCAGGAGGGTTGGTGTGGGATTTTTTTTTAAAAGAGTGAATTAAGACGCATGGAATCCGTCCGGCGTCCTGCGACTTCGGGAGCATATGTCTGTTACTGATTAGAATGTAAGGAAGTGGATCCCTTTTACTTTCTTAATTAGACCCAATCATGTCACAAAGGGGCCTTAACTCTCTTAGGTTTCAGTTGAATTCCTTTCTCCATTTTCCCCCCTTTCTGTACCTGTGTTTTCTTCTCTCCCTGCTGCAGCCATTATTGATGGTTCTGCCACCTGGATAATGCCCCATTCCAAGGGTGGGAAGAATTTAAGTCAAACTCAAATCCAATCATCAAACCAGTAATAGGTGATATAGTGATTACCACAGAATGTAGAAGTCCCAGTGCTGCCTGGAGCTCCTGTTGTGTGACGTACCATCCCAGTATAGGCAGATGTCCCAGCTCCTAACACCTGTCCTCAGATTGGTCAAATGACTTGTTCAGGGCCCTACAGCAGATGGGTGGCAAAACTAAACTAATGTTTTGCCACCCATCTTCCTTCTCTGGACTACACCATCCTACAAAGGCCTGTTCTGCACAAGGCTGGCATGCGTTCAACTCCCTTTTCAAACAGCGCTGGGCACCCTGATGTCAATAAGAAAAGGGAAGTGGCAGCCACAACCTCTTCCTTGAAAGACTTGCCTGTTGCAGATGCCTGGCTGTCTGCATGCTGTCAGGAGCCAGTATAAATGAGGGGTCAATCCCCACCCATGACCAGGAGAGAACAGTCTCTCAGTGACTGGGTGTGTGGGGTCTGTAGTGCAATTTGAAACCCTTACACTTGTACTAATACAGCATTCTGAGATCTGAATAATACAACCGCCTTGACATGATGAGAACTCTGAAGATTGACACTTCCTACTAGAGTATAGGAGGAGTCACAGCAGTGGCAATAAAAAGTGCAGTTAGAGGAACTCTTTTCCACATTTCATCATTTGTCATTTGCTGTGTGGGGGGTGATTGTGACTCTGAGGAAGGTAATAAAAACCATATCAAAATGCTCAAGATATTAACAATTTTCCCATCAACTTAGACCAAGACTGCCACATGCAAATACAAATTTTTGGACTATTAGTGTTGTCACAACCCAAAGGGTGTGATTTTTGTTTTTGTGTGCTTCGGCACTGCTAAATTGTCCCCGCTAAATTATAGCTTCTTTGCACGGTGGAGTTTTCTGCTGCAAAAGAGAACCCCGGTGCAAGGGAGAATTTCCTGCCAATTTGAAGCTTTCTTTGCAGGGTGCATTTCTTTGTTGCAGCACAGAAATGCTCGTTGCAAAGAGTTCCCGCCATTTGTATGCTAATTTGAGTCCCATTATTGGCCAGTTCTAAATTATTCACACGTGGCGGCTAGTGATTGGCTTGCTAGCCGTATAAGAGGCTTGAGTGGTTTCCGCCCAAGTTGGAGGACTCCACGAACAAGGGAGGAGGAGACTTCACGCTGTGTGAAGATCTCTAAGCACTGCGGATCCTTACGGACCCAGCGCATTTCAAGCAGGCAACAGAGGTCTGATCAACCTCTAGCCTCTCCCCGTTGCCGATAGATTCCCAGACGTATCCCTTCCCGCGCACAAACAAACCGGATCCACGGAGCCTAGCAAACTTCGTGTGAGTCCTTGCCGGATCTTCCCGTCGCCGGAACCCTTTGCGACGTACCCTCGTGCCCTGCAGGTTCGAGTTTTGTTTTCTTTTCTGTCTGTAACTGCCACTCAAGCAAGCTTTCCAGCCTACACCACTGCCATCTCGGTGTAAGTAAACAATCTTTTAAACTACCACTACGCGTGTGTGCCTAATTCCAGCTCGAAGGCCTTCCCTCTCCGACCCGGCGTGCCCGGGCTGCTGGCCACAGCCCGCGTGCAGCGCGAAAAGGGCTCAGGTTGCTCCCGGCCCGCACAAGTGTATTATGCTTTCTAGTTTAATTTAGGTCCTATGTGACACTGCTCTGAAAAGGCTTTCTTTATCCATAGTGCATGAGCCAGGCACCGTATGACAGAACATTAATGCCCCTGAAATACTTTGGTAATTATTACTAGAATACTTTGCTTGGTGTTTCCAGCTGAAATTCAGTGACATCAATGACTGTCTGGAGCAGGCACAGGCAGCCTCATGCGTGCTGCAGGTGGCTGCAGCACGGGGCATTGGCCATGGGGTGGGCAAGGGGCCACTTTTCCCCAAGCTCAACACCAGCCTGTAAGCCATCCCACTGCCAGCCTGGCAATGGGGCGGGTTACAAGGTGGTGCTGAGTGTGGGGGAGGGGGGGGGAGAAAGCAGCCCCTCCTAGACCCATGCCCGGTGCCCCATGCTGAAGCCAATCGCAGCCTACCTGGGGCTGCCTATGCCTGCTCCGGACAGCCCCGCACAGGCTGCAAGTGCCTGCAGCAGGGAGCGCCGGCCATGTGGTGGGCGAGGGGCTGCTTTTTTCCGCACAGGGAAGGAGCCCAGGGAAAAACTGAGGGTGTGGGGGGGGGGCCACCCCCGCCCCACGCCTGGTGTCCCATGCTGCAGGCGCTCGCAACATGTGTAGGGCTGTCTGGAGCGGGCACAGGCAGCCCCATGTGGGCTGCAAGCAGCTGCAGCCTGGGGCACTGGGCGTGGGCGGGGAGGAGCAGCTTCCCTGCCCCACACTTGTTCCTTGCCTGGGGTCCTTCCCCTGCACCTTACCTGAGCTTCCCGCACCAGGGCAGCCATGGTGGGCTCTGCTGTTGTTGGTGCCTGCTGGGCTTGCCCTGGGTCCTACTGCCCTTGGTTCCTGTAATTTTTGACAGGAACCAAGGGCAGAGAAGTATTAATTTTCTACATTTTTTGGGACTCCGCAGGCTGGATAGAGAATGGCCTCTCAGGCTGGATCCAGCCTGCAGGCCATATTTTGCATACCCCTGTTCTATACTCTGGAAGACCAGAGGCAAGTATTTGCCCCTCTGTCCATTTTGGAGGCCTTTTTTACTTAGGATACACTAGCACAGTTCAATCTGCACTCTAGACCAAGGCCTTTGCTAAGGGGTGAAAGTTACTGGAAAGCTTGTTTGTGATACAGCCCTTGATTGGTTATTTGTATAAAGGTCAGTTGTAACCTGCCCTTAAAAATAAATAAATAAATAAAAATCCTTATTAGTAATCCAGTCATGTATCTTGCCTAATGGCAAGTGGCCACTGTAAGCACTCCGCTTCAGATGATAATTTCAGAACAAATGAATAAACCCTCATTTGCTGCATAACTGTTTCCTGTGAATAGCTTGATTTTTATTTTAATGAGAAACCACACTGGTGATGGTTTATCTCTTTAATTGAATTGGAAGACTTTCTTTATTTTCTAATAATCCCACATCTAATGGAGCAGATTTTAAAAATATTTTTAACAAAAGGAGCTAGTGGGTCTTTGTCAGTTTAAGATGTTGTTGTTCTGTTGTTATCTTTTTTTTTTTTTTTTAATTCTCTGCCTTGTTAAAAGAAGTATTTAGCTTGAGTACAATTAATTGGCCTTAAAATACTGAACCATTGACTCATTGTTTTTACTGTTTACAATTCTACATTCAGCCATCAAATATCTGCTAAGATAAAACTGAGACACTTGAGTCGTTCAGTTTGAAGTATATTTGACCTCCTGTACTATGCCTTTGGATAATGTAAGTGTAGTGGAGACTTTAATTGTAGTTGGCTAACACTATAGGCAACAATTTTGTTTCTTGTCTGTGGCATGTAGGAGGAATTATTTAACCTTGAGCATTCCGTCTCCTCGCTTAACACCCCATTATCGTGTGCGTGTGAGTGTAAATAACATCTCTTACATTTCTTTTTACTGTGCAGTGGTCTCATGTTCAATTTTGTATTACTGTATGATATAATTCTGCAAAGCACATTATTGGATGTTGGTAGAGACTTTCAGAAGTTATGTCACCTACTTCTCTTTGTTCTATGGTGCCTTCACCCACCTATCACTTGCCAAGTAAGTTGAAGAACAATGCCCATGTGACCTGCAGCTTTTAGATCTCATAACACTCTAATTTAGAAAACAGAATAAGCCATGTAATGGCTTAGTGATTATATGGCATTTACCACCTAATTATACAATCAATAGATACTATATAATTATAGAGTTATTCCATAGTACAATGGCTTGTACCTTGTAAAACAAAGCCATGCTACAGCTATAAATTTAGGGCAAGATCCTAAGTAAGGACAGTAGCATCGGGCATGGAATATAAGCAGTGTCCTTCTGAAAACTTGGGGAGAAGCCTGTGAGACGGGCATAACATTTTAATTCTTAATTATAGCTAGCTCAGTATTCTGTGTATTGCCTATGTGTGTGTGTCAGAACACAGAATTAAGGTTATCTCAAATTTACTGCAACAACAAAGGACATGATTTGTTTCCTTAATTCTGCATGAGACCATTTGTGCAGCTGCCCCACCCCAAACTGAAAGCTGGTGTCCATACCCTCTATAGTAGCATTCACACAGAGGTCTCAAATGGTTCAGAGATGTACCCAGAGCACAGTACAGGTAGTAGGACAGTTGGGAAGAAGTGAGCAGGCCAGATGGACATTCACCTTGGTACAGAATTCAGCTTCAGGTTATTGTCTGTCATTCTTGAGATGTGTAGTTAAGTCAGGTGCAAACTTCCTGGATTTCTTAATATTGTAAAGCATGCGACTCTGAACGGATATTGTGCACCTACTCAACCATATGTTCAACCGATCATGAGAGCATGTTTCTGAAACATGCATTACTTGTCTTAAAGCAGATATTTAACAAACCATAGCCTTAGACCCAAATCCTGCAAAAACTTAAATGCATGCTCAACTTTGCTATTTTGAGTAGTCTCATAGAATTCATGCACAGGATCAGGGCCCTGCAGTTTAGTTTGAATTGCAGTTACCTTCTGTTGTGAAGTTTGTTCCCCATATTTCTGCTGTACTTAGGCAAATGGCATCCCCCTTTACCACAGAAATGCAAGAAGGTATTTTGTTTAGTTCAGGAGTGGCCAGCCTGGAGAGGGTTCAGAGGAGGGCCACCCGCTTGGTGAGAGGGCAGCAGGGCAGGCCCTAGGAGGAGAGACTGAAGGATCTGAACCTGTTCAGCCTCAGCAAGAGGAGGCTGAGGGGGGACCTGGTGGCTGGCTACAAACTCATCAGGGGAGTTCAACAGCAAATAGGCAGAGCTCTTTTCTCCCCAGCACCACCTGGGGTGACAAGGAACAATGGTAATAAGCTGATGGTGAATAGGTTTAGGTTAGAGATCAGATGGCAATATTTTACAGTTAGGGTGGGCCAAAATCTGGAACCAACTTCCCAGGGAAGTGGTCCTTGCCTCTACCTTGGGCAAATCCAAGAAGAGGTTGTATGATCACCTGTCTGGGGTCTTGTGAACCCAGCATTCATTCCTGCCCGTGGCAAGGGGTCAGGCTAGATGATCTGTTCAGGTCCCTCCTGACCCTAGCTACTATGAAACTATGCAGTATGCATGCCACAAATGGCATGGGCAGCATCTGTATGGCACATAGCAGATTATGGAGGGAGCAGGGAACACAGGAACAGGTAGAGCAGGGAGCAGAAAGTAGAACAGCAGATTGTGCAGGGGACATAGGGAAGGAGGCAGAAAGCGGAGAAACAAGCGGGGCATGGAAAGGGGAACGGTGTCGCACTTGAGGCGAGGCTTACCTTGCCAGAGAGGTTGGCCCCACTGATTTTTAGCTCAAGTAAGTATGCCTTTTGGAATGATTGGTCTTAGGCTTTTCTCAGTGGTTTTACTTTGTTTAATAGAGAAATAGGCTCTCTTCTAGCCCACTGGACATCTAAGAGCTTGGACTCTTTTAGGAAAGGGTTATATTAAAATTACTTCTAAATAAGGCAATGTTCAGTCAGTTTGATCATAATCCTGCACCAGGGTGCTTCAGAGTGCCAGCAGTTATAGCTTTGTTTTAATTGTTTATGTAAGCAGGTATGCCTGGCCTTTCACAGAGCAAATAAAACGTCCCTAATCCAACAAGCATTTGGTTTCATGAAGACATAACCTAAGCCTTTCTGACTAAACTATGTGAGTTTATGGGGAGGAAGTATGGGTTACAACAGTTAGTCTGTGAGCTGTGTTTATGCTGTAGTACTGTCCTAGTTCCTGTTCTTCTTTTAGGTCCAAATTAGAGGGCTACATAAAAAGTAAAGTAGTCTTTCTGACTTATTATCCATTAAACACTGCTGTAAAAAGCTAGGGTGCTGTATATTTAAAATGAGCAAACCTCAGGAATCTTCAGTCAGTTTTTATCCTTCAAGCAGCAG
>NW_005842001.1:2612179-2615466 GCF_000455745.1 Alligator sinensis
CTGAGGCCAGGACTGGTTAATAGCTGGCCAAATAAACTGGGATACAGTAAGGCCTGGCAGCTTTCAAGTACTATTGTGTGTGTGCTCATTTGCATATCAATACCCAGGATGCCCTGCTGATTTTATAGCTATTTCATGGTAGTGCTTTGTGAATGTAATTGAGCTTCTGATTCTACCTACCTAGCTACCTACCTACCTACTTACCCATCGCAGGGTAGATGGAGGAATGGGAAGGAAGCAATAAGGAAGATTGCAGTGCTGAGGCTTGTTCAGTGTTTAACCTGTCACTCATGCAGCACTGGGGGAAGCCAGGTTATTATGGAAAGCCTTTTCCTACACTGGGTTGGAGATTTGTTCTCGTTGGGACTGTGGAACAGACACTGCAGATTCCTGATCTTGTTATTAGCAGATCCCTGGAGAGCTCAAATGAGAGATGCATGACAAGGTTAGCATTAATTGTTTTAATAATCAGTTGTTTTATTATCTCTCTATCTGAAAGACTGATGGTCAGTAGTTAAGTAATTAATCACTGATTCTTTAGCCGGGTGGAAAAAGTTAGTGCTGAACAAAATTATTACATCCCAAGGGTATCATTACTAGAAAGAATTAATCCTAGTTTACATATAAAGCTTTCATGTCTGAAAACTAACTCCTGTGACTTGCCTGGGAGACTAGGCCAAGTACCTGAAAACCATGTGTGCTGCATACTCACTCAGCTGACAAGCTTGGTCACCCCTTGTCTAAATACTTATTCTGTGGCAGAGATGGCAGAAAGTCCTGACCCAGCTTTTAGGTGTGAAATATGTAGATAATTAATTATTATTTTTTGTTGTTGAAGTAGTGTCTAAAGTCCCCATTTAGGACTTGGGGCCCATTATCTAGGCTTCGTACAAACAGCTGAAATTTAAGGCAGAACATAAGATATGGATTTTGAAAATGGCAGGAAGGAGAGGAAAAGGGAGGCAAAATCTTGGCAAGATCATGTGGTTAAGGTAGAGTAGTTAATGGCCAACTTGAGTGTGACATGAGTCCTGTGGCTTTTGCTCCACCAGCTTCCTTCTTGGGGTTTGATAGTGCTGTCCGCTGCTGACCTAAATGACTAACATGTCTTCGATGGTTTGATAGACTCCATCAACTAGGAAAAATACATGAGAGAAGATTTTAACTCTCCTGATTACTTTTAAATTCTAATCAGAATTGTTGCGTTTGAGTATCTAAAAAAATCATTCTGGACTTCCAGTAGACCTAGAATTAATTTCCTGTTCCAAACATTTCTGTAAGGGGGCACCAAGTCATGTATTTGTCTTTTCTCTTAAGATCCAATAATCAGATGCCTGCCTAGGTAGACGCCTGTCCTTTTAAGGGGTCCCATTAAGTTCAAGGGCACAAGATGTTGCCAGTGAATACTGCAGTAGTGTCCTTGAACTCCTTTAATTTACAATATTCATATATCAATAGAAATGAAGGACTAGAAAGGACCTCCAGGGGTCATCTAGTCCAGTGCTTTTCAAAGTAGTGGTCCTCAGACCGGTGCTGGTCCACAAGCCACTGTTTGCCGGTCCGCAACGAGTTTCCAGGAAAGAAAGAAATATATTCGCTGGTCCGCAGCGAGTTGCCAGGAAAGAAAGAAATATATTTTCAGAAGCATAACATTGATATGTCATAGCGCCACAGTTCGTATGTTCCAACACTCCAGGTGACATCACGTCGTGCGAGGTGAGGAAAGAGAAAGGAACAGCCGGTCATGCATTTGTAGCGCTGTTGCATGCAGTTGCTGCCACAGGCTGAACTGGGCACCAGTCCCTGGCTCACTGGAAAAAAAATTGCCGGTCCGCCACATCAGATAGTTTGAGAAGCACTGATCTAGTCTAATACACTGGCTGACGTATTATCATCCCTACCCAAATCATCCCATACAAATCTGTCTTGCCTGTTACTAAAACAACAGTCAGCTCTGTACAACTACATGGCATAGCCACAAGTGAAGCAGAGGGACAGTGGTGGTCAGTGTCCAGTTTCAGCCTTGGTTAAAATGTGCTTGATCCAAGGAAGAGGGCTACCCCCGCGCTACAGAGGAAGGTAAAAACTTCCACAGTCTCACCATGGTAGAAAATTCCTTCCTTCTCCCAGATGTAGAGACTGGTTTGACCCTGAGGAAAGGGGCACAATCCTCTAATCAGGAACCTCCAAATTCTAGTCCCAGCAGTAGCATTAACACACCCCAGTCAAAATCGCCATGGTTGGCTGCAGCCCACACACCCAGTGCATCTGTGGAAGTGGGGTGGGGATACCCCAAACCCTGACACCTATAGCAACAGGAAGAGGAAAAAAAAATACTGGTCCCATGTAACAATCAGCATGGGAAATACTAGATGCTCTCCACTCTGCTCTGCAACTTGGGGACAGCAATCATAACTCTACCAATCATACTCTGTTTCTGGGTAGCTAGAAACTCCCCCTTTTGTATCTCCTATAATATCCCAGGTCCTTTAATCTATTAAATGCTGTCTTTATTTTTATTGTTATGGCACTCTCCCTTAACCAAAATGGAAGTTCACTTTTGCAATGTCATTGCATTAAAACAGTCTGGACACTGCACATCTTGAGGCAGGTATTAGCCAGTAAGGATCATCTCCTTTCCTTAAACATGTATGTTTAGACATTTCTTCTGTGAATTTTCCTCAGTTCAGAAGCAAAAAAGGAGAAATTTTAATTCATTAGCATGAAATAACACATACTAGCAGATGCTTAGAATGAAAATGTCTCAGAGTTGGCATCTCCCTTATCTTTAACTATTTTTAATAGCAGGGAGGGGAGGGTCCTTCCTTTTACTGAATTGAATTGGTTATGTGTGTGTCCTTCAAACGTGGGCCTGTTTGTCTCAATTGATTTTTATACCACACACAAGCACCTAAGTCTTAACTGAGAAAATGCTTAAAATTGTTGCATTAAAAAAAAAAAAGCTTTGTTACCAAAGCAACTGGTACATCTTGTACTGCTTAATCTCTCTGAGAGATGCAGAGAACCCTCAAAACCCCCCCCCAAAGAAACCAGCCCCCACACACCCACACACCAGTATGTCACATTTTAACTTTTGCTTTCTGAATAATACAAGAGAGAGGTGTTTTTATATTTCATTCCTATAAAACATGGGTTCTAAGTGGTAATTAAACATATTCCTAAATAATTTTTCATTTTTAGTATTTTTCCTCAAAACGTGGTGGAAAAGAACAGTGCGAGGGCCATCCACATAACTATGGGATTATGAGATGACATTGTCCACTCTT
>NW_005842001.1:2615497-2619066 GCF_000455745.1 Alligator sinensis
TGTTGCTGTGGCTTTTTTCCCCTCTGCTTTTGGCAGAAAGCAATACAAAGATTACTACAACTGTTTGAATAAAGATGGATACACTCAAAATGCTGAGTGAGAGTTGAGTGCTGTGCAGAGAGGGGGATGTGGGAGGCAGAGGAGATTTCTTGTTCTCCCCTCTGCAATACATATGGCTGGGCTGTGAGGCTGAGAAGAAGAGTTTAGATATTGTTTCTTTTGCTTGACAGGTTCCTCAGCTGAGGCCGAGGATGTTAATGCAAACAGTGATGCTTCCGCAGCATTGCCTTGCAGCAACTGGGATGTGACTTGTCTCCCCCTCCTTTCCCCATGTAGTAGTGAGTGATGCCATGGCATGACTGGGAAGTATAGATCTGCCCTTCCTTTCTTATGCCTGTATGAATCCATGCGAGTTGTCCTGACAAGGTGTGGAAAGGGTTTATATCTATAGGAAATCCTTTGTGTGACTGACTGGGTGCAGGAGTTCAATCAAGTAAAGCGGGGTGGGGGGGGGGGGAATGAATGTATGAATCATTTTCAAAATGCTAAAACAGACAAGACACTTGAAATTTTATGGAAAGTTGCCAGACTTCCCAAGAGAAAACTGTACTCTGGGATGAGTGGCAGTTTGCAAAATTTCAGGTTTGTTGGTATATTCAGAGAAGAGAAGAGAGTGGAGTCATCAAGGAAGTGGGTATGGCAGGTTTTTTGGAGCAAGTGTCTGATTGTTTGGTAGTTTAATTTTAGCTCTTTAAATGTATTTTTGCAAGCTGATCCCTCAGGCAGGGCTCCATTGAAACACGTTTCTTCCATAAATGCCTTGTACCTTCATTTATTTACTTGATTGTGTATGTAATTATAAATCAATAATCCTCTCTCTAGACCTTCTTTTACCCAAACTGTTACTGTTGCAAAATACAGCAGGAGTGCACATAGCTTACTGCATGGTCATGGCCTTAAATAGTACACCTCAGGTGAGAAGGAAATTCCTGGCTTTGCACTTCCTGGAGTACTGCATCCATCTGAGGGAAAAAAAAATTACTTTTCAGATTGTTGTTTTAGTAGTATCCCTTTTTCTATCGCAATTGACCTGTTAATGTGTCTTTTTCGTTCTGTGCTGAAATCGGGCATTTTAGAATGTTGATCGCTTGTTGAGAATTCTAGTTAAAAAGAAACAGAAGTACTGTGATCTTAAAAGGACTGATTTAATTAGGAGTGTGATTTTGTTTTCATGTGGACTTCTGCAAACCAGTGACTCAAACTTTTGTGACCATTGCACAGATTGTGTTACCATGTTCTCTTTTCTAAATGGAAGGGAATACCTTGGGGAGGTGAATAAGGTTAGGGTTATATCTGGGAAAAATCTTATTTTTAAGAGTGAAATAGCTGCTCTGTGACCTCAGGCACATTATTTAGGTTCTCTGTTTTTCCCATTTTATGAATGGGGAACTAACCAAAGTTCATGGTCTCCCAAGAATGTCCTGAGGTAAAGACTGTGATGCTTGGCCATTATGCCAACTGGGTTTCTGCAGGTATCCAAAAAGCATGGCATATGCTCCAGTCCTACATGCTGTACCAATATTTTTCTAAGGCAGTGCTAAAAAATGTACACGCTTGCCTTCCATAGTGATGAAATGCAGCTTAGGAAGGGGTTAACAAAAATAGCCAAGCCACAAAGCCTTATTTGGTCACTGCCCAGTAAGAGGCATGGTGCTATGAATGTCTGCAATTAATAAGTCATTCTAACAAAATGCCGCCTTAAAAAAAATGCATTTGAAAACAGATTTTGTTCCTGGGAAGTATTTTGCACTGGCACTCTCTAGATCTTGCCTCTTTCATCAGATGCTGTTGCTTGGAGAAGACTGAAAAAAGTTTAAAGAAGAGTGTTTTTAAAAAAAAAAAAAAAAAGCTATCCTATGAATTTTAGTTCAAACTGTGCTTTTTGAGGCTTTTATGGATGCAGGAGTGTTCGTCTTCAGAGACATTTCTTGCTTGTCATTTTTTTAATATCTTTTGAAATTCTGATGCCGTTTGACTTTCTGCTGAGGTCTGATTCTAAAGAACTGAAGGGAAGAGCTGCCTAAGGGGAGCCAGTTGGATCTCTCTGCATCTCCTACCAGTTAATGTTTGAAAGCTTGCTGCAGTGATAAGTGTCTCCTTTGAAATCTGCAGTTTATTCTTAGGCTTACCTGAGAAGCCCTTTATACTAATTACTTCAGGATGTAATGTGCCAAAGACAGACTGGTTGCTTCTGAATGTTGTGGGTTTGTTCCCACTCACTCTGGAATGGCAGTTCAGCCTGATTTTTGTTTGCTTGTTTATTTTTAATTCTTTTGTGTGAATTTGCTCAAAGGATCTGGAGTGACAGCATTAGAGGCTGAAATTCTCTCTACAACCTAGGTACTGCAGTAGTGAAATAGTTCTCACCGTGTAGCCCTTAGTAGTTTAGTTTCCATCCCATTCAGTCCTTGGTTTTTCTGCTTAGCTAGCTAGTCAATAAAGAGGTCAATTAGGGCTTCAAGCCATGTAGCGTATCAGATGGAGTCCTGCGCATAAAGCAAAAGGTAAAAAGCAATTAACAAAAGGATGCAGGGGGAACCTGTGCCTTCATTAGTGAGAGCTGCTGCAGCACTGCCAAGTTAGCTCTGCTTAGTAACAGGAACCAGGCCAAAGAGGGGAAAGCATAGATAAATAAGGCAGCAGGCATAAATATTCTGCACGCCTAACCCATTCTTGTTTTAACTTGCAACGTTAAAGCAAGAGAGCAGCCGTGCCAAGGGCTTGAAAATTTTGCTCAGCATGGAGAAAACAGACCCAGTACTTAACTCACGTGTAGCCACCTTTTTATGCCCCTCCCGCTCCCTCTACACATGCAGGTAAAGGCATGATTGGCTCTATTGCATGATCCTCACAGTTGCACCTCCTGACATGCCTCACACGCATGGCATGAAGCATGATTGTGGTACTGTGCATCTGAGCCAGTTGTGCCTTATTGCTGGTGTAGAGGGAGCCCCTTTGCTGAGGAGGCTTCCAGCCATGGGGGGCCAAGTGCAGCTGGGACCCAGAGTCCCTTCACCTGATGGGGCTCCTGCTCATGGTTGTGCTGAATGCATGTGCAGTCCTGTGTAGTGCAGCTGGAACAGAGTCCCATGTGGGCCTGGGTGCTTCA
Source organism: Alligator sinensis (assembly GCF_000455745.1). Taxonomy (NCBI): domain Eukaryota; kingdom Metazoa; phylum Chordata; order Crocodylia; family Alligatoridae; genus Alligator; species Alligator sinensis. The sequence goes on from NW_005842001.1 coordinate 2,618,667, forward strand.
CGAACCCCCAGGCTTGGGGGCCATGGCAGCCGCAATCCCCAGGGCTTGGGAGTTTAACGCTAGACAAGGTGCAGCCCTACAACTGAAAGCCCTGTCAGCTGATGGGGCTCCCAGCCACAGGGGAGACCCTGCTACATGTGCAAGTTAAAGCTCCATAGCAACCAGCTATCAAGTTAGTACATATTTTCAAGGTCTAACATCATAGTTGGTTGGAACTCTTTATCGTGTGATTAAGTACTACATACGTGTAGCTGATCTCTAGGTTACTGTGCAATTAACTGGTTAATTGTGTGGTACCTGTAATGTGTAGAGGGGGCCTGCTGCATATCACATGAGGCCTGGCAGGATGAAAGCTCTCATGTCTGTGATATTTCCTTTGTTGTGGACACTTGAAAGAGTG
>NW_005842001.1:2619097-2621489 GCF_000455745.1 Alligator sinensis
ACACCAGACTTCTTGTAACTGAATGTGCAGGTCAAAACTGACCTGGGTTTGAACTGGTGATCTAGAGTCTTTTGGCCATGTAGTTCACTGCCATCCCAGAGCAATATACACTACCCTAATTCAGGGTTTTAATGCATTTATTTGTTTTAAGCCTCCCTGATGCCTGTAACTGTCAAATCAGTCTTGCTTCAGTGACAATCGGGCAGTCTTCCTTTTACAGGAGAAGGTTATTTGTCTGTCACATCAGCTTTCTTTTTAGAAGAGGAATCCATTCTGGACCTAACTGTGATAAACAAGTTCAGGCAAGGATTACTATTGGAAACAGTTTCTCATAACTTCTCTACCTTAAATATAGAGAAGACTTTTTTTTTTGTTTTGTTTTGGCTGTCTCTGAATTTGACTTGAATCACAGTTCTGATTCACCCTGCAAAAATGGATCAAACCCCAGAGTGAGTTTATTGCAGGCTATGTATGTTGTTCATGCTTTCTTTTTGTACCTTGTGCTCTAGCTTTCTAAGCTGTGCAGATGGTAAAGATGTGGAGATACCCTACTGACTGAGAACCTTGGAAGATCAATCCAAAGCATAGCTGGTGGATCTGACTAGTAGGAACCATGGGAGCAACTACGGTTGCGCCCCCAGACCCAAGAGGAACCTGGGTTATAAGCCCAGGTTCTAAATTATTTCTAGGGCTGAGGAGGATTCATTGTGGCAAAATATGAATACTACAGGAATAATTCATGTCATTATTTTAGTTATGTTCACTTTCCATTAGAAAGTTGTTTATAGTTGCAAGTAGTGGCTTAAAAGCACACCTGAAGATAAAGCACCAATAAAGATCACTTGGCTTCATTGTGAACTAGGATAGGGCTAGGGATGTGCGAAGCTTTGGTTGCTGATTCGATTCAGCCTGATTCAGCGGCCGAATCTCTGAATCTAATCAGGAGATCCTTTAATTTCTTGAATCGAATTGGAACCCTCTGAATCAAATCTCTCCAAATTGATGATTTGGATATAGACACAGCTTTAAATGTTCATTTTCTATATACCTCAAGGTTCTAGGCAGCTCGTGAACACTGAGATGGTGGGGCAGATGAAGCATCCCCCGGGAGCATGGGAGGGGTCCTCAGCATGCTCGGCCATGGACCAGAAGCACTTCTGGTCCACTTGTGGGTCTGCCACAGAGCATGCGGGGGGACCCCTTATCCCCCTGGCTTGGCAACTGTTGCCTCTTGGGTCTGGGGGGGGCACCCAGTGTTCCCCTGTGGCCGATCACCGAGCCGGGGGCGCGTGGGGGAGTGCCCCGCATGTTCCTGTGGGACATTCCATCTGCCCCGCCATCGCAGCGTTCTCAAGCTGTCTGGTACCTTGAGGTATGTTTAAAAAACAAACAAACAAACAAAACATTTAAAGCTGTGTCTGTGGCTGCATAGCTGATTCTCCAAATCTACATCGAATCTTAAGATTTGGATTTGGCCGAATCAAATCGGGACAGTGATTTGAATCAACAAATTGAATCTCTGTCCCCCGATTCAGGCCGAATCCGAATAAAATACGGCCAGTTTCGCATGCTCTTGATAAGGCCCATATTTTTGTCTAGCACAATGGGACCCTCTGCCAAGGCTGGAGCTCTTGAGTACTACTCTAATATGATTAAATGTATTGTGGTCTTAAGCTGATTTGGATAAAGGACCATGAGTTTTTGTGGGGGAGTTTCTCTTTAGAGAGAGGGAAATTCAAACTGCAGTCCCTTAAAGTCATGACTCTTTTTTTTTCATAAGATCCTGGTCTTAACGGGCACTGGGGTGATCTATGTGTAATCCTGCACTCGCATCTGCACTGTTCTGTTGAAATGAACTGACCCGTGAATGGGCTCAAGATGTGCCGATGTGGAGATCTGTAGGATTGGGGCATTAATCACTGTGCATCTGGGTTTTGTTTTTTTTTTACTTACCTTTTGTCACTGGTCTTAGGTTGTGGGTGTGCGGGCCGGGAGCGGTCCGGGCCCTTTTTCGCGCCGTGTGGGCTGTGGCCAGCAGCCCGGGCACGCTGGGTCGAAGAGAACAGGCGACACGCTAGAATTAGGCACGGACGCTTAATGGTTGATTTAAGATTATTTACTTACACCGAAGATGGTCGCGATGCAGGCAGGAAAACTTGCTTGAGTTGCGGTTACAGATAGAAAAGAAGAGAGGCGGACTAGAGTTCCTTCCCGTGAACATTCTTCTAGCCCATCCGGTTGGAGGCTCTAAACCACGAGCCCATCGCGCCAACCGAAGAAAGTACTCGAAGAAAAGAGCTCTGAATAGACTCACACGAAGTTTGCTAGGCTACGTGGAACTTGTGCGCGCAGGGAAGAGGGATACGTCGAGGATTGCGAACGGCGACGGGGA
>NW_005842001.1:2621518-2655652 GCF_000455745.1 Alligator sinensis
CTGGCTGCCACGCGTAAATATTTTCACGCAAGCCAATAATGGGGCTCGAATTTGAATACGGATGGTGGGAACTCTTTGCAATGAGCATTTCTGTGCTGTTACAAAGAAATGCACCCTGCAAAGAAAGCTACAAATTGGCGGGAATTCTTTTGCACCGGGGTTCTCCTCTGCAGCAGAAAACTCCACCGTGCAAAGAAGCTGCAATTTAGCAGGAACATAATTCAGTGGTGCCAAAGCGCACACAAAACAAAAATCACACCTTTGGGTTGTGACAGTGGGGAAGGGTAGCAGAAGAGCAACTGAATTGCACCAAGTCTCTTACTTTATGATTACTTTTAATACTGATTTTAGTAGTGTGAAGGTTTTTTGTTTTGTTTTTTCTTTTTTGGTAATGAAATGCAGAGTCAATGGATGTTTCATCTTTGGGATGGCTTCATGATGAATTCCATGGTTTCAGCCCCCAAACCAGTGGAAGACTTGGTGGCTTCAGCTAAAAAAAAAAAAAACAACAAAAAAACAAAAACCTTTTCAAACCTGCAGTGTGAAGTGACAGCTTGTAAGAAACTGACTGCAATTTTGGACCTAATTTAGCCTACATCTCCTTTATCCTCCTTTGTTGCATACATAAAGAACCAGTTTTAATGCCTTCTGTTGTTCAGTTATCATTCACATATTTTCTTGAGGACTTTGTTTACTGTATGTACTTGAATATAAGATGACTCTGAATACAAGACCAGCCAATAATTAGATTCTATATATGGAAAACTTTTATAAATGTTATAACTTTCCAGGTTTAGAATCTAAGTATTGGGGGGTGGAGGGGGTTATTCTGAATAGATTTCATAGGCATTGGGGCTGGAAGGGACCTCAGAAGATAGAGTCCAGCCCCTTGCCCCAGGGGCAGGAAGTCAGCTAGGGTCATCCTTTTTAAATTGTGGAGCCCAGAATTGGATGAAGTACTCCAGCTGCAGCCTCACAAAGGCCGAGTACAGTGGGAGGATGACATCCTGAGATTTACTTGAAGCATCTATGGATACAAGCCAGAGTTTTGTTTGCTTTACCAGCTGCGACATCACATTAGTGGCTCATGTTCATGTTGTGGTCAATCATGACCCCCAAGTCCCTTTTGACTGTGCTGCTAGTGAGCGTAGCACTGCCGAGCCTGTAAGCATGATGCAGGTTTTTCTCCCCAAGAGTGGAGTACCTTGCATTTTTCTTCATTGAATGTCATCAGGTTTTTATCCGCCCATTTTCTAAGCCTGTCAAGGTTGGCCTGGATCACCAGCCTGTCCTCGGGTGTGGACACTTTACCTCAAAGTTTCGGTGTCATCGTGAACTTGGCCAGTCTGCTTCTGACACCAATGTCCACATGGTTAATAAAGATGTTAAAAAGTATAGGTCCAAGGACGGAGCCTTGGCGGACATGATGATTCACTTCCATCTATTTACCACTCTCTGGGTCTGACCTCAGAGCCAATTCCCCTGCCATCAGACTGTGGTGTAGCCAAGGCTGCAGTTGGCCAGTTTTTCCATGAGGAGATCATGGGACAACAGATCAAAGGTTTTTTTTAAGTCCAGATATATATGGTGTAGAGTGAGCCCCTTTGCCCAGATATATGACGTCAATCTCTTGTCCTTTGTCCTGGTGATACGTCACCTGGTCATAGAAGGAGATGAGATTGGTCAGGCAAGACCTACCTGCAACAACCCCGTGCTGGCTGTCCCACGGGATGTTGCCATCAGCCAGTTTGTCAAGAATGGTCTCTCTGATTAATTTTTTCCAAAATTTTCCCAGGGATTGAGGTCAAGCTGATTTGGCCTGTAGTTCCCCAGATCTACTTTCCTCCCTTTCTTGAAGATAGGCACCACATTGGCCTTCTTCCAATCCTGCTTGCCACTGCTACAGCATGGAACGCAATGGTGCGGGGGGTGTGTGTGTGTGGGGGGGGTCTGTCCCAAACTGCTCAGGTTGCTCTTCCCTGCACTGGAGCACAATACGTGGAAGCTCAGCTCTTGCCTGGCTGTGTAGCAGTGTTGGAACTGCTGATTGACCAGGCAGGGGAAGGTATTTCGACATGTCCCATGCCCAGGAGGGGCCCCAGCCTGAGTGGGAGCTGAGCTGCATCTGACCGTAAAGGAGAGGGAAGAGGCGGTGGGGCGGGGGCAGAAGCCGCAGAAGGGAAGCGAGGTGCGGGGGCCTTGAGTAGGAGGCTGCTGTGGGACTGATTTTGGCCCTGTCTCAGCCTCGGGGCCAGAGTCAGAGCCACAGCAGCCTGTGTCCCCCATCCGCTTTGTATGTGAATATAAGATGAGGGGCTTTTTTCCCCAACCTTATTGGGGAGGGGACGGGTAAAAACCTCGTCTTGTATTTGAGTAAATATGGTAACATAACTTTTTAAATGGCAGTAGAACGGAAACTCTAGAATTGTTGTATTGGAACAGATCAAAGATCCATCCTAGCCTGGCTTCGTATCTCTGAAAGAGATCAAAATAACATACGAGTCTAGTTGGGAGTACTTTGTTCCTGAGCTTAGCTGGTGAACACCTTAAAGCATGAGGGATGTGTACCTTTATCCAAAGTAGTGTAAGTGTAAAGGGTTTCCTCCTCTTGTAGGTTTCTAACTTACTTTTTTTTGTAGGAATTTCCATCAAGAACATTCTATGGCAGTGAATTTTACAAATAAGTTATCTTTCCTAGTGTCCTAACCAAGACCCTTTTTAAACTGGTTTAGTAATAAACTACAATCAACCTGAATTTAAGGGATGAACACATGGTTGGGGATGGGGGAGGGGAAGAAGTAATCCAGTGCAGGGTTAAGCAGTGAGTTTGTGTAAAGGGAAAGGTACAGACACAAACACATCACATATGTATAATTAATTTCATTTTACAGATTGTTTTGCTAACTCAGTTGGGAAATGGGACTGACTTTTTTTTTTTATTTCCGCTGGAGAGTTAAAGATCAAGAATTCAATGCACCTTCTCTGAACAAAAGTACTGTTTGTACTTCATGCTTTCAGCATGTTGGTGGGTAGTACTTGTTCTGTTGTAGGAATTGTGTGATAGTGTGCCTCAGTTTTGATTTAAATTTGAATGTATATTTGCTTGGCTTAGTGGAATTGTCGCCCAGAATGGGCATTCTTTTTTTTAACAATTTCAAGTGTCAAAACCAAAATAAATAGTACTAGTTTGATGCAATTGCTTCATTCCCTGGAGGTATAGTTAGTTATTAATGGGGTCAGTGCAAAGAAATATGTTTTGTCTTGGTAGTGTCAAAATGGAAGGAGATGGAGGTTCCGCAGGACAATAGCCATGTTTAAAAATTGTGACTTGAGGGCTCTTTACTTATTTATGATGTAAAACCTCTAATCTCTTCCTTACAAGTTTAGTGCCTCTCCTTCGTGGAATGACTGCAGCGTATCTGTGATTCATCTGAATTGGGAGAGAGAAAGGTTGGTTCATTACTACCCAATCTAAACTGTATTGAAAGCCCCCAGAAGCCATGCTGTTAATTAGAGACAAGATATCTGTTGGCCTCAAGGTGAGAAGCTGGGAAGAGGGTTGGAAGGAACCTGAAGGGAGGTGACTGACTTCTGCCTCCAGGACCCTATATAATGGCCATTTAGACCTTTCTCCATACTTACTTTCTCAGGAGCTATGGTGACCCCCCAAAGGGACATTTAATGGCCATTGCTTGCTAATATACTAGGGGCTGAGCAAAATTGGGAACATGCAGGGCATAGGGTGAAATGAATCCTCTGGAGCAGAATAAAGCATGTAGCTAGCCAAATATAATGTTTCTGAGGTCCTATGGCAACAGTCTGACTTCCAGTGCCACGCCTAAGGCTCCAAACCAATCCATTAGTCTGAGTTGCTGATGGGCATCTGGTGTGCAGAAGCTTTTCAGTGCAAACTGGACTTCTCTTGGTAATAACTGTCCCTGTACTCTGAGTGGCTGAGGCATTTTCACATACAGGGCACATTTATGTGAGACGTTTATTATGGGGCTGCCTAATTTAGCTCTGCAGGAGTCTTAACGTCTACTCATGTGGCCCTGTTAGGCCACAGGAAACTAATCAACTTTGTCGTCGGTTCATACTTGTAAATACAAGTACTATACTGTGGTGGCTTTCTTCAGTGCGCAGCAACACACTTTTAAACAGTGGGACTGGTTGGGGCATGGGTGTGCTCTCGTGCACCAGCCAGCCCCTCCACAGCATGCTGAGCAGGGTCAGAGCAGCCCTGGGCTCTGGTTCCCCTGCCACCTGGGGCTGCACCAACCCAGCTTAATGTGCTGCACTCCCATGCGCATGTGATCCCATGTGCATGTGAAGACGCAGTGCCCAGGAGCAATAAACTCCGGCGCAATATGCATCAGTGACTGTAGATGCGCCCACAGTGTGGCATTTTGTCAAGTCTTGTAATTAGAGTTTCTCTTAAAGCTCTTAAAGTGACTACATGAGATTCCTGTTTTGTAAATAAAAGTTTCTAGGGCTCAAGCATATGGAGACAAGCTTTAAAAATATTAATCCTAATGGCTCAGAAATCAAAAACCAAATTATAAAAAAATCTTATTTCTTGAAAGAGTCGTGACATGGGAATGCTGGAGGCTGCTAGTATTATATTTTTGAATATTGCTGTGCTTCATGAATTTGGCTTACCTCAAAATACAGAGTAGGAATAAAAACAAAAGGTTGGAATAGGAAGTTGGTTCTAGCAAACCCTTTTCTAATGGACTGTTGATATCTGTTCGTATTTTTTACTTGACCCCCCTTGTTGTTGCTGGCTTTGTTTTCTTTACCTCCACAGAAGCTTCTTCTGAAGACTGCTTAGTGATTATTTTTTTTGCCTGTCCAGTTTCATCCTGTCAGCTTTAATCCTAATAGTTTTTGCCCTTTGGATAACAAAAGAGGAAAAACCCTTTAAAAGATCATTATAAATTAAGTTTTCATTTGCAGCCTGATTCTGCAAATGGCTGAGCAGTTGGCAACTCCAGGGGAATCCAAGAGTACTTCATACCAGCACTAGAGCCTAACGAGCTGCCTTCTCTGGGTTTCTCTGTGCTTTGGCAGTAATATGGGCTCTGATGTCCTCTTCCACTCTGTCAGTATTAATTCATCAGTGGTGAAATATGATAAAAGCCTTTTGTCTGGAAGGTCAGTCAGCTGAATTTTTTTCCCCAGCTTCCCTTTGTTGAAAAGAAATCTCAAATTTACACCTCAGTCATTTACTGCTGTGACTTCTGGCTATAGAGTTAAGAAATGGTTTATCTGTTTGTTGCTAACCAAAAAGAGTTGCAAAGCTTGCTTGATTTTGGCCACTGTTCTGAATACTTGAATAGTAGGTACAAACAAAAGGCAGTGTTTGGTTTGCTCATCCGTGTCTCTTCCTCATTCTTCTTGGGCAAGAAAATGCCCTACGAAAACGTTAGCAGAGAGAGCTGGTTAGCTGTATTAGTCTGAAGTCAAGCAGAAGGCCGGAAAGACTTACATGGTTATAGACTAAATCAGAGATGTATAACTAAAGTTTGGTAAGCAGCGGTTTGCTTCATCAGATTCTGTGAAGGGATTACAGGAATCGGAGCTGCTAAATAGAAAGTAGGGATTAGAATGTAAAAGGTAGGAAAGGAGGGAGAAAAAAGGACGGATCTCTGCTGGGTAGCAGGAAGAGAAACAAAGCGGTTAACCCACTGAAGGACATGGGTTTATAAAAACAAAGAACATGGGATTATAACAGCTAATCCAGATAATGAGATAAGAATCCATAGTCTCTATTTAGACCAGAGGTTCTCAACCTCTAGTCTGCAGGCCAGATGCAGCCTGTGGCACCATGTCATCTGGCCTGCAGGTTTCCACACGGGTCTACAAATTTGGGGTTAGCGGAGCAGTGGCACTGTGCTCTGGGACTAGGTGCCCAATGCCAACACAGGCCCCAAGACCCAGTCCCAGAAGCCCCGGGGCCCAATTCTAGTACATGGGAATGGGAGGGAATGGTGCCAGGCCTCTAGGGCCCAATCCCAGCATATGAAAATGGCCCCAGGCCCCAGGGCCTGATCCCAATGCTTAGGTTAGGGAGAGGTTGGTGCTGATCCCTAGGGCCTGGTACTGGTGTGCGGGGCTCAGTCCAGCCCTCAGATTGGCTTCACGCAGTTCACCTGGCCTGCGAGGCCAAAAGTGATTAAGGCTAATTTAGACCATGTTTAACACAATCCAGTCTGGGGATGATTTGTTGTTCTGCAGTTTCCAGTTCAAGTTTGTTTTTAAAGTTTTGTTTTCTATAAACAGCCACTCTCAGGCTATCCACGCTGGGACAGGCCTGTCCGTCTTTCTGGTACTGATTGGTACAAATTGGTGTTTATTCATTCTTACACATAGGAATCGCTCTGTCTGTCCAATGTAGGCATTAGAGGGGCACTGTAAGCAGGTGTTAGCATATATGACAATGGTAAAGGTGCAGGTAAATGAGCCTTGGATGTTATAATCTATGTTATTTGGTCCAGTAATGATGTGGTCTGTGTTCATGAGGGAGTACAACTGGCATCTGGGTCCAGAGCAAAGTCTAGTGCTTTGGTGAGAACATGGGCTAGGTAGTTTGTGGCTGGAGAGATGCCATTTGAGGTTGAGGGGGGTTCCCTGTGAGTTGGAACAGGTTTGTTCCCATGGTTACCTTGATGGTTGTCATTGTCCAGGAGAGTTTGGAGGTCAATAATGATGCGTCTGACATGTTCAAGCTGGGCGCTGTAGAGGACGACCTGTAGAATTCTGTTGCTCTTGCCTTGGGGTTGGTATTGGAGCAGGGTCTGAGTCTGGCACTGTTGATATGAGTGACTAATGTTTTAGGATTGTACTGGAATTTGTAAGAATCCTTACTCCCAATCCTGAAGGTGTGCATCCCACCCAGCCAGTGGGATCAGAGCAGGTTGTAATGTAGAGATTGGCTGTAGACAATGCATCTAATGGTATGCTTAGGACGAGAGCTACTGGTGTAGAGCTAGCTACAGCAGTCATTTGGCTGCCACTGCAACTTCATCATGGTATGACCATTACAAACTTTCACAGTAGTTTCCAAAAAATGAATTTGCTGGGAAGGGCATTCTAGAGTCAGCTTAATGGAGGGGTGGAAGTTTTTAAAGTCTTGATGGAATTTCTCTAGAGAATCCTTACTATATGTACATATGAAGATGTCATCAATGTACCTTAGGGGGATGAGGGCATCTGTGGAGGAAACGGACTTCAAGATCTGTCAAAAATATACTGGCAAAATGGGGGGCATGTGTGTGCCCATGGCACTGCCATTCATTTGTAGGTATAGGGCAACCCCCGGGACTCGTGCTAAGCATGGCATGCAATGCCATTTTGCTCGGCACACCACTGCCAGCCCGAGCTCTAAGCAGCTGCTACCAGCCACGGAGCCCGGGGTGTTCCCAGCAGGTGGCTGGGATGCTGCAAGCCGTGCTGTAAGCAGACCAGGCTCCGTGGGCTGGCTGCAGCCAGGAGACTGCAAACAGCTGCTCCGGGCTCCAGCATGTTGGCACTCCGGCACCTTCCAAGGTAGACATTGTGTGTTTTCCGGCACTCCGGCCACAAAACGTTGCCTACCCCTGGTATTAGGGAGTCCCCAAATCTGAAACAGTTGTATGTGAGGACAAAATGGGAATGTGATGGAAACCAGAATCATTGTCTTCATTGGGGATAATATTCTTTATAGCTTGTAATCCATCCTCACGGGAGATGTTGGCATATAAAGCTTTAACATCCATGGTAGCTAATATGGCGCTAGCTGGAGGCTTGTCAATGGAAGCTAGCTTCTTTAGGTAATCTGTGGTATCTTTCGAATAGCTGACAGCTCCCATGGCATATGGAAATAGGATTGAGTCAGCATAGTCAGAAACTCCCTCTGTGATAGTGCCAGTGCCAGAGACAATTGGATGTCCTGAGTTGCCAGATTTGTGGATCTTGGGTAATAAGTAAAACCTGCCTGGCCTGGGCTCCTGGCTGGTGGAAGAGTTAATCCACTCTTCTGTTTCCTGAGAGAGCTTCTTTAAGGTGCAAATCTACCCTGTCTTCTGCAAAATATTAGCCAGCATGGACAGAGGCCCTCATATCTCAGAGCTGAAGCTAGTTGGAATCAGTTGCTTTCATGGAACATGTTTGTTTCTTTCCTGCTCTTTGCATCTTACCCCCTTTGTCTGGAGAGAAAGGAAGTTCTTTCTCTGTTAGATAATCATATTGGTAGTTTTTTGATGTCACGCTGCATTTCATTTGCCCATATGACATTTTTGCTTGGGTATAAAATGCTTTGCTTGATATTGTAAAATCCAGGTACCCAAGAGTTAATCAGGTGCAGAAAATCATGACTAGCCCCTAAGACTTGAAAACAAAACCCCAAACCCAAATTTATGTTCTTATTTGCCTTCTGGTTTGGGATTACTTAGGGCTCACACTGCTATAGTTTAAGTTTTTTTTCCCCCCACAACCTTAAGGCGAGGAGCCATATTTTTTGTTTGTGTTTTATGGAGCAGAGTTTTTTATGTAACCAAATTGTTTGTTTGCTGGATCTGTGACTTTAAGAAAAACTAAAAATATACTGAGACTGTAATAGTGACCAGAATTGCTTCTACTTAGGACCAGAGCTTTATGCTTCACGATCTGACCTTTTGTACTCTACTTCAGTGGGCCTAAGGTTAAGGCTCAAATCTATTCTCTGTATGCTTCAGTCATGGAAAGAAGACTGGGCCAGTAATACATGGCAACTTGGTGAAATGTACAACTTGAACAAGGGGGTTTAATATAAATAGAGCTGACCTAAGAAGATATGTCTACAGATGGTCGATTTCTACTATAGCGCATGTAACTTTGTTTCTTCCCACTTCACAAAAATCACTTGAAAAACAACCGTAAAAGAGCCTGTACAAAAGCGAGGAGACTGGTATCCAGGAGACAAAGCTTATCAGTCGCACAGAAATGAGCTTTCCAATTTACCATCTACCTATAATCCTACAGCAGACGAGCAGCAAATGGCCCCAACTGGTTAGCATCTCTTGTGGATTTTAATTAACCAAGATAAACATCTGTTGGGATATAGATGCTGTTTAAATAAATTCAGCACTGGAATGATCTTTAAGGTTCAGTGCAAGGTCAGGGCCACATTTCTGCGAAAAGGAGTTGGATATAATAGATCATCTGCTGGTTCATTAAAAGTATTTTACTTGGGCAGCACAGTGCAACCACTGTGGTTTAGTAGTAGTTGTAGTCCTTGTTCAGCTCTTAAGCAACATCTGACAACACAGAAGAAGGGATTTGAGTTTGAAATATATCGGTTCAACAGGAGACTTGCCTTTAAATGTCAGCATTATTAGCGTTTATTTCATCTTTTTCAGACCCTCTATTAGGGTTACAGATTTCCGAATAGCCGCATATGTCTGTTTTCAGGCAGCCATCCACAATGGAATACATACGCACCAGACTGATTTAAGAGACAGTGAAAGTGCTTATTATTTGAACAAGGGCATGTGCAGTGCAGGGAGGAACTTTGACCCGAGCAAGTACAGTTGTGTATTAAATCAATTGGACACTTATTTCTGTTCCCTCAGAGTTCTGTTCCCTGGGTTACTGGGCTTGATGTGGTCCATTCACATTGGAGCTTTTCTTTCTTGACTACAGCTGAGCTGTATGCATGCTTCTACACCTTTCATACAGCCTAACTGTATTTGTATTGGTGTATTCTGGGGGAAATCTGGGCAGATATCCCACAGTGCTTCAGCAGCAAATAAAATACTTTACTGTGCTGCACGCAAGTCCTCACCAGTAATAAAAGAGAAGTTGCTACAGGATGCCTTGTGACTTGAGGAGGACAAAGGAATGGTTAAGCTAGGGGTGTCAGATGCAGCCCATGGGCCAGATCTGCCCCATGTAGAGTCTTCCCATCCTGCCTGTTGGGCTACTGGCAGGGTACCAGAAATTGTGGGGGGAGGGACAAGGCAGGAGTATGGTCTGTCACACTGCTTGGGTCCCCCAAGGCCCCGTGAACAAAGTGATCAAAACAGGAGGACAAGGAAAGGCTGTGCAGATCCACTGCTGCTAGCCCCGCCTATTTGGCCCAGGAGCCCTGTGATCTGAATCCAGCCTTGGCCTGGACTGAGTTTCATACCCCTGGGTTAAGCCAGTTAAACCTGAATATGGGAATACAGCCATGTACCAGATAAGTTATCTCTTAAAAAGTTAACCGTGCAGTAATGACACAAACTTATGCTTATAAAAGGCCATGATATTAAGGGCTGAATCTCACTTCAGCTTGGCATGCAAGGGGCATGCAGTTTTGGGCACTTTACACAGTTTGGATCTACTTGCATGTCTATAGCAATCAGAATTCCAACTGTCAGTAAAAGATCAGGCTGAAAATTGCTGTAAGTAAAGTCTGTTTATAAAAACCAAAACCAAAAAAACCCACCTTTAGCCATCAGTAAAAACACTAAGCAGCTGTAGCTTGATTGAAGCTGCAACAGAAAAAGAGCACATTATCACCACCCAGTGTCCAAACAGGAGTGCAGCACCCTGCAGGGAGCATTCTCAGCCATGAGCTGCTGCTTCTGTATCCCAGGTTGTCTGTAATACTGCCAGGTCACATTCTGAGATGGGGACATGGGGCCAGCAGGGGTAGGGCTTGGGGATGGGCTGGGGGAGGCAGCAAGTTACAGTTGAGGGCATCAGGGTGTCGGGGTCAGTAGGGGGCCTCTGACAGAGCAAAGGATAGCACAGTATAAAACTATCTCTGCAGTCGAGCAGGATTGCCAACCCAAGACTTTGCAGGAAAATAACCCCCAAAAACCCATACTTTTTACTGACAACTAAACTTTTTGACTGTGGTTGATATTAAACCCCTACATCTGAAGCCAGTCCTTCTAAGTGGGGCCTGACAGCACTGCAGGACCTGGCAGAAGCGTTATATTTACATTATATAAATCATATCAGTAAAACCATGTGCCATTAAAAAAGATTGGCTGTCAGTAGAAGCGCTGCAGATTTGTCAGTTGAATGTTTTCTTGAGTTGACAACCTTGATGCAACAGTTATCCTGTGCTTCCCTTTTGAGTATGCTCAGAAGCCTGTACTATGGGTGCATATGCTCCGGGAAAGGGTAGAGCTGCCTGGGTACATGAGTAAAATTATATGTATCTGTGGAAATCTGCAAATAATGACTGTTACAGAAAGAGGTGGGCTGCCCTCCTGCCATTTAATCTAGTAGTTTAGTGCAGGAATAAGCAAGCTTCCTGCTGCAGCCCAAAATGACCAACCCCAAGTCAGAGACAGATGGGTGGATCGGCAGGCACTAGGACCTGTCTGCAGCGTGTGTTTGGCCCTGTGGCGGCATGAAGACGGCAGCCACAACCATAGTTCCACACCCACAGGTTGGATCCATACCTTCTGTGGGGTTGGATTCAGCCCATGGGCTATAAGTTGTTGACCGATGGCTAGGTAGTTAGATTAGGGAGGGAGAATGAGATCTCAGTTATAGTTGTCTTCTTCCAGAGGGGATTTGAGCTTGCATATCCTGCTTCCCAGAAAAAAGACCTAACCAGTTAACTATAGGATAGGCTTCAATAGCTTTTCTGCACCCTGTATTTAATATCCCTTGGATAAAATAGATAAGTAGCAGCGGGATAGGCTATGCCTGACAGGGAGCCAGACCAGAACCAGAATCTAGCCCCTCCCTTCCAGGGCTGTGGCCATCTCGCTAGACCACCCTCTCTATGGCTTGATTTTCTCTTTTTGGCTCCATGCGTCTTCCCCTCTTAGTGATCCAGTAGGCCAGCTTCAAGAGGAGAGCTGAAGGGTGCTTGGGGCAAGACCTAGCCTATGGCCTGGTAATTAGGGCACTTGGTGGGAAGCAGGAGGTGCAGGTTCAAACCTTCTTTGGGAAAGGGGGACCTAGAACCATGGTCCCTTCTTTCTTGGCAAAAGATGGTAGGATCCTTTTCCTCCAGGTTTCTTCTACAAAGTATGTGCATATCTGTGCAATTCTGTTGTGCAATAGATGGGGAAAAATGTAAAAACCATGTATGTGCCAACATTGTACTATGGTCATATGCCTAAGAGGTTCTTATGTAAAGGTGAAAATGAGTCTGGTGCTAACTGCTTACAGATGTCATTAGATTCTGTAAATGTTATATTCTTAGTCTGTATTTATCTTCTGAATTCATCTAGACTGTATTGTAGTATGCTAATGTAGATGCATCTATGGCTTCTCACTGTGTTTTTGCTTGGTGTGTTCAGAGTAGACAATGTCATCCTGATCACAGTCTCCAGAAGTCCCTTCAGGATGCCATGAACAGGGATCTTCAATGAGCCCAACAATAAATAGCTGGCATTGTGATGCCTTCACAGTTGTCTTATAACCTTTCTATGCTTGGGGAAATGTTGCCGAATCAAATGTGAATGGTGGCTTGTTAAAAGCTCAAGTGTATGACTTAAAATTGTTTTTTCTTGTTGGGAACAATTCACAGTCATTTTGAACACAAGCTACCAGTTCTTAACAAGAGATGAACTAATTATATCATTTAATAAAAGCACTGGGAGCACCAATTTAGGAAACCAGAGATGTGGCTGTAGCTTGGTCTAAAGAATGTGACTTGTGTTGTATGGGAGATATTAATTGCAGCAACTCCCAGGAGATAAGTCTGTTTGAGAGGTAGTTATGTTGGATTCACTATTCATATCATTGGACTTGGGTTCTGTACAAGAGCCAATAGAACTACCATAAAATAATTCTAGCCAAAGGAATCAATAATCTGAAAGCATTTTAATTCAAAATTAGAAAAATGGGAACAGTTACAAGCTGGGAGAGTCTATTAATAAAGGAAAACAAGTATTTGTTACCAGTGGTGTGAAATGGGATAATTTAAGAGAAATGCTCTAAGTGGCTTTTGTCATGGATAATGTCTTTTGCTATTCTTTTTCAAAGGAAATTGAGCTTGCAACTTTCAATTTCAGGGCTCCAAGATGATCAAAATACCATGGGGCATTCTGATCATCTAATACTTCACTGGAATGAGGTTATCAATAACCCTTGCCTGGGCATGATTTACGCAGTTGTCAGTATCTGAATCTCCATAATATGTCTCCGGGAAAAACGCTGCTTGGGGGGCAGGGAAGGGAATATCAAAAACTAAAGTACAGTTAGTTCACTCTTAATGAAGGGTACAGGAAACTGATTATTTCAAATGGAAATGTTCAAACTAGAAGCAGAAGTTATGGCAAGGTCAAGTAGCCTGCTTTGAAGAGAAATAGGTGACTCATGCTGTCAACTGCAGATCAGGCATCTGCAGCTTCTCAAAGTACATCTGAAATTAAGATAGAAAGTGCTTTGTGATCATGCAGAGAAACGAGATGATAAAGACAAAATTTGGGAGGAAAGAAGGCTTAGTTTTTGGTGTATGATAAACTCTAATTCTCAAGGGAAAAAATTGAAGAAAAAACTGCTTGGTAACCTGGGTGGGGAGAAAATTTGCTTCCCTAAATGCTTCTAATTAATGATCTAAGAGGTTTTTAAGTATATTATTTAAGCCTCTTAGTCCCAACCCCTTATTCTGGCATCAACTCTGTTTTACAGGCAGGGAAACTAAAACACAGGTTTTCTTCTTTATAAAGGAATCCTATCTGATTTTTGAGTTGAGTCACAAAAAGGCTTAATTTTCAGATAGACTTGAGCGCCTTCTGCTCTCAGTAAAATAAGTTGCAGTTCCATAAGTTTAGTACTGCTGAAAATCTATCCTTTCATGTATTAGTGGATACTTTTAAAAACATGCACCCATATCATTTAGGCCAAAGATGACGTAAGTATTTCATGGAAGAGAAACCAAATCTCTTAACTGACAGGACTGAGGGAAAAGATCATTTCCTCCCTGCCTCCACTGCTTAAGAAGAAATCTCATGCCATCTTGTTCAGTCTCGCAAGGCTGAAATGATTCACCTGTAGAAATACCCTTTTGTGGAAATCTTTTTTTTAATCGATGACAAATGTTTTGCAGAGATGTCCAGTTAAGGCACTGGGCTGAGATGTGAATCACAAGATTAAATCCCTCCTTTGTAATCCAGGATGAAACCTCTGCTTTGAAACGAAGTTGAGACTTGAAACTTTTTCTCTCAAACTATGCCACGTACACAACTGTTTTTGGATACTTCAACTTTCTCTTAAATCAAAAGTCGAAGATTTTCTTTTTCCATTAAAAAATGCATATTCCAGTGTAATTTGAAAACCCTTGTTCCTTAGTGGAGGGAGAAAAAAAAGACTTCCAGAATCTTGAAAATGACAACAAAATAGAATTATCTTCCTCTGTCAGCTCTATTAAACTGGTACATGTGTTTTCCCGTACTACTGGAAGTGTGTAGAGAAATTCATTTGTGATATGACTTTGCAGTCTAGCCAGTTTGGGGAATTTACTGTTATGTGATTTATAGGATTCGTCCTTTCTATGGCTAGTATTTCTGCTGTGATGGTGCAGTTAAGACTGTGCAAAAAAGGTGGTCAATACAAACAAAGCGGTAATTAGAAACAAGATTGAATTGATTAAAGATAATCTATGTCAGGGGTCGGCAACATTTTTCGCTGGATTACCAAAATCACCCCAACCTCCACCCGTGCCTTGCCTTGCCTTGGCGTGGCAGAAACGGGGGAGCCACAAGGGGCTCGATCCTCATTGCTGGCAGTGGCTGCACACATGCCTCCGGGGGGGACGGGCCATGGTTGCGCTGCCCTAGCCCCTTCCTTACAATGTTCTGGGAGCCATGTGTGCACCTGCCGCTGCCACAGAGCTGGTGCCAGGGCTCCAGAGCGCAGCACAGCTGTTTGCAGCTGGCCCAGGCTCTGGGCAGCTGTAGTGGGAGGCTGCAGACAGCTATGCCAGGCTCTGCAACCCCAGCACTGGCTCCATGGCAGCTGCTCATGCACCTCTGGGTGGACAGTGGGGCAAGAGCTAGGGTTGTGCTGCCCCAGGCCCTTCCCTCCATGCACTGTGAACTACACATGTACCTGCCACCACCATGGAGCTGGTGCTGGGCTCCAGAGCCCCGCGCAACTGTTTGCATCATCCCAGCTGCCTTCCACAGCTGGCCCAGGCTCTGGGCAGCTGTAGTGGGTGGCTGAAAGGATGCAAATAGCTGTGCCAGGCTCCACAGCCCTGGCACCGGCTCCATGGTGGTGGCAGCTGCACACTTGCCTCTGGGTGTGGGGAGGAGCCAGAGTTGTGCTATCCCAGGCCCCTGCCTGGCCATGGGCCCATAGGTGCATGAAAAGTTGCCATAGCCATGCAGCTGGTGCCAGGTCTGCAGAGCCCCATGCAGCTGTTTGCGTTCTCCTGGCTGCAGTCGGTCCGGGCTCCGGGTCAGCTGTGGTGTGCCAAGGAAAATGACCTTGCATGCCATGCTCTGTCATATGTGCCAGGGGTTGCCAATCCCTGATCTATGTTCTGAACAAAAGACCGTGTCTCTCAACAATGTAGTAATAGGCTGTTGTACAATTACAGGGCTGATCTTGACCTCCAGAAGCAGAAGGAACTCTGCTTCTGGAGTGCAGTTGTGGGCTTTGAGAGACTGATCCAAATTCCCCTTCAGTTGGTGGGAATCTTTCTGATGACTTCAGCTAGTTTTGGGTGAAGGAGGAATTTTTGATGAGAAGTCATAGTTGAACAAAATCCCCAGAAGTAATGCTGTAGGCAAAGCAATCTAAAACAAGCCAAGGCTAGTAACTTGAAAAAAATTGAGCCTGTATACATAGCCCCTTCTGATCTTTCCCCAAAATATCTCTATCAGAATAATTTGTCTGCTATTGCTCTTGGTCTTAAAGCAACATCAGAAAAATGAGGCATGGATTTTTGTGGGTGATATCTTTTATTTAGCCTCTTACACTTCTTCCAGACCATCACAGCTACAACATCATCCTAGTACTATGATAAAAAATATACATTTAACATTCAGTAAGATGTCTTCCAATAATTCAATATCATTTCCCTTCCTGTGCAGGTTGGCACCTAGTTATTTATTAATGAAGCATTTGTTCTGTATTGCTCTGCTTGTATCTTTCTTCTTTTAAATCAATAAAACATTTCAATGTATGTATACCACATGCTAGTTACTTGAGATTTTATTTCAATAAAGGGACATTATTTACACATTAACCCTTTGGAGGTCATAGTCCTAACTCCTTGTTTTATTGCTTCTTTTTATGCTGGTTTAACTCTGGCAATAAAATTGAACTACACGAGTATCAAACTGGAGTAATTCCATTGAGATTTGCTTGAATAGTTGTATACTATGAAGAACTACTTTGTCTAGCAATGGTCTTCTGATTTTACCACAATTTCGCAATGGACTGTATTAATACCTACTACACTTGATCTGAGCCTTTAAGGGGCCGAGAAGTGACTGTATTAATATGCTACAAAATGAGTGATTCCGGTGTATAGCAGGCCTTCCGCCCCCGATTTCTTGTGCATCAATTACAAAAGTCCATAAGCTTTGTTTGGATATTGAAGGGGGACAGAGGCTTGTAACAAAAAAAATGTTATACATGTAACATACATTCAACAACAAAATAATGTGGGAGAAATCTAATGGATTTAATAAGGATATTTATGACAAGTGCAAAAAAATCTCTTTTCAATCTACAAATACCTCAGAAATGATAAAGGACTAAGGCAGGCACTGTTTTGGAGTGACAAGTCTCGTATCATCCATTTGAATTATGTTGGCCAACACCAGTAATGCAGGCGTTCCCCTGCTGAGCCTAGTCTTAGCAGAAAATAGCACCAAATGGGAACAAACTAATATATAGTTGAAAAACACAAGATTTAGAAGGTACATCATATTTTATTATTGTCTATCATTAGACTTAGCACAAACTACAATACCAATTTTAGCAAAAGAAAAGGATCTGCAGATAAACATGAAAGAAAAGGAGTCCATCTTCAAGATAAAACAGAGGTGTCAAAAGAGAGCAGACTTGCTTGTTTAACACTTGAGTGAATGGACAAGGACTGTCAATTCCAGTTGGATACATTTTCTGTTTGTTCTAATTAGTAAATGAATTTAAATGCTTTGATTTCTTGTTGTATATGCCCTTTGTCTCTCCCAGTATTGGTCTTCCTTCTCTCTTCGGGAGTCGCCCTTCTCTTCTTGCCATATGAACCTTGCTGCCTCTTCACAGGTTTTGTAGAGGAACATGGCCCTGATCTAATGCAGTGGGACCCAGTAACTAATATTGATCCACTTGCTTCAAAAAATTAGCTGCCCTGGAGCACACTATTCTTTTGGAAATAGGAGTGTGCAGAACCTGAGGGGTAAAAGGTCTACACATTCATTCATATTTTAATACTGTGCTACACACTGCAGTGTGCAGTATGTAAAAACAAGTATTTTTTACCTTTCTCACATAAAGGATTAGGAAAGAACAGGCCATGGGCGTGACCCGAAGAGAAGAAAGTGGATTGTCTTGCTTCCATTTTGTTGCCCAGTACTGCATGGGTGATGGTCTCCTGACAGGGAAAATAAGCCTACTACTAGAAGGGCTTCCCTGCTACTCCCCAGCCTCTAAAGCATTCTTGCTAGTGATAGTAATCACATGCTCTCAAGGGCTGAAGGTATGATTCTTTTTAAGGAAAAGATTCGTAGGATATTTGGGAGCCTACAGACTTCTCAGTTTTGACTTCTGCAGTGGAGATGATCATGGAAAACCTAATTGGATTCAGAAGAAGGGAATACCCAAGGCAACCCCCGGCACGGGTGTCAGTGTGGCACATGTAGGCACTTTACTTGGCTTCTGCCTTGGGGTGGAAGGTGGGAGAGGGGTTGGGGCTGCACTGCCAGCCACAGCAAGGATTGAGCCCTCGCACCTTCCCTGCTGTTCGCCTCTGTAATGCCAACATGTTACGCGTTGATGTTGCGGGTGTTCTTTTGGCACTCTGCCCAAAAACGTTGCTAGCCCATGATCCAAGAAATTATTTTCTAATTCAAGGAGGGTCAGCTGTGGGTTCACATAAAAATGAGGTCATGTCTAACAGAACCAGTGGGATGCTTTGAAAATCTCATAAAATAAAGGAAGAGTTGACTGGGATGGAAGCTTTGGGCATAAATTACATGGATTCTTAAAACAATGTTTGATATAATGCTGCACTATATCTTTTACATCTGTAGGCATGGCAGTGGCTATGGGCCTTCTGGAGTGGGTAAAAAAATGTCTTGGGATATCAAAAAAAAAAAATAAATCAGATGGCACCTGCGAATAGTACCATTTGAGCAAGGTGACTGGGGGTGGTGCTACTGAGATCAGCATTTAAACTTTGATTTTTGTTCATTTTATCTGTCAGTGACCTGGAAAAAGGAACATAAAGCAAGGTGATAAAATGTACTGATGATACAAAACAGGGCTGGAGCAGGAAGGTCAGTACAAGAGGGAGGGGAATACCACTCAGTACAGCTTCACCCCTACAGGAGTAGAAGCTGACTCATGGCTTAGGCAGCTCAGCATACAGCCATGTAAATTGATCTAGAAAGAATTAAAATGCACTGGAAAGCATTCCTGGTTGCTTTGTATATTCCTCAGTGTAAGAAAGCAATATTTTGTATATACATTAGAAGTCTAATATCCTTTGTGCTAGCACAATCCTATGCTGCACCTGGGGCAGTACTATGAATTCGGGTAGAATGTGTAAATAAATAGTGACTGTTGACTATTGCAACTGGACTTCAGCACCTTTCTACCATAAATAACCCAGACCAAATCTGCCTAGTGTGGTAGTGGTAAAATAATATGTGATAATCTGATGCTTTGTGGGGCCTATATGAAATGATGGATAGCTGGCATGGGGTGATCCTATCTATTAAAGGCAGTTACCAGACTCACCTGTCAGCAGTCTCTCCAAGGAAGCAAAGGATGACTGGGAGTGAAGGCCAACCTACAACATTAACTATTAAAGAGTGCCTTTCTGGCAGCAGGGAGAACTGTTGTTGGGCAGTATGGTGATGCTTGTATGTTACTATCTATACTGCGCTCATGCATACCAGAGCACCCCAGGGAGTAACTAGGCAAAATGGTTGCAAACTAGTGGAGAGTAGATTCAGGTTAGACATAAGGAAGAAAATGTTTACAGTAAGCGTGGCCAGAATCTGGAATGGGCTTCCAAGAGAGGTGGTACTATCACCTAACTTGAAGGTCTTCAAGAGGAGGCTTGACAGTCCCCTGGCTGGGGTTGTCTGACCCCGGTCCTCTTTCCTGCCAGGGGCAGGGGGTCAGACACGATGATCCTTCGTGAAGGCTTGTTTTCAGTCTGCTCCGTTTGCAAGTGACGAGTTTTTGAAATATTGAGACTTGTTGATGTAGCTCTAATGAACATTTATTTATATTTGTAGTCCTAATTCGTAAGTTGGAGCATTGCTATGCTACACATACAAAGAACAAAAAATGCTGCTTATACACACTTTTTTTTCCTACCATCTAGCATGCATTTTTGCATCCAGATGGAGAATCATTGCCTGCAGTTTCAGAGACAAATAACTGTCTATCTTGCATAAGCATGGATGCTGCCTGTTAGACTAAGAATAAGCCTTTGTCACTGGAGAAGCTGAAAATAGTAAAAGTATATGATGATGGGGGCACAGTCCTGTGAGGTGTCAAATTCCCCTCCGTCTCATCAACCTCAGTGAGACCTAAAGAACCCAGTACACTGTAGGATTACACTAGTCTTTAGTAGACTTGGTAGCCTGGATATTTTTGGGTTACCTCCAACACTAAGGAGGAAATGATTAGTCTTTGACAGTTCAGTGGGAGAATATGCCCAACCAGGTTCTCCATGAGGTCTCACCTGAAGAAGTGCACTGTGTGCTGGATTCCTGCAGAAATCAATGGTTGAGAAGTGCTAAGAATCAGCATTGTTCTGCTGCCTGAACTTTGGTTCAGGTCTTACATTTTGAATCTACAATAATTAAAGTAAAATTAAAAGGTGAGACCTGTCTCTGTCTCTGAAATGATGGAAGTGATTTTTAAATTCCTGCACAAAAGGATGCGTCGGGCAGGCTTGATTGGGAGAATGGGGTAAAATTAAAGAAATGTTGTGATTCTAAGTCAGTGACCCGAGTTGAGCTCTGTCAAACTATTTCAGATTCCACCCTTAGCAGCACCAGCAAATCTTCTTGTGCCAAGATAGAAGGTGATAGGAAATAGTGTTCTGCTTCATTATCCATTTTCCATCCTGTTCTTGGCCACAACTTTGCCAAGCCAGTACTGTACTCAGGGGCATTGCAAGTTCCAAGTCTGGTAATAGACTGGAAATCTCTCCTGTCAGTTGTGATGTTTCATTGTTTGCTGCTCAGTGAACCATCCTGAGTAGAAAAAGGCCTTTCTACATGTGCCGGTTTTAAACAGGCTAAGTGATAAAGGACTGTGACCCATACAAAGCCCATCTCTAGATGAATGCTGAAGCAAGTGTACATAACAAGGCAACAGTTTTATTGGAGAGTTTTGGCAACCTGCCTGTGCCCCATTGGCTTTGGTTTGTGATGCAATCTGGGGCATTCTAGGTGGGACACAGTGCAGGATGTTACATCAGAGTCCCAGGTTGCAATCAGACCTTCTTTCCCAATGCTATTCCCTATTCCCTTGTGCTAAAGAAGTGTACTTCAAATATATCAAATCATTCCTATCACAGCCATCTTCTCTCTAGTACAGCCTTGCACGCTTGTGTGTCCGTGTTCCTGTAGCTTGATGAGCTTGGCTCTCTCTGCTACCAGCAATTCAGACTTCATGGAACTAGACAAAGAACTATTTTTTTTTCTACCTACACTTTATACTTGGATTTCATTCCTCTTTGTAAAGATTTTTTAGGTTTCCTTATTTATGTGTTGTGATTTTGGTGAACCCAAAATATTGTTGACCAAAAATATGGATATACTAGCTAATTGCCTGTCAAGAAAGACCGGGGTGGGGGGGAGGAGGGCATGGACAAAGGCCCGTTCCTACCCTACCTCTGCTTCAGGTCCAGGCCCCCCCATCTCTGTGCTTTGGGTCTGACGCCACTCCTTCCTACCCAACCGGTTTTAGAAAGGGGACAAGAGTATTTATAGGTAGACGGAAACTGGCTGGTTCTACAATCTTTTCAGTTTTTTTCATGTTAAACTGGTGCCATTGGGTTTAAAATAATAGATGAACTACATTGAAAATATGAAACTCTACAATAGGTTAAGTTGCAATGCAGTGCATTTGGAGAGCTCTGTGTAAACTTAGGAGAGGCATTGGGAGTAGCATTTCTGTATTTGTGCAGTGTGTTGGAGTGGATGACCCTCAAGGTGCTTTTCAACCCCAGGTTTCTATGATTCATTTGTACACAGCAGAAAACTTCAGTGCAGTTTTGGAAGCTTTTCCTTTAGGAGTCAACTATTATAAGAATAGCAGAAATACTTCAGATCAGGTTTTGAGGATCATTCAATGAGCACTGGCCAGAAACTTGTGAAGCATTTTAGTTTAATGTTACAGAACTTATTCCTACAGTTCTTATTCACATGAAACTCACTTTGACTGACTTAACTGGGAATTGCATCAGAATGAGTTTTTCCATCAGAATTACTTCTTCTAATAGAAAAACTTTTCTTATCCTTTTTGGAAAACTGAAAAGATGGCTCTTCTGCTTTCTGCCCAGGTGGACTTTTTGAGTCAGGTGAAAAATTTTCTAACTGGAAAAATGAGAAATTTCATGTTGTGAGGGGAGGGAATCTCATTTTTCTTTCTTCCCATTTTGGGATGGATTCTTTTCTTTAAAATACCCCCCCCCCTCTAGTTTTTGTGGAAGGAGGCTTCATTTTTTTTTCTATTTCTAATAATAGGTATAAATCCAATAATTCCAAGGTTTTCCCAGGCCCTCTGTTTTCTCAATAAGAACGCCATTTTCTCATCTCTTCTGTGATCCAAGGTCAAACATTTTGCCATTTTTGAGAAGTGAGTGGCTAGCCTGTATGACAGCACCTAATTGTCAACAGTTGTGGAGGCGACAAAACTCTTTGTCTTCCAGTCAGAAATACGCTGTGAAACAAACAATGACTTACGGGCACAGAAATGAAGGATTTCTTGTCCAATTTATTATTTTTTGGCAAGTTCTTCTCTCGTGTTTCTGAAAGCTGCATACCTGATCACTGCCATGATCCTTGACATGACCTTTCTCCCAACAACTTACTTTTCCCATTACTCAGCAATGCTAAAGAGCTGATTTGATGGTGGAGCTAATTATCACAGACTTCTCAGATTTTTAAGTAGATCTGTTTGTGATGATTTCAAGGAAGGAGAAAATTAAGAAAGTAGTGCCTAAAAAAATCAATGTCTAGTCAACGTTTCCACTGTGGCAGGTTTCACCTGCTCCAGTCATTTTAGGTAGTAACAGATACTCTGTTCTTCTTGCTGCTTCCTCCCCACCAAAAGCTATGCCAAAGAGTAGCCATTTAATATTTCAAAGAACTTTTAAAGCCCAAGAAAGAGATCTTTTCTACCTTCCCTTTCTCTGTGGGATTGCCACCTAATTTTGCTTGTTCTGAGAGGGAGAAGTCATATGGTATTAGTTTGGGATAAAGTACCACTTTTTTTTGCATCTCATGATAACCCTGTGATTTCTGTGTCTCTTGTTTTAATCATGTTCACTTTTTGAGACAGACAGGCTATACAAACTAAACTCCTTATGCAAACTAACCTCGTACTTATACAAGTAAGCAAGTAATCGGTGAGTTAATAAATAATGAATACTTACGTGAATAGTGGCTCCATCATTCCGGAGCAAAAGCATCTAAAACTGGGCCTATTCAATTATATATCATAATGCCATCAATATACCCCCAAACTGTCTCTGTCCTAGGACACAAGAGCCCTTTAAAAATGGGGGCATATGCTGATCCTAAAATCTCTAGATTGGTGAACAGTTGGTCAGACTGGGAACTAGTGTTACTGCGATTGAAGGCAGTAGCAAAAACATTTGGAACAGGATTGATCATGAGGTTTTTGAACTTCTCTTTATTATTATACTTATTATTTCTCATCGGTTTTCCACCCACATGTATTGCTTCTTCCTTTGTATTGGAGGTTTTTTAGAAGGGCACTGCAGTCCTACACTTTCCAGAACCTTGAGGCACCTGTCAACGCTGCATCACACCTTGTGTGTTTGGTATGGGTACTGAACAAACGGCAGACTTCATGCCTCACCTTTGAAGTCTGAATGTGCCAATATCACAGCTCTTTTAAAGTAGTCTCTCCTGTGACTGTTGCCATATTTGGATCTCTTGTGGGATTGCAAAGATCTGTCTGTGCAGTATTTCTAGGTGAGTGCAGTGTGCCCCATAAGTATTGCTGGTATTTCTAAAGCACGTTTTACAGCTAATATGTTTCTAACTTGGTTAATATTTGTAAGTGGACTTCAGATTTTGCTTAAATAGATACTGAAAACTTAAAATAAGTGGATGACATTAATTTCTTACATATCTTTGTTAACTTCAGTAGGGATTAGACCCTACATGTGCTTTCCTAGATCAGTAGCTACTTGCTGCAGTGAGATTCTGGAGCTACTCGTAGATTTGTCACCAGAGGTATCCGTGAGTAATATGGAGAAAAGTGAAGAGCCATACAGATTTGAGATAGTATGAAGCTGAGGAAAGAATATTAACTGAATGTGATGTCTGCTTGCAATGAAAACCACACAATAGGCATTGCATAACTTACCTTCTAGACCAGTGGGTCCCAAGGATCACATGCTTATTTTTAATTTTGCTAAGCCCACTGTGTGCCCCTGTGATTTTTGTAGAGTTAATAAGGAAAACCCCCCCCCAATACTTTATTGTCGCTGCAACCATACCGTACATCACAACAACCAAAGAGATTGAAGAGATATTCTTCATTCCTTCTTTTTTCTTTTCACTCCATTTTTTCCCCTTTCCAGTCTTCCATTTTCCCATTGTTTCCTTTCATGTATCTAGAAACTTGCTCTGTACCCCAGTTTGAGAAGCATTGTTCAGATTTACAAATAGCAAGTTTAAGATGTCCAATTTACAGGGTGCCTGTTGCAAAAAATGTATACAGTATTTGCCTAGTATTTTATAACTAGATAGGTACTACTGACGATTAAGCACATTGAAGCTTTGATACCACAAGCACCTAAGAATGCAAAACATGTATTTACTTACTTAAAGTTGCAATCATTTAATCACATGGCCAAGATTGCAACCTAAGGCCTTGATCAAACTGCCAGTGAAATTTAAGGGGCATCTTTCCATTCAATTCGGTGCGAGTTAGAGCTAGATTTTTGCAAGCTCAACTAAAGTTAAGGGAAGAACAATATACACTTTTCAGAAAGAAAGTGAGCAGGTGTGTGAGCACAGGGAAAATATAAGTGCACCTCAGGTAAATAAACTTCTATATATTTTTTTTTTTTCTTTATCAGATGGAAAAAATATGCCCTCCTGCATTTTGGTGTCATTCAGTCCTATGTAGCTTTCTAAATACAAACATGCACCCTCTGAAAGCAGTTCTGCATGTGGATGGATTCCAGTACAAGAGGCCATGGAACATGCTTGAATTAAAAAGGCAGCACCCATAGGATCTGCTGCCTGACTGGTGATGAGATGTTGCCAACCTAAAAATTGTTATTTTAGTGGCTTTTTTTCAGTTGTAGTACCAAAGACTGAGCTACGCATAAGGATTGAGACTAAAACTGTGATGAAGAGCTAAACAGCTGATTGCCCCAAAACCTTTCTTCTGTATTTTTTTTAATAGGAAAGTTTAGTACTAGTTTATTGCTTTAAATGTGCCGTTGATGCTGGATCCAGCAACAATTTCAGGATTCCTCTACCTAATGGAAGTCCTCAGCAAGTACAATTAAGACTTCATTCAGGTTTTTTCCCCAGTTCTGAATTTTATATTTGCATTCATATGGATGCTTTTTCCTAAACACATTGAGATTTATGCCAAGGGGCCCTTTAGGAGAATGCCTATAACTGAAATTGTGTTTTCTTATTCCTTGAAGCTGAAAGCCATAAAGAAAAGAGAGTGGTTTAAATGAACAGACCTTGCCGAATCACCACCTTAAAGCTCCAGTCACTCATGTGAATCAAAACCTGTGAAAAGTAGGTCATATTGTACAAATGAATTAGGTTTTGCTTCACATTTTATTGACTTTTAGTTTTTCATTCATGGTAGTTTATAGTTAGCAGTGTGTTGTCTTTTTAATGATTGGAAAAATACTGTTCTCTATACCCTGTGTTTAGAATTGCACATATCAAGCAATCAAATGGAATCAAATAGATAATGGATTCACTTTCTCTTTTCTCCTCTCTCCTCCCCCCCTTGCTTTTTTTTATTCTTGAGCATAAAAACAATAGTGTAAGTTATTATCAGGTGGTGAAATTTGCTTCCATGCAAAAGATTTATGTATAAGGTAAGTCATTCTTAAGACCTCAGTGAAGGGCTAGAAGGATATTATCGGCCTCTGCAAGAAGGTGAATTTCACCAGGAGAATGTTATGAACCACTGAAATGGAATTTGATCAGGGATCATGGCGTTCAGGGATGTTTCATAAGGTGTCTGATCATGTCAACTGTTGTAAAATTAAAAATGATATTGGGAGTATTTGAATGCAGATACATGTGCATGATGCCAGGTTTTCAGTCTGGCTCAAGTTTGAGACGATGCTGTGGTGAACCTTGGGTAAATTGGGATCAATTTGCACTATTGAGCCATAGAGCCAGGTTACTGTGGCTCTTTTGTTATATCAATTGCATTTTATTAGCACCATGCTGAGGTAAGTGTGTGGCACTGCATCAGGAATGAAGGTCAGAGGAAATTCTTCAACCATGTGGAATGTCCCAGGGTGATAACCTCTTTTTCAAAAGGAGTTTGCCTCCTTGTCATTTCTGCAGTTCATTTAAGCTATACATGCCTATTGCCAATATGAATGCAGGAATAGACACAAATTAAAAAAAAAAAAAAAAGTAAGTTCTGCGTAATGAGACTGAACTACATAACACCTGTGTGGGGCAAGGGTTACAACCAGGGACCTATTTATTCCCCAGTGATATGCACCTAAACTCTACAGCCAATTTTGTGAGTTCTGTGGTGTTCTGATGCAGCAGGTTGTCACAGGTTAATGCAAACTACATATACATTTTTAATAAATGATGACAGTATTCATTTTCATGAGTAAAACTGGTATGGTTAAACGCTCAGTATATTTTAGGAAGTTTCCTTATGAGTTTCAACATGAGAGATTTTTATTTTGACAATGTGTGACTGTGGCTGGGACATGTAACTACAAATAAAATGTTCAGGAGCAGAAGCTGGAGGTTTTTGGAAAATGAAGGATCAAATGTTATGGGATTCTTAAGAGAAACTTAGTGTCTGATTTTTGATTTTGGTAAAATGATTAGCAGTGAAATAGTTGTACATGATAACTTGAATATCAGCATTATTAGGTTTCATATTTAACCTTTCTTCAACATAAATGATAAAGGTCAGGGCTGTCCAGCTGCCAGCTTGCAAGCTGCATGCATCCCACAAAATACTAATGTGCAGCCCCTGGGCTCCCACCCTGCCACCACTTCCTCCTTCCCCATTGCTTTGGCTGCAACAGCAGCAGAAGTCTCTGGGCTCCCTGCTGTCTCCAACTGCTGCCCTTCTTGCCCTCACCCCAGGGGTGGGGCAGTGCACCAGTGCGCAGAACTGAAGGCCAGTTGGGGGCTGTGCTTGTTGGGCAGGGAAGGGGGGCAGAGGCCTTCACAGGCACACATTGTGAAGGGGGGGGTCCTCACACAGGTTCATCATGGGGTGGGTGGGGAGTAGGGGTGTGCGAACGTCCTATTTGATTCAGATTCGGCCTAAATTGGAGACTGTGATTCGATTGGTTGATTCAGATCCCTGTGCCCGATTTGATTCAGCCGAATCCAAAACTGAAGATTTAGTGCTGATTCGGACATAGACACAGCTTTAAATGTTTTTTCTATGTACCTTGAGGTACCAGTGTGGCTTGTGAACGCTGCGATGCTGGGGCTCATGGAGTGCCCCACAGGAGTGCAGGGGGACCTTGCACATACTTGGCGGCAAATCTGGAAGTGGACTGGAACTACTTCCAGTCCACTTCCAGGTCTGCTGGGGAGCGTGCTAGGGCCCTGCACCCCACCCCCAGCTCAGTGATCGGCCGCTGGGGGACCCCAGGTGCCACCCTCACACCCAGGAGGCACCAGTTGCTCAGCCAGGTGGGCACGGGCGGTCCCCGTGGGCGCTTCCGGCGGACCTGGAAGTGAACGAGAAGTGATTCTGGTCCACTTCCGGGTCTGCTGCCAAGCGTGCTGGGGAGCCCCTTGCGCTTCTGTGGGACACTCCGTGCAATCCCAGCATCGCAGCATTCATGAACCCCTGCTACCTAGAGGCATGTAGAAAAAACATTTAAAGCTGCATCTATGTCTGATTTGCTGAATCTTTCTGAATCTGTCCGAATCAATTCAGAGGGTTCCACATTCACAAGCCGCCTGCTACCTAGGGGTATGTAGAAAAAACATTTAAAGCTGTGTCTATGTCCAAATTACTGAATCTTTCCGAATAGATTTGGAGGGTTCTGGTTTGATTCGGAGAGATTAAAGGGTCCTTTGATTTGATTCGGATTCAGAGATTCGGCCACCAAATTGAGCCGAATCTCTGCCAAATCAAATCAGGGACCAAAGCTTCTCACCGCCCTAGTGGGGAACATCTGTGGAGTACAAACCTGGTGTAGCCTGTGTTGCATGCAGCACCCTGAGGCATGTGGTCCCTTGGGGGCTTAGAAGTTGGAGAGTTCTGATGCATAGGGCATGCCTCTCAGTATGTTCTTTGGTAATGCTTCAGCTTCTCTGAATTCTTAAAATGACCCCTAGTTATTGGTTAGCCTGTTTTTTTTTCTCTCACAGTGATTAAGAGTAAAAAACAAACCCCCAAACTTTTTTTTTAATGATTAGATTTAAAAATTTTGGAGCACCTCTAAAACACAAAGCCAGTTTATATTTATGTAAAATATAATGGTTTTGCATTCCCCTTCCCAATGTAATGGATCCAGAAACACAGTATTAAAAACTTTGCTAACTGTATACTGAGTGTCTGTCAGTCTGTATGTGTGCATGAGTATTTTATTTTGACAACTGAGGAAATGTAGCCACTTCAAGCACTATTATATAACTTACTCAATTTGAGTTAAATTTGAATAATAGATCTTATTTGTAGCTAGAAATTTAAAAAAAAATCGTTTCAGTAAAGAATATATCCTACATGTTATACATGTCCCCTGGCATAATGAAAACACATATGCAAAGACAGTTTCCCTAGTCCAGCTTCAAGTGAATGCCACTCAGCTAATACACCCTGGGACCTGAAAGCATACTAAACCTGGCTCAGTTAGGAGACTTCTGATGGAGTCTCTAGAGACTTTCCCCGTTCTCAAACACAAGATGACCAATCCCTCTAATCAAATCTAATTATATTATAGAGTACTCTTCAAATGATCTGACTTGCCACACTCATGCCTGGAAAGAGGAGGCTGAGATGAAAAGAATGGGGCAATGTCTCAGAGCATGTAAGAGCAAAATTTAATGCTAAACCCAAGCTTAGCTGGCGTATTATAATAATGGACTTGTAAAATAATCCCAGTCAAAATGAATAGACCAACTTCATCCTTAGTCACTGGAGATGAATTTGGTCCTTTATATTTATCACAACCAGTCTGTCAGTCTTCAAAAGTAAATTGGTACATGTGTCTATAAAAAAAAAAGAAGTCAAGTGTGTCTTTGGAGGCTTTCATTCAAAGGTATTTAAATCGCAGACTCTGATATAAGGTGGCCTGCTAGGAGAATGGAAGCTGCAGAATGACAAACAATACTTCAAGTGAAATTGCCGGGATTCAAGAAGATAAGCAATAAATCACAGACAATACCTGAGATTAGATTCAAAAGCTGAAGCCTGACAAATGAATGCATGAGCGTTGACGAAAACCATTTTGAGATGATTCTGTGCTTGATGACCATTCTTATGAGTGATCAGGGCTGATTATGCCTACTGGTTTTAATCTTTAAAAAATAAAAATAAAAAAATTCCCTCCATAGGTAAGAATTCATTACCATATTTTAAAGGGTACATGATTGCAAGCTTTAATGAACCTGGTGAGCGTTTCCCTTTGTGATTCATCCGATAGTGAAATGAACTAGATTCAAACCTAGCGTGTTGTCACGGGGATAAGGGGTACCTTGGATTTATATGATAGAATTAAATGTACTGATTGGAATTGGGAATCATAGACAAAGGCAGCCACTCTAGTCACTCTTGTGACTATTCAGTTATGATTTGCAAAGTTTGTTTGTTTTAAACCCATTACTCACTCCGCACAGGGAGGGTATTTTGGTGCTACAAATATATCAGGGGCCAAACCTTAACTTGGGTGTGGTGGAAAGCAACTCTACCAGCTTTGTTGCATGCACTTATACTTGGTTGCAAACAGCTAGATACTAGTCATGAAGGTTTGGGACTGGCAACAAGTATATGTTGGAATTGACTGGGCGGAAGGCTGCAGAGGTTACTTTGAACTGAACAGCTGTGTTCCGGCTTCTCTTTTACTTATTACTTGACTCTACCTCCACGGTTGAGCATAAGGACATGAATCCTCACAGTCTTCAACTTCTAGTTAACCTTTTCCAAGTTATTCCCACAACTTTTTTCTTTGCGAGTGCAGCTGTTTAGGGAATGAAGGATAGAGAGTCCCACTCTAATTTCTGCTGCCTTCCTACAAATAGACTTGCTCTGGGGAAGGGTGCTCAAGAGGCAGAGGAGTAGGACTAGGTTATTTAAACCTTAAAGCATCCCTGTGGAGGAGTTTTATAATCTGTCTTGCACAAAGACAGGTATAAAATGTAAGGGAAAAAGGTGGAAACCCAAAGAAATAGAAACAATTCTTGAGAAGAGGCTTTGGATTGTGCATGCCCAAGATCTTGGGCTCCCAATTTCTGACAGCAACTGAAGCCAACCTGATGCAAAATTAAGCATGCTCTCCTTGTAGGCCGGACAGACTTCTAAAGCTAGCGAAGCCATTCTGAGCAGCTCATCTGGTCCCCTACATAACGTAGGCCAGGGGTTGTCAACTGGGGGTACTTGGGAAGGGTGGGTGGCGATAGAGTGCCGCAAACCTCCCAGGAACAGGGCCGGGGCAGGGTGAGGGCAGCGGTGCCCTTTTGTGTGCCACACAGGTGCTGCCTGGCCGGTTGGATGTGGGGGTAGGGGGGAAGCGTGTATGCAGCTGCCGTTGCCATCTACCACCCTGCTCTGTCTAGCCATGTATCCCTCCTCCCAGCCCCCCCCTCCACCACATCCCCTGTGTCCAGGGGGTACACTTATTTAAAAGGTTGAAAATCCCTGATGTAGTCCATAGAACTTCACCCAGGAATTCCTGCATCTATCCCGCAACTTGGTGTTGAACAAATCTTTTAGGAAGGTATTTAGTCCTGATATAAAGCGCTTGGGTGATGGAGATTTAGTCACCTCTAAATCATTCTAATAGTTTATTACCTTCATTTAAAGATTCTCATTGTGTTTCCAAATTAAATTTGTCTACTTCAGTTTCCAGATATTGAATCTTGTTATTTCTTTGCCCATTACAGTGAGGAGCTCCTCTGGTATGGTAACTTCTCCCTGCTTGTTGACACAAATTAAAGCGTAATGTTTGTTTTGCCATAAGGAAAAGGGGGAAAAGGTATGTCTTGTGGACAGAATAAGAGGGGGTGTCCTGGTTTGGGTACCTGTTCATCTTGATGGTTCTTTTTAAGTGCATTTCAGACAGAAAAATACAGAATAATACAGAATGTGTTGTATACAAGATTCATCCTGAGTAGGATGGATACATTTCTCATTAGCAGGAAAGCTTAGAGTGAGTGAAAGTACTACATGGCCAAGGTACTGCACCAGGCAGTGGCTTCCTCAGATGAACCATCTGCTTCATACAGGCTTCCTCCTAACCTGGAAGCAGTGTAACCATATCTGCATGGGGCAAGCTAATTGGCACCGTCACTCAGCAGAGCTAATTATCCTACTGGAAGAGTTGCATAGAAGCTGACACATTGCTGCTGGTTTAGGAGGCAGCCCACACAAAGCGGTGCAGCATGTTTGAGAACCCTGCCTGGCATGGCAATTGTCACATAGATATGTCCTAAGTATATATAGCTCATCTCTAGTTGGTGCTGATTATTTTTTTATGCCTCACTACCTCATGCTATACTCTGGAGCATATGACGCTTCCAAGGGGATAAAAGAAAAAAAATTCTGACAAGGTATTGAAGAGTCTCTTTCCTATAGTTTACCGTATCACAGTTTTAAAATGCTGTATACCAGGAACTTGGCTAGATGAGAGTGCTGCCCAATAGAAAATCTTAAGGAAATCAAGCTCCTGTTTTTAACTCTGCAGCATGGGTGCAGGAGTTGGAAGAAGCAGCTGAACAGGCCATCCTCAACCTCTGGGATTATAATTATTGTTTATAGGATTCGTATGCTACCTGAAATCACAGCTATTCTAAAACAGATTATCTCACTTAGTGTTGCATAATATAGTATGTCGCACAGATGAAGTCATATCACTTTTCCTCAAGAAAAAAAGATCTTCATTGCCTACTGTATGACTAATG
This sequence comes from Alligator sinensis, assembly GCF_000455745.1. Classification (NCBI taxonomy): domain Eukaryota; kingdom Metazoa; phylum Chordata; order Crocodylia; family Alligatoridae; genus Alligator; species Alligator sinensis. Next base: position 2,653,213 of record NW_005842001.1, read on the forward strand.
AATCCTTTGTTTTCTCAGGAGAAACAATAATTGCCCAGTGCAGCTTGAGAGATTCTGTATCTAATGCTTACAATGAATGTGCTAACCTACTGCACCTAACTATCTTGGTGTTGAATATTTGTGGACTCTCTTGTATTGGAGCTATGCGCAGAAGTAATGCTTAGCCATGAGGGTAAGATTGAAACATTTCACTGTACATCCAGGAGCTTGGCTTGTTTGCCACATTTTATAGTTAATAGCTCTACTATATATATTTTTTACTTTCTGGCTTTTGGAGCTTGTTATTAATAACCACTAAGATAATCTTCACTTTTCAGTAAGTATGAAGCTGCATCAGTGCTTGCAACAGAGAATAATGACTTCTTTCATTGCTTTGCTAGCAAGCTATAAATGAAAACCTGAATGGCTCAATCAAAACTGTAATCCAGATTTGCCATGTGGAACTGGGTCACTAGTTAGCTAAGATGGGACATATTACAACCAATATGTCAGCTGTATATAACTCTTATATTGCTAAAGTACCAAAGCTAAGAAAACCCAAGGTCATATTGAATTGCTTTTGACTTACCACTGTAATCTGTATGAAAGGTTCCTGTCATCTAGGCAAGAAGCATTTAGAGCAAAAAGTATAGAGAGTAAGGGGAAGAATCGCTTTAAATTTCCATCTTCGTTAGGGCTAAAATGAACGTTACTGGCAAGCTAGTTTAAAATCTCTCCGTTCATTTGTGTCTGGAAACCTAGGATGCTTATAAAAGTGCTCCAAGGCATGGGTGTAGGTTGTAGCCGTGTTGGTCTAAGGACATAGGCAGACAAGGTTCCTTGGGTGAATCTGATATCTTTTGCTGAGGCACGGGGGCACTTTTAATTGGAGCGGCTCTGAGAGCTGCTCTAATTAAAGCACCCAGAGTGTCTTGTGTATCAGTGTCCCAGCTCTTCAAAACGGTGGCGGGGGTGCTTTAATTAAAGTTTATTCAAGCTTTAGTTAAAGTGCCCCCACTGCCATTCTGAAGCGTGGGGATGCTAATACACAAGATGCTGGAGTCTGCTGGGGCACACTAATTACCATGCTCCAGCAGACTCAATTAATCGAGTCTGCTCCAATGTGCCGTAATTACAGTGTGTCAAAGCAGCTTCACTTCTCGTGTATAGGTGCCCCTAAAGTCTATATTTCTGACCTTACCCTGAGGGGTGGGGAGGGCGGGGAGTGATTGTGGCAAATATTGGTATCCAGATGCTGGTTATAAAGACTCTCAACTCCAAATATCCTGCGTCTAATTTGGGTCTAATATGATAACTGAGTGTACTTGCAAGCAACCAAGTGTTAGGGGAACAAGACGAATCAAACCAATGTAATTGTCTGTCTGTCAAAAGTAGGAGCAAAAGGAGTCACTGCAGGGCTTCTATTACTGTATATATTCACAGCTTGGATGCAATGCTTTAATATTTTTTTTTTTTTTAGGACTGCCATCTGCACACCGAGCTTTCAGAATACACAGCTGAAAAACTTTTGGCATTTTTATACAATGTATGCATTGCAGCGCTGAATGCTTTTAAAAGTGTCTGGTGTTGTGATGCATGCATTTGTATAAGTGGTGAAATGTGTGTCAGCACTGAGAAAACGCTGGTGGTGCGCTTTTCAATTAAAACACCTCGGAGGCGTGTTAGTTTAAAAGCGCACCACCACTATGTTCTGCATGCTGACGTGCATTTCACCACTTACACAGCTGCACATGGTGCACTGCACAGTTCACCACAACTCATGTACAGAGCAGATTTGATTAATTGAGTCTCCTCTGAAGCGGTGGATATCTGGCATGTTGCTGGAAAAAAAAGTATGCGTATAAAGGCTCTTTCATCCTGTGAAAGGCACTATCCAAGCTGGTAACAAAGGGTTTCTGTCAAAGCATTAGTTGATGTTTCCAGTCATATTTCGTTAGTCTGTTGTAGATCATGATACAGTAATCAGGTTATATAGGGTGGAAGACTGGACATGGACAGATGAACAATTACAGGTTTCCCTTGATTTATGTAGTACACGCGTTCCTGGAAAACTGCACATAAATCGAATTCACATAAAGGGAACCCAGTTTCATAGACATTAGGGCAGGAAGGGACCTCGGAAGATCATCGAGTCCAGCCCCTCAGCCCGAGGGGCAGGAAGTCAGCTGGGGTCATAGGATCCCAGCAAAATAAGCATCCAAATTTCTCTTGAAGGTGTTCAATGTAGATGCTTGAACCACCTCTGATAGCAGGCTATTCCAGACCTTGGGGGCTCGGACAGTAAAGAAATTCTTCCACACGTCCAGCCTGAAACGGACTTGCAGTAATTTATAACTGTTCGACCTCGTCATCCCTTGGGGCGCTCTGGTGAACAAACATTCCCCCAGATATTGGTGGTCACCCCTGATAAACTTATAGGTGGCCATCAGATCACCCCTGA
>NW_005842001.1:2657195-2659649 GCF_000455745.1 Alligator sinensis
CTTGGAGGTGAATCCCGTCCTCCATCCTTTGTAGGCCTTTCTTTTTAGCCTCAGAAGGTCTGCTAGATCCCTGGAGAGCCAAGGGGGCTGCTGTGCTCTCTTGCTGCCTTTCCTCCGAGATGGAATAGAATTAGCTTGTGCATTGAGGATCGCTCCCTTGAGGAACGACCACTCTTCCTGAACTCCCCTCCCCCTGGGGTCATGGTCCCTTAGGGCCTCACAGACAAGAATCCTGAGCTTGTCAAAGTCAGCTTTCCTGAAGTCAAGGACTTCACTGTTGCTGACTGACTTGCCAGCTTTACGGCAGATGGTGAAGGTGATTAGCTCGTGGTCGCTGTCACCCAGCTTCTCATCGATCACTAGGTCACTGATTAGGTCATCCCCAGTTGCCAGTACCAGGTCGAGCAGCGCTTTACCTCTCGTTGGCCCGTAGACTTCTTGAATCAGGTAGAGGTCATCCATGTATGATAGGAAGCTTTGCGACCACTTGGATTTTGCTGAGTGATCCTCCCATGAGATGTCTGGGTAGTTGAAGTCACCCATGACAACCATGGTCCTGGAGCATGCGGCCTTAGCCAGTTCCCAGGCAAACTCCTGGTCAAGCTCTTGGCTTTTGGTGGGAGGTCTGTAGACTCCTACCGTTGTGTCCCCTGTGCCATGTTCCCCACGGATTTTAGCCCCGAGGGTCTCCAATCGTCCACCCTGGTCGCCAATATCAGCTTGCAGGGATGCATAGCTTTCCTTACCATAGAGAGCTACATCCCCGCCCCTTTTATCTACTTGATCTCTCCTGTACAGGGTATAGCCGTCTATACCCATGGTCCAGTCATGGGTAGAGTCCCACCAGGTCTCTGTTATCCCTATGACATCGTAATTATTTGTGTTAAGCAGGAGGACGAGTTTATAATGTAAGAAATAGGGATACATTCTTACGGCTGGGAGGGAGGGAGGGAGTACGGCTGGGACTAGGGAGGGGTGCGGTGCAGCCCGTCGGCCACTCCCGTGGCTGCAGCAGGGAGCAAAGCAGAGGGAACTGTTAAGTGCGTGCAGGGTCGAGGGGATGGCTTTTGCTCCTATGCACACCCCAGGAGGGCTGCGGGCTGGGGGGCGCGTGAAGGACAAGCGGATCTGCGTGCAGGATGAGCGCGGGCTGCCGCTTCAGGCTGGAATCTGCAGCAGCACCAGGCTGTTCCTGGCGCTCAGGGTGGGCAGCATTGCTTGAAGGGGGCTGCTGCCACCCCAAAATTTGCCATAGTCCTCCAATCGGCCCTTCCAGTGCTGCCACCGAGCACCAAGAAGAGCCTGGTGCCGCCACTGGCCCTCATCCTGCACGCAGATCTGGGGGCATGTGCTCACCAGGAAGAGCCCAGCACATCCCCCCCGCAGGCCACAGCCCTCCTGGAGTGCACATAGCAGCAAGAGCTGCGCCCTGCACCTACTTACAATTCCCTCTCCTTTGGTCCCTGCTGCAACGGCCCCAGGAGCAGCTGATGCCAGCTGCCTGCAGCTGCTGGGCTGCACCATACCCCAAGCTCCCCAGGACTCCACTTGTCCCTGCTCACCCCAGCTCCTGCTGCAGCAGCCCCAGGAACGGCTTACACCACCTGCCTGCACCATGGCATGATGCAGCCCAGGAGCTGGGATGAGTGGGGACAAGCAGAGCCCTGAGGGGTTTAAGGCACGGTGCAACCCAGCGGCTGTAGGCCGTCGCCATCAGACACTCCCAGAGCAGTTGCAGCAGGGGCTGGGGTGAATGAGGTGCCGGCCCCATGGTCCTTTCCCCTCCCCGCACAGACTTACCTGCTTATGGGGGTGCCTATGTCAATAGCATAAGAGTGAATTTACTTCACATATAACGAATTTTGAGTATAAAAAGGGTCATCGCATGAGAGCAAATTTGCACATACAGAACCCAAGGCAGCAGCCCTGGACTTCAAGGGGGCGGATTTCAATGAGGTAAGGAGAATAGTTGGGGAGGTACTAAGGTCCTGGAGGGGAGGGGAGTCGGGTGTCCAGGAAGAGTGGTCGTTCCTTAAGGAGACGATCCTCCAAGCCCAAAGGAAGGTAATCCCAATGCGGATCAAAGGGGGCAAGAGGACACAAAAGCCCCCATGGCTCACCAAAAGCATATGGGAACATCTCCTAGCTAAAAAGGAAGCATACACCCAATGGAAGGGAGGGGCCATCACCAGGGAGGACTATACCTTGGTTGCTCGGGGCTGTAGGAGGGCGGTCAGGAAGGCCAAGGTGGAGATGGAACTGGGACTAGCTACCCAGATCAAGGACAACAAGAAGTCCTTTTTTAAATACATAGGGAGCAAAAAGAAGGTACCGGGTAATGTGAGGCTCTGCAAGACATGCTAGGAAATCTGGTTGTCGCACCAGACAGCAAAGCTAACCTATTTAACAATTTCTTTGCCTCCATTTTCCTGAGCAGGGACTGGGTAACCCCCG
>NW_005842001.1:2659784-2660613 GCF_000455745.1 Alligator sinensis
TGGGACCCCCCGTAGGTCCCAGGGGAGGCGCACCCAGGTCTAGAGTCGATGAGGACCTAGTCAGGGAACTTCTGGAAGGACTGGACGTATTTAAATCAGCAGGTCCTGACAATCTCCACCCCAGAGTGCTGAGGGAATTAGCAGAGGTCACAGCGGGACCCCTGGCACGGCTTTACGAGCACTCGTGGTGCCAGAGGACTGGAAAAGGGCCAATGTCCTTCCCATTTTCAAAAAAGGAAGGAAGGAGAACCCAGGAAACTATAGGCCAGTTAGTCTTACCTAGATCCTGGGTAAGCTTTTTGAGAGAATCTGTGAGGGGCCAGCAGGAGAGATTACGCTTAGGGGTAACCAACACGGGTTCATTAGAGGCAGGTCCTGTCAGACCAACCTGGTGGCCTTCTATGACCAGGTCACAAAATCCTTAGACGCAGGGGTAGCAGTGGACATAGTCTTTCTGGACAGTCGCATGGGTCACTAACTGGCTGGAGGGCCGCACCCAGAGAATGGTGGTGGACGGGTCATTGTCGACCTGGAGGGATGTGGGCAGTGGGGTTGCCCAGGGCTCAGTCCTCGGGCCCGCACTGTTCAGCATCTTCATCAGCCACTTGGATGAGGGTGTAAAAAGCACCCTGTTCAAATTTTCAGACGACACTAAGATGTGGGGTGAAATGGGCACGTTAGAAGAGAGGAATAGGCTGCAATCGGACCTAGACACGTTACAGGGGTGGGCAGATGAGAATCGGATGGGTTTCAACACTGACAAGAGCAAGGTACTGCACCTGGGGAGGAAGAACCAGCAGCATACCTACAGGCTGGGGAACTCCCTTCT
>NW_005842001.1:2660824-2671783 GCF_000455745.1 Alligator sinensis
GGGATCTGGTGGCCGTTTACAAACTGGTCAGGGAGGACCAGCAGGCATTAGGGGAGTCCCTGTTCCCCCAAGCACTACCAGGAGTGATGAGAAATAATGGTCACAAGATGGCAGAGTGTAGATTCAGGCTAGATATCAGGAGGCGCTACTTCACAGTCAGGGTGGCTAGGATCTGGAACCAACTTCCAAGAGAAGTGGTGCTGTCTCCTTCCTTTGGGGTCTTTAAGAGGAGGCTGGATGAACACCTGGCTGGGGGTCGTTTGACCCCAGTGCTCTTTCCTGCCATGGCAGGGGGTCGGACTTGATGATCTGCTCAGGTTCCTTCTGACCCTACCAACTATGAAACTATGAACCCGCATAAATCAAGGGAAACTTGCATGCTGATTTAAAACGGGGTTCAGCTGAGTCTGCTATAGCCATGTCATCTGGCTGCTTCTGTCCTTTGACAACTGAAAGTTACATGAGGGCAGATGATAGTGTAGTTTCTTACTGTGGGATTATAGTGGACAGATGAAACAAGTGCAGTAGGTCAGTTGATGTGTACTCATGAGCAGTAAATTCTTTGGACAGTATAACTTTGTCTACACCGTGGCAAGGTTCAGAACAAAAGAAGAGAGTTACAAGGAATAACGGCCATAAGCTGACTGAGTAGATTCAGGCTAGACATCAGGAGGCACTACTTCACAGTCAGGGTGGCTAGGAGCTGGAAGCAACTTCCTAGGGAAGTGGTGCTCGCCCCTACCCTGGGGATCTTCAAAAGGAGGCTAGACAATCACCTAGCCGGGATCATTTGACCCCAGCATCCTTTCCTGCCCATGGCAGGGGGTCGGACTTGATGACCTGCTTAGGTCGCTTCTGACCCTACCAGCTATGAAACTATAAGAGGTTAGATTCCTTACTAAGTGTAGCTGAAAAAGCATTCCTAACAGTTTGTTACCCACATATCCAGCTTCAGCCATGCTTCCAATAACAACCTATGTTGTAAGCCTGAAAAACCTTCCTTTCATTTTTTTAACTGAAGCAAGTGAAATAACCTCCATAACCATCATTTAGATGGCAAACAGTGTGTCTCCTATTCATTCAAGTTGTTATAAAACAAATTCCAAAAAACCCCCCAAAAAAGGAGAGACAAAATATTACAATGGGAGACACGTGTGGAGAGGAGCAGTCCCCAAAGGAAATAGCATCACTGCCAAATAAACTGAGTTTTTTTTTTTAATATATTGCTTTAATTCCCCAGCTGTTCACTAGCAAACATTCATTTCTTAATGCTAAAGAAATTAATCAGACTTATTTTCATCATCTTTTACATAAGAGATGGCTAATCTGCAGTAGTGTAATGAATTGGCTACTGAATGTATTGCATTGTCCCCTAATGGATTGAATTGGATTTGCTGGTGTGTGTATCCTAGGGCTTGTGCTGCTAACAGATAAAGGAGATTATTCAGGAGTTTGAGAGAGAATGGTTGTGCTTTTTAAAGCAAGAGGAACTGTTTTCTATCCCTGATGTTGCTGATGCTGTGACATTCAACATGGCCTGTGGGGTTCAGCATAGAAACAACTGCAAAGCCTTTTGTGGCTATGGATTAGTTTCAAAATATTGCTGATGTGTAAGTATTGAGTGACCAGATTGGATACTCTTGTTTACCCTTAGAATTGTTATAGCATGGAAATGGAATTAAACCCATGAATATCAGAAGGATCAGACTTCTTTTTAGTATATTAGTTGGAGAACTCTTCATACAGTTTGATTTCTAAATAATTAAAAGTCTAGGCCGGAAACTTTTCTTACATACTTGGAAAACCTTACAGTAGCCAAGGTGTTTGCCATACATGATTAAATAATTTTGGGAATTGTGATCATGTTGATACACATTTTGAAGATAAGCATCCACTAGTATGAGTAGGAAACTTCAGCAGAATGTTAGCTATGTTTTGTAACTTAAAAAAAATCATAATAATCCTGTTGACTGTTGGCTGCTGTTGGGCAAAGAGATGTTGTACTTTGACTTCAGGAATTATGTTGAAGCCTTTTCTTACTTATGTACTTGAATTTTGGGGTGCATAAGTAGGATGATACTGGTTCAGAATGAGTGCTTTTGAGTAAGATGTTACCATCATCATCATGAGTACAATTTTGAATAACAACTGCTAGTAAAATCTACCAGTCTCTGCTCCCCCTCAGTAAGGTACAGTTCTTCCTTTAAAAAAACAACTTGCAAATGCCCAAATTAAAGATGCCATAGTCTCTGTGTCTGGCATTGCCATTTGACACCCTGCTTCCTTGTTGCACCATTATCTGACTATGCTGTATTTCACCTCCAGTTCCCATTGTTCCTCTACACTGAGATAGGAAGACGCTGCCAGTTCTACAGCAAGCAAACCCTCTGGCATGAGTACACCTTGCAGATATCACTTGCAGGCTTATACAGTTCTGTGGCCTTTCTCTGCACTTTAGAAAGTCCAGCTTCCTTTCTTAGAAGGCTTTTAGTAATAAGGACACAGAGAACTGGGCAACATCTCACTGCTTCTAGTAAACCCTTACAGTATGAACTGCATGTTCCTTGCAAGTGACAGAAAGTGCCTTGCTGAAACAGTTTCCTAAATCACTTCTTTGGGGATGAATGCTCTACATGTGGAGCTGACAAGGAAAGAAACTTGAAAGCTCTCCTTTGTGCCAGTGCAGTTGGGAATGTCTCCCCTGCTTTAAATGTAGTAATACATCCATGTTTTGCAGGCACTCATTTGCCTCTCTGTTAAGGAGAGAAGATCAGCCATGTGGTGTTCATATTAAATGTCTCAAGAGGTGTAGCGAGTTTGTTGAGTGCCTGTAGATGGGAGTGAGTGGAGGGAGTGTGGGTGAGGGGATGGGAAGGATTATTTTACCAGACTGCTGCGGCTGCAGCTTCAGGTTTGCTCAGGGGGCAGCAGCCCTGTGTCTAGGTTCCCTAGCAGCTGCCCCATTTGTTCTTCCCCCTCCTTCCCACCTTCTTACATACATATTGGGAGAAGGGCTGCACCTGCTGTGACAGGCTCCCACAGGAGGGTGGGTAGGTGGGTCTACTTGATCCATTTAGCCCCCTCACTCCCCCAGATACCCTGCTTGGTGCAATGATGCGCTGCCTGGCTCCTGTGGCTGGGGTGGGGCAGCACAGGTCTGCCCCTGCTGGGGCAAAGACTTGGGGTGAGCGGGTGATTCTGGCACTCCCTCCTAGCCAGTGCCTGGGTTACACTGCTAGCTGTCTCATGGTTTTCTTGTTGGGTGAGGCAAGAGCAGGTCTTGTATGAGCTGCTGGCATTTTATGAAATGATCCACTTTGATTCATCTTGACTTATTTTGGCTGGTTTGGGTAGAATTTCTGGTAGTTTAACTACTTTTTATTTTTAAATGTTAGATCAACAGTTTGGGCACCTTTGTCTGAAAGGGCTTTTGAAAACTCTGTCCTTGTGACTCTTGTTCATTGGCTTAGTCATGCAGTTGCAAGTTTTAAAAAACATTTTTCAAAAAAAATATCTGGTTTATTAATCAAATAACATGCAAGCCTTGTAGCTTGGAAGGAGGAGCATGTGTGAGACAAGAATGAGCTGGGAGTCGGAAGTATATTCACTGCTGTACCACATGCTTTTTCCGTATGAACCTTGGACTTCTCCTTTGTGTGCCATTTGGCATAAAGTGTTGTAACACAGGACAGCACAGATATTACTTATCCCATAACAACCTCTGCATTGTTGGTGCCCTAGCTATTTTCACTGCATCACGTTTCCCACCTGTCAACTGATGTTCTGCAGGAATCATGACTAAAGCAGTACTTAGGCCTGGCTGAACTGGGATCCTACTACATAGCTGTACTGCGTTCATCTTTCCTCACTTCTGAGTACAGTGTAGGTCCATTGGACTTCAGTTTTATGTCGGTGTCCTTGAGAATCAGGCCCATAGTTCATGAAGGTTTGGGGAATTAAAGTAGAGGGGCAGAGACATTCAGATCTGGAGTCTCTTTTCTGTTATACAAATGTAAAATACTAACCAAACTTAACGTGCTCATTGTTAAAAGGAAACGGGTTTAGTCCTGTTCCATTGATGTCTATGGTCAAATTCCCAATAATAGTAGGATCAAGTTTTCAAAGTGTGGGAAACTTGTTAATTGTTGCTTAGGGGATTATTACTTAATCAGGTGCACACTGCTATGCTTTTCTATGAGTATAATCCTTCTAGGAGAAGGGTTAGGTTTCTGTGGTAAAACACTTCGATCCAGATACCTTCGTTACACTAATTACAATATATAATATTCTGTTAGAGATCACATTACTCAGTCTTTCCCTGTCCCCTCAGGGGACATGAAAGAGAATGAGTAGATTACTACAGTAGGAACAGGATGAATTTTAGCTGGAGGTGGTCTGTGAAGTACCATTTGGAAAAAAAAAATAAAAAAGCGCGCACAAAAATCCTTCCTTTGCATGTTCTATTTTTAAAAGCTTGTTGGCTATTTTTAAATGCAGCAGTGCCAGCAAACATTAGCTAAGGGGGTCAGAGCTCTCCCCAGCCACTCAAAGCAGGAATGCTGCATTGCACAACAGTGATGCCAAATCTACATTTAGTTGTTGGAGCAGCTAAATCAAGACAGTTTTCTGTGTACCAACACTGCTTTCCAGTGCTGAACATGCTGAGATATAGAATACTTCTAATACTCAGCACATCCTATCCTCTAAGTGACCATCTAATCCCCACGGCCCCTTACCCTTGTGGGTAGGTACATAAGTATTCTTAACCCTTTTTACAGGTGCGGGATTTGAGGTAGCGAATTTCATGGACTATTTAAAACCACAGAATGAGTTAGTTCAGAAATGGGACTAGAACTCAAGAATTCCTAGCCCTCTGGCGTGTATTTACATCATATAGGCCACGCTGTCTTAACTAGCATTCCTTCCACTTGCATTCGGTTGTGCCATGGTACTGTGGCTTCAGTTTTACATTCTGCATAAAAGTACCCTAGTTTTACTTTCTATTTTAAGAAAAGTCTTATTTTTTTAAATTGGCATCTAGATCCAGAGTAATAATCTCCACCCCCCCCCCCCCCAAAAAAAAAGTGCCCACCCATCGTGCTCAACTTGGTTCTTAATAACACTACAGTATGTGACCTGATGCTATTGTAACAGTTCAGAATGTGGTTCCATGACATCCTTCTGGGATGCTTCATGACTGCTGGTAAATTTTGCCGAAATGCTACTTCTCATTTATTTCTTCAGTAACTACAGTTTCTGAGAGTGTGCCAAATGCCTGCCTGATACCTCTGCCATTTCTCATTAGTATCCTGCTACCCAGCCCCACTCCTACACGCACAGGAATTGTAACAGACTTGCTAGCTATATTTCTTTCTTACTGGGACTTACAGGTCCACTATAATTTTAGCTTTCTTAAAAATATTTCATGGCAAAAAAATCAATTAATCTTTTAATGCATTGACAGCGATACTGAAGATCAAACACCATCTTAAGAAACCTCTTTTGGAATCATATCTGTGTGGTTTCCAAAATGCTTCACTTTGACCTTTTAATTGAAACCTCTAATAGGCAACTAATCACTCCCCATCCTGTTTGTTGGATGGTTGCTTATGTCATATTCTTCTGCACTTTGATGAATAATTCAGTTCTGTTGCCTCTGCTTTCTCTTCCAATAGTCATGAAGTTGCCCTTTTTTTTGAAGAGAATATTTTATGGTAGAGAGGTGCAATAGGAAGGTAATTTTGTGTGTGTGTATGTTTATAAAGGGAATGCGATTACAAATGGCTACTCTCTTAAGAGTTAGGGAATCAAAAGAAACCAACCCTCTAACAAAAGTGTGGTAAGACAAAGCTGCTGCTGTAAGCCAATCTTTGATTCATTTGATCTATGTTCTTTGCTGGCAAGCCTAACCCAAAAAGAAAGTTATCAATCATAGCCTGTAAATACCTGATGTAAAACTTTTTTCTGCTCAGAAGTACCTATAAGTGCCATATTTCTGAACGATTCTATCGACATTTAACAGCCCCTGAAGAGCTACTGTGTTGCATTGCTGGGCTTGGGTTTTAGGCTGTGGTTTAATTTGCAACGCTGATGAACTGAAGTCTACCCAGGCAATTTGTCATTTTTGCTGTTCAGAAGGAAGCCAGCGAGCACTTCACAGGAAACAAAAATATGGTAGCATGATGGAGCAAGTGCTAAATGTTTCTTTCAAATTAAGGATAATTAACTACAGAAGAATATAATAGTCCATTTTTTTATTTGCTAGGGTAGGCAGTCCAATTTCTAAGTGGTCCGTAGGCTGGACCAGTATGAGCCATGGGCCCCACAGGCTACACGCTGTATGGATGCCTCCTGCTGCACCTCACACATAGCAGGCCTCTTCACTGCACTGCAGGCACAGATGCTCTGGTTTCACTTTCAGTGCCCTGACTGTGGGATCCCCTGTTGCACCACGCCTCAAGGGTACCCCAGGCTCCTTCAGCACATTGGGTGTGCTGCCCCACCTCCTTGGGCAGGGCAGGAAGTGGAACCAGAAGAGCGAAGAAGGGGAGCCGGGAGATCGTGTCTGTTGCTGCAGCTGGAGCAGTTTGGGGCAGGGTGGGGTGTGATTTGGGAGAATAGGGACTACCAGTTGGACAGTTCAATGCTAGGGTGTAGAAGCCTTTTTCATGAGATGGAGATAACTCTCAGCCTGTGTGGGATCTGAGACTTGCATGCATGAATTTATATTGTGTGCACTTTTCTGTGCATCTCATGTAGTTCTGAATCTTTATAGCACTGGTCATGGTACCCAGGCTCAAATCAGCATTGCACAAAAGGTTCTCATCTTCCCTTGTACACATACAGCATATTTGTGAAGTGTGTGTTTATACAAAGCTACATCCTAGCCCCTTGTAAAAATTGGTTAATAAACATCACTGAACACGTATAGTGAAAAGATTTGACTTCATGAGCTCTTGTGGCGCAAAAATTAAGGAATCTTTAAATTTGAACTGCCTTTTCACAAAGAAGCATGAAGGCAGAGAGGATGGTAAGCACAGTGTCAATTTTCCACATCGTCTAACTTTCAGATATATTATGTATGTAACTAGGTACTGAAATGTTGGTAGTTTGGAGCTTCAATTAAGATTTCAGTCCACCCCTAATTTTGGGAAAATGCTGGTGAAATAAGTAATATAGTGGAATCTTATTATTCCATGCCAGTAAGATTAAACAAGGGGTGTTTCTGAAAGGTTTGTCACTTACACCTGTACATATTACTCAAAATGCTGCAAGACCTGTGTGTGAGAGCCTCATGTTCGTTGGCTGGTGGGGTGATAAAAGTAACTTTGTTTTCAGATGAACTTTAGAAAAAAAAATTGCCAAACCTGGAATAATGTTGTTGTCTGAGTTTTAGCCTCTTCAACGTTTCTGTAAATATTATTAGGAAAGTTCTCTGTGTTGCATAACTTCCATTTTACTCTCAAACCTTGGTTTGGAGGAAAAAAATACCAACATTTAAAGTGAATTAATAGTAAGAGAACATAAAATCTACCAGCTCTGAGACTGGTAGCTTCTACCAGTCTCTAGTTTGTTCATGTAAAGGGGAACAGTTTGGGCCATTTCTACCAGTGGAAGAATTTACCCAGTGGAGAAAATGCACCCTGACATTTGTAATTAAGATGCAACTCACTTACCTTATGACCTCTTGCCTATAGAAATGATCCTTCCAAGTCCAAGTTGGTTTGCATAGTTTGGACAGTGTTTGCACTGCTGCTGCTACCCATATTATACCATTACTGCAGGTGAAAACGGATTGAGTCAGATTGAAGCCCTTAAAGACTATTACATGAATATATTTTTTTTTTAATCCATAAGATCCATGCCCTTTATTATGATGTGACTTGCATAGACTTGATGGTCTCCAGAACAACTGTACATAAGGCAGTAAGGTTTAACAAATATTGTTAATATTTGTGAATCACGTGCCAGGTAAAGGATTGTTTTGGGTAAATCATTCTGCAGGTGTGCAATCTCTCCTTCCTCCTCCCCCTTCCCTCCCTCCCTCCCTCCAAATTTTGCTTATAAAAATTTTTAGTAGGAGAAACCTGTCGATGCAGCACAGTAGCTGAGCTTAAGAGAAATGGCTATTTCAGAGCCAACATCATGACATTTGGAGAATCCACTGAGGATGACCAGGCTCCCATCCTGCTTTCGTACTAGATCCGCTTGATGTTTTGAAGTCTATAATTAGGGCTGGATTGTAACTGCGAAGACATGGCCTCACAGTAAGGGGTGTTGCCCCCGTGGGAGCTTCAGAAGGCTGGTACAGTGCGTTTGGCACATTCCCTCTCTTCTTCCAAAGAGTTACACAGACTGTTTACAATGAAAAGGGCTTCCTGCACGTCAGGATGTTGGACTGAGCAAAATGTTCAGCTTTCCTTTAAAGTCATAGTGAAGTGTCTGGAAGTGCTGGAGGAACTGAAGCAGACTTACTGGACAGGCAGGGAGCTTGAAAACATGCGTTCCACCGACCCCTTCAGCTGTCAGCTGGGTTTGTTTTTTTTTTAGGGGAGAGGCCTCTCAGTCCTACTTAACTTCATTAGCATTGTACCAGCACTCGCTCTCTAAAGCGCATAGCATCCCCCTACTGTAGCAGTAGTATTTTACAAATGAAGGATCCTAGACACTGAGATGCTACAAGTCATTATGTGAGGTACAGTGGCTGACTGCCAAAACCAGCATTGAATTTGGGAGTCTAGTTCCTAGTGTTTGACGCTACATTTTTTTTATTCTTCTCATTCCAAGCAAAAAGCAACGTGTATTGCTTTAACCAAATAATTAAATTTGTAATGGCTAAGCTCTACTAGGATATAGTCATACTAGGGTAGCTCATAGGAGCATCTAGAATCCCTGACATGGGCCAGCACTCTGTTGTGCTTGGCTTTGTACAAGTGCAGAAGGAGACGGTTGCAGTGTGACCTCATACCTCTGTTGGAAAAATGCTTCATTAATGCAACAGTGCTGCTTTCTTGCCCTTATCTGGTTCCACTTCCTACCCACGCCTTGCCTGCTTCTTCTTAAACAGAAACACACATTTATTCCATATTTAATGTAATGAGGAGAGATCCAGGATAGAATTGAGATCATTCTCCCCTAGTTGTCAGCTCAGAGCAATCATGAGTAAATGCAGAAAATTGTGGTCTTGTAAGTGAAGTCAGCAGCTCCAACTACAGCCTAGGAAGAAAGAAAGGGGTAGGTTAGTACTGTCTGTGTTGGGTCCCTGTCCACATCTGAGAACATTACCGTATGCACTAAAAATCCATGAGGTTCCAGTCCTGCAATCCAACCCAAATAAGGTTCCAGTCCTGCAATCCAGTCCAAGCTGGCAGACCCTTGTGCCTGAATGGGCTCTAAAGATCTGAGTGTCAACTACCTGAATTAATTAGCTAATGTATAGCTACTGTGATTTATGATGCTTTATTCATATGGACAGTGGCCAACTTCTTTTAGCAATGTCAGTTGCTTCTTTTTCAGCAGTACAAAACACGATTTAAGCCTAACAATAAACAACCTCAGTATTTTGGCAAACAAAAGAATAGGGCATTCACTCTGGTTCGTGATAAATTCACAATATTCCTATTTCTCACAAATCCTTCCCTTCACAATAGAGTCCTAATAAACCAGGGCTAGGGACAAGACAAAAGGAACAAGGCTTGAACTCTGCGGAGTTTTTTTGTAGAAAGGATTACATTGTGGTTCAGGCCCCTCTATACAATACAGTATCCCCTACTCTTGCTTGTGGTGAGGGCTTTGCTGTCTGAGTCACTTGTGTAATAGCCTTGTCTGAATCATTCTGCTGTAGAACTAACATGAAGGTTTCTAATTCGTGAAGCTTGTTGGTGACCTTCGGTTGACAGTGCTGACAAGCTGCCAGTTGTGAATCAGTCCACTTGCATCTCAGGAGTCTGGGATTTCTCCTAGGCCAGGTACAGACATTACGCTTTTATTGGCGTAAGTGATTGGAAACCAGTCTGTACTCAAAACAGAACAGAAGTTTGGCGCACAAACCGATCTATAGCCGTAACAAAACAGAGGTTCAGCACACACAGACTGGCTTAAAAATGATGGAACCGGGTTTAAGAATTGCCCTTGCCAAAGAAAGGGTTGAACATGCTCTCTGTTTGCTGCCAATCTAAACTACTCCACTTGGAGAAAACCACGTAACTTAAATTGATTCTGCCTTGGACTTTTTGAATGTCTGTACCCAGTCCTAATGCTCAGGCTGTTGATTCCTAACAACCAGCATGCAACCCTGTAGAGGTGCTCCTGCTGGTAACCCAACAGTTGGTGGCTGTTTTGTTTCTGCCACACTGGATCCTGCATGCTACCAATATTAAGCTTCCTTTAGTCTGAGTAGGCTGCAGCACTGGCTCTTTCTTTGGTGTCCCTAACACACTTCATAAAATCATAGAGAAGCAGGGTTAGAAGGGACTTCCAGAGGTCATCCAGTCCAATCCCCTGCTCAAGGCAAGGTATACTTATAAAAAGAATCCCATACAGATTCATGTCTAACCTGTTCTTAAAACTACATAATTAAGTCTGCACAATGTTACCAGATTTGCCCATTACTTTGGGGTGTGCTCATTTATTAGGGATAGTTTCTAGGGTCTCGGTGATTCTGTCAATGTGCTGCTTGTGTTACTATACGGAGCTGTATCTCTCCCTTCTGCAAGCCCTCGCCCCCAATGGAGCTATCTTGCAGGACTCAGTTTTAATGGGACTGGGTTCCTCCAGTCACCAAATCAGTCATACACACAAACACACACACGTTAACGTGACATGCCTGACCTGGCCGGGCTGATCAGCATGGACAGGCTGACACCCTCATATGCCAAGAATCAGTTCATAAGAGCAACAATAAACTGCAGTCAGACCCAAGCACACAGGTGAACAGAATCCCTCTGAATCTGGCTGGGT
>NW_005842001.1:2672254-2681193 GCF_000455745.1 Alligator sinensis
TGAAGCACACACACTTTTTACAGATTTTTATACCCTCAGTTCAGCTGCTTCGAAGCATCCTTAATTGTGTAAATCATTGTCTTTTCTATTGACAGGGGGTTATCTGGTTTGGAACATCTCAAGAAACTGATTGATAATCAGGAAACACATAAGGTTAGGGAGTTACCAGATACTTGGGAGCCAGCTTGAAATTCCTATGGATAGCAGATATACTGATGGGATAGCTCATGGTTTCTTCAGAAACAATAGATAGCTTGCAGCATCAGGATTTTGGATTTTTACTTGTGAACAAGCCTCAGCTTAGCATGACTTTTCCAGATCTTACTATAGTCTTTTAACAGACTTAAGATAATTATTGAGGTTCTCATAACCTTTTGTGGAGAGGACTCCCACCAGTCGTCTCGGGAAAAGTATGACAACACCTGTGATTAGGGCTCCAACAGGCTGGACGCTGTGATGAACCCTTAACCATTGTTCAAATGTTGCCCATACCCCCTCTGACTCGGTCTCTTGCCTCAGCATTCCCTAACCCGGCAACCTACTTTTCGTCAATCAAGTTTAAATAGGCCTCCCATAGTGGGACCGGGGAATGTAGGGCCCGAGATGCCTATTAAACTTAGAGGTGTGTGTGTGTCTGGGGGGTGAAAAGTCCTTAGTAAATCCAGATTAGAACTGGTCTGATAATTGCTGAGCTGGGTGTGTGTGAACATGGGTTGATTAACATTTGGAGCATTTCCCCATCATGCAATGCTCCCCTGCTTCTCTGGTCCCAGAATTCACTGCAGTCTCTGCTTCAGGCTTTCTGTTCTCCACCTCTCATGTAAATGAACGGTCATCTGGTTCCATCTTGGATGCAAATGAGACCTAGGGCAGTTCTTTCACTCTTGTCACCCTTATCTGGAGGGTCTTAGGAGTGTCTGTCACTGCATCTTAATCAGTTTTGTTTATGTAGAGGAGGGGAAGGAAGGGGGTGAGTCCTTGTGAGTCAGACTGCATCCTGTGCCAGGGTTCCCCAGAACACACAGCTGAGACGTAACAACAACTACAGGGCATATTGTACTTTGCACCAAAAGCACCCTAATCTGCCACAGGTAGAGTGGGGGATGAGAATTCCCAGTGTCTCACTGGTGCAAATTTTGTTAAAATACCCTTGAAAGATCCAGGGAAGAGGACCATGCCCTCTGCTACAGAGGAAAGCAAAACCTTCACAGTCTGTATCCATCTGACCATGGGGTAAAAATCCTTCCTGACCCTGTATGTGCTGATCCATGTCACCCTGAGCTGAGGGGTAAGACCGTCTACTCAGGAACTTCTGGGTTTTAGTTCCATCGGGAGCTTTGGCAAAATCGAAATCCCCAACACCCATGCTTCTGAGGAAGGCAGAAACCCCCCACCTGTAGCAACAGGAGCTGGAGGGAAATCCTTCCTGGCCCTCTGTGGCAAACCAACAAAGCTTAGAAGCATGGGGACAGAGGGGATGGGACTCAAACACCCTCCTTTCTGCTCTGGGGATAGTAAACATAGCACCCTCCAACTGGAGAGCCAGAACTCTTTTATTTTTCCTGTCTTCCTGGGCACAGACTCCTCTTTGTTTTGAACTTCACAGAAATGGGACCACAGGACACAGCTTTTTTTTTTAAGTACTTAAGACCAGTGCTGTCCCCTTTGGACTCTTGAGTCATATAAACGCATCATTTCCTATAACTCCCAACTGTATACACTCCTGTTATCAGTCCAGGGAAGGTACTGGTTGGAGCAAACAGACAGACAGATTTTGCAAGAGGTCTGAAACCCAGGCGCTCTGTATTTTGCTAGAAGAAATACACGGCTGTAGACAAACTCTTCAGTGTTCTTCTGCTTTAGCCTTAGGGTCCTCCTAAGGAGTCCAGGATGTCCTTTCAAGCACATGGATTCTCTTCCACATCATGGATCTCTCTGTATCTCAGCCATGCCCACAAACCAGATCCCTGTCCTACAAAAGCAGGCCTCTGTTTCTCATCCCCACCTAAGCTTCTTGTCTTGCTGTGGTGCTCTGAGCCCTACCCTACCTCCCAGTTTTAGCCTTGTCATATTTAAGACCCAGCATTGACACTTGACTTCTTTTCTTTTTGTGCTTGGGGATTTTCCACTCTTTTTCTAAATCTGTCCCAAGCTGGTGGAAAAACTGGTGAGAAACTGGGGGTGGAAAAACTGGCTTTCTCTAGAATATGGATATCTTCTTGTTCTCAGGTGTTCTGTTTAAATGGGAAGCATCAAGCTTTAATTTATTATTTTCTTGGATACAACATGCACTTGTTCCCCTCCCCCCCCCCCAAATAAAAATTGGGGTATGTACATTAAGAGGGGGGAAGTTATTTTTTTTGGCCTGTTGTAGAAGCACCCTTTCTTGATGCCTGCTCCACAATGCTGCAGCTCTAATAATTACTCTTCAGACAGCTACCCGAGTCAATGACCTGCTAATCAGCCATTGAGTTAAAGTACCATTGTTGTTCCCAGGTCATAATAATCACCTCTCTCTTGTAGTGGTCATTCCACTAATCAAGCTCTTTTTTTTTAGAGCAATTTTGCTGTCTCCTAGGGCTTCTGATCTCTTCCTCTCTTTCACAGCTTTTTATCTTGTTTCAAGATCATGGGTCCACCTGTGAAGACAAGTCTTCAGCAGCAGCTAGGTTTTTAGTTGAGCAGCAAACGGAGGGTGAGTCAGCTAAAGAGTAAGCTGTCTCTCCTTTCTGCAGTCATAACTGCGGGGGTGGGAAAATCTTCATAATTTCCTTCAAAAACAAAGTGCTTATTATATTTGAGGCCCTGTTATATGTGAGAGCATATGGCATTCATCTTTGACCCTACCCTGGGAGATGAGACGGTGCTTCCTGATGCATGTGATCATACAATGATATGCCTATTTTATAAAATCATCCAGAATGCTTATGTTGATATATTTTCCCCAAATAATCACAGTCCTATTCAGAAGACTTATTATTTTAGAAGGAGTGGAGTAAACTTGCTTTGTGACATTGTTTTAGACTCTGGAGCCTGGCAGAAAACACAATTTTTCCAAGATTTTTTTTTTTTCCTTCTACCTACCTATGTACCAATAATCTATATAGAGTTGATAAGGGACCTTTCACCAAGGTTGGTTAACCCTCTGCTGACATGGGGAAAGGTTTAATGAAAATTGGAGAGAATCGCTCAAGATAAATATCTTCTTCTTTTTTTTAAGAGCAACATTTAAAATTGAGCAAAATTGTCTAAATCCATTTTTCATCAGGTAGAGATGGCTTATGCCACCCTTATTTGTGCTTTGACCACTAATTCTTAATGCACAACTAAAAAGCCCACAGATGCTAGAAACACAATATGAGCACCCATGTGGGACACAGTGGTGCAAGGTTGTGCTCAGAACATGTAAAGGCAGCAAAAACCTGCCTCTTGTTTACTTTTTTTTTTTTTCACTGCACTCAACTTTGATGGTGAAATTAGACTGAACTCATTTCACATTCTCGTTCTAATGGGTTAACATGGTTCTATTACATTCGGGTTTAAACACAGGAAGGAAATACTAACCTAAATCCCTTCTTTTTTTTTTTATGAGAATATAAGCTGCACTAGTGGTGTATTTGTCACTGTAGAGGGAAGGCCACACAAATTTGTTTCTTATGGCTTGTGACCTATGGCCTTTAGTTTGTGCTGCTGAAAGAGCTGTCTCACTCTTGATTCCTCAGGAGTGGTTTGGTTTAGCCTAGCACTTTTTCAGGTTTTCAACCACAGATCTTTCCTGGCTTTGTAACAGGCTTCCTGTGCGGGCTTGAGCAAGCCACTTAGTGACTCTGTGCCTCATTTTCTTTTCAGCATTATGAGAATAATAACTCCCTTCCTTGCAGGGCTTTGGAAAGGAGAAATTCATTAGTTTCTCAAGCATTTAGAATCCAAAGTCTGTTGATAAGACGGTAGCTAATAAACTTTATTTTAATGGTCACACTTAGAACAAGTGGCAATATACAAAAGCACAAAACCCAAATTAAGTGCAAAGGAAAGAGAATGCCAAAATTGTCAGCCTTCTCCTGAGACTTGTTTTGCTTGTTTCTGTGATGTGGCTTAATAACAATTCTAACCAAGTAGCAACTACAAAAATATTTTTTCCTTGACATGAATGTGAGGCTTTCCCACTGAACAGAGCTATGCATGATATGCAGCTTAAAATATGTTCACTTTTATCTTTTTGGTAGCTAGAGCCAAGTATAAAGTTACAACTTAAAGTAAAGAAAAATACCGGAAGCACGGCCTGGAGTTATCCTGTGGCAGGTTGCTGTGATGAAGTACCTTACAAGGACTTTATTGTATCATTTTACTCCATTATGAAGACAGCAGTAGAGGGCTATATAGAGATACACAGTTACTTGTATAGTGAGCTTATGTTAGATAATTCATTCATAGCATGATGAGTTGCGTGAAGTTGTGAAGAACTGTAAAGTCAACAGTAAATTAAAAGCAGATGCCATTTTATGTGGGAAGTAGGTTACCGTACTATTTACTGTTCACTTGTTAATGTAACTGTGCTCCAAAATACTTAAACAGACTCTTGGCTACTTGGATAGGCTCCTAAATTGATGCACCAAGTTAGTAAGTCTGTTAGAGGTTTTATCTTCATTGTATCTTTATTTCTTTGGTTATGAATGAATATTTGTACTGCAGTAGCATGCAAAGGAGGTCTTTCCTGATTTTCCTCAGTTCTACATATAGCAAAAGACTATCACAACCACTAGCTCAGTTCGAGAAAGCAGTTACATACACATGTACAAAGCATAATATAGAGGGGGAAGTAGGAAATCTTGTGGGGAAAAACATTAATCTCAAATACAAGAAACTGGCATGCCATTGTTCTGCACAGAAATTGGAAAAATAAATGGTTTACTGCGTAACTCCCAGAAAGACGAGGCCTCATTTCCCTGTTGTCTAACATCTTCCATGAGACAAGATGTTGAAGTACAGAAGACAAAGCACTTGGACTTGATCCTTGTGTCTGTTCCTGGCTGGAGTAATGTCAACTTGTTCACATTTCTTGCCTCAAGCTTTCCCTCTTTGTATATAGAGAGAACAACATCCATATACCTTCGTTAAGAGGTTTGAGATTTGTGGATTGAGGGAGAGGTTTGAAATGGATTAAAAGCAAATAGAAAAACATCTATTGCTTCCCTCAGCTTTGGAAATGGCCATTACTTTCTGACAGCAGAACTTGGCCTTATATGAATTTATGGCCAGACTTCCACTGAGGATGAGTTGCATTTGTTTAGTGGTAGGCATAAACTAGTTTAGCACACCCAGGTTTATTGGAAACTCCCAGTCAGTCTTTCGCTTTTACAAGTAAACATTTTTTTCCAGAAACATGTTCCCATCTCTTTTTAATGGCATTATGGAAACATTGTTCTTCTTTTCTGATGTCCCATATATGTTTGATAGTGATATGTACATGCAACTCTGAAAAAGTCAATGACAGGGCTGATTTTTTTTCAATGGAAAATGTGTTTGTTTGTTTTTTTACTAAACACTTTTTTGTTTTTCAAGAGAAGTAACTATTTGCCATGGAAAAATCTTAAGGTGTTTTATTACTATTTGACTACAGTCCCAAAATATTTTGATTTGGGTTGTTTCATGGTAGTTGTAATTACACTTCCTTTGCCCAAAAAGGTTTGTAAGAACATGAAATAAGCAAATTCAGGGGTTCAGTTTATAGTGGACCACGGGAGCATGAGAACCAAACTGAAACTCCTCTGATGACACTATGCTGAAGGAGAAAAATCTTCCAAGGATCTCTTAACAAAACAATTCCTATCCTTACAGTGGCAGGGCATTGACACTGTCCTTGTCCCACTGCTTTGCCTGTGACAAGCTAAGGGGTGTTTTTGATGTGTTGGGTTTTGTGCCTGGTAGTTGTGCTTGAGGGTTGTTTCTCCAGTTTTTAGAATAGAGATTTTGACAATTTAGGGTAGACAAATACTTGCCTATGGTTTAGACAGGGATGATCCTGCCTGAGCAAGGGGTTAAAGTAGATGACTTCCTGAGTTCCCTTCCAGCCGTGCTGCTTTACAATTCTCTTTCCAAAACAAAATACTCTGAACTTGTACTACTGATACATTTCAGTATCTGAATTTCCCCTGAACAAGCAAACCTTTCATTGTAGGAGAAACAACTTTTTAACCATGTCTAGTTGCTGCCAATTCTGGATACAAAAAAAAACCCCAGAGCAGTGAAGACTATATTGTCTCTCTCCTTCTTTTTTCCTTTAACTTATAATGGTGTAGGAGTCTCTTTTATTGCTATAGCTATCAAAATTCATCTTATTTAACCTGGTATTTCTAAGGACGCTGCTTGTACCACTTAATATTTGTACAGTGGCTAGGAAAATGAGAAACTGACCTAGTTCGGGTCTCGAGAGGCTACTGCAATAAAAACGATTACTAATAAAAGATGCATTTATCACCATATGCCAGGACTCTGCAGCAGTGGATATTGCAAAAGCATGTGAATTGTGACTGTTTTGGTAGGTAATGGTGAACCTTTCTTTGAGAGAAAGAGAGAGAGGGGAAAAAAGGGGTGGGTTGGATTTTTTTTTCAAGTTAGTCCTACAATATTACAAGACATTACTGAAACGGAGATGAGCTCTTCCATTGAGGCATATTGTGTTCTACAGGCTGGCCTGGATAATGTACTTTGGGGAGCTGAAATTCCCAATGTAATCGGATTCATTTTGCAGGTGCAGAACACTTAGTTTTTCCTTATAAGTCTAAGCAGAGATTTAATTGCTGCTCGTCAGAAGTGCAAAACAAGAGAATGTAATAATTAGACCTGTCATTATATCCTTTCCCTTACTCTGATGCTGACATTAGCTAGTTTAAAATCTAATTTTAACCTCTACAGCATTGGTAACTCCCATTGTATATTTTCAGCCTGAATTTATTTGTTTCAAACTTTGTGAATTCTAATTAACTTTAAATGGAGGGAAGATAATTATATTAAAATAAAAAGTAAAAAAAAAAATAAAATCAAACATATGATACAGATTGGGGCCATAAATTATTCATACATTAGACTGACTCTCTCTTTCTCTTTAATGGCCCTGCAAAATTCTATATAATGAGTAGGTTAAAAAAAAAAAGAAGCACAAAATACTGCCTAAGTTATACTTGGGTATTAGAGATTTGAAAGATGGACAGTTTTTATCTTCACACAATGCCCTAGACATTTTAAACAACAGGAGGGTCTTTTGCTGCTTATATGCTTTTGGCATGATCAGATTTCAGCCCTGGAAGGTTACCTTGCTGAGTCAGTATTCCCGATGTGACTGATGGAAAACGGCACTCAACAAGCTGGTCTATTTGGTGCTGAAACAGCGCTTTTTTAGAACAATTGGATAAATACTAAGACTGACCTGCAGCTTTATTGGTGATGCTTTTGTATAGGCAGCACATCTATATTCAGATTACACTGAGGAGCTTTTGTGAAGGTAGGGGGGAGAGGGTAGGCTGGGTGAGGGAGTGATCCTATGAGAATAAAAGTGGAGTGACACAACATTATCCATGTTTGAAAGTTGTGAAAGTTGATGGCTGGCAGCTCGCCCAGATGCTTCAGTGCTGCTCTGTGATCCTTCTGGCATCAGCTAAGACATGAGTTGGGTAAATTTTAAGTGTAAACAGCAAAAACACTTTCTTCAAGCTATGACATATTTTAGTGTGACAACCAGACATGGCACCAACCTAAAGCCCTTGATCCGCTGCCTCTCCCCACCCCAAACTGAAAGCCAATCCTGACTTTTCTGATTGAACTTATCTTCAGTGACAAGGCAAGCCTACTTCTGATGCCCTGAGGTGTAGTAATGGGAATCTGGGTTCTCTTCCACTGCCAAGGCCACTTTCTCCTCCTTCCAGCTGTCCTACAGCTGATAAAAGGACTAGTGGTAAACAGAGCCAGTCATGGGAGGATATGGTGCTGCAAAACTGTGCAGCACAGCAGTAAAGCTGACTTCCCCTTGCCCCTTTGCCTGCTTAGGGGTGTGTTTAGGCAGTGCTAGGACTAGGAGGGAAGAGCAAGTACTGCAGTTTTTCAGTGATGGACACTGTAGGGCAGAGCTTTCCAAACTGTGTGCCGTGACACATTAGTGTGTCGGCGGCAGCGTGTAGGTGTGTCGCGCGAAATGCAGAAAATTTTGCAGAAGGGCACCGCGGAGCTCCCTTACTCGCGTCTGCTTCCCTTGGCCCCTCCCCCGGAACTGAATTACTGTGTCGCGAAATGATGCATGTCTAAAAAGTGTCACCAACATGAAAAGTTTGGAAAGCTCTGCTGGAGGGCCTGATTTTTCACAGAGCATATGCTCAGCACTTGTGGGAAATTAGGCTCCTCTTAGAATGTCTCAAGTCAAGCACACTGAATCACTAGTCATTTTGAAAAGCTTAGCATAAGTTTCTTTAGAATACTCCAGCACCAACATCTCCTTTTTAGACGCAATGATCGGTATCCAGAAGGGTAAAATACAGACCACAGTATACAAGAAACCCACAGACCAACATACATATCTGCACAGAACCAGCAATCACCCTGAACACACCAAAAAAGCTGTGATATACAGCCAAGCCCTCAGATACCACCGCATTTGTACTGAAGAGAACACCCGGGATTGCCACCTCACCAATCTTAAAAAGGCTTTCACCCAGCAAGGACACTCATCCGGAGAGGTAGATCGCATGTTTGAAAGAGCCACCTGGATACCACGTGAAGAACTGCTGCAGTACAGAAACCCCCCCGCCACGAATCGCTGGTTGTGACGTATCACCTGTCCCTTGAGCCTGTATGGAAAATCCTCAAAAAACTGCAACCCGTACTAGACAGAGACCCTATTCTTAAAAAGATCTTCCCAGAGCCACCCATCCTAGCCTTCAAACAAGCAC
>NW_005842001.1:2681385-2685982 GCF_000455745.1 Alligator sinensis
ATTTCTCACAGGAGGGCCACTCTCTCTCCAATCTCTCAGTCCTGATCCTCAAGGGAGACTTACACAACACTTCCCAGAGACGAGCTTATGAACTCCTCTTCATCAACCTCCTGAATACTAGAGATCATGGACTAAACATAGACATTGGATTTTTGGTACATTATAATCTGCCTGGCAACTGACTGCCCAGCCCAGCCCCTGGCTTCTTTACTTTTCATTCCATCCAGGAAGAGCACACACCAACTGCTGAAACTTCCTTAGCCTGACGAAGGGTTTTTGAACCCGAAAGCTTGCTTAATAAATATTCTCCAACTATTTGGGTTGGTCTAATAAAAGATATCAAATTCACCCAAGGAACCTTGTCTAGCATAAGTCATTGTTTATTAGAGTTTATGAAGACAGCAATATTTGAAATGGTCAAATACTCTAGATGCCCTAAGAGTAAGCATTTTTAATCAGGTTAAGCACCCTCTAGAGCAGGCATCAGCAAGCTTTTGAGTAGGAGTGGGCTTAAATAACAGAGATCAGTCTACAGCAGGTTGCCACTTTGTAACCCAGCTGCTGCTGATTTCCTGTAGTGGGGCAGTGTCCCAGCTCTTCAGGTCAGATACAGTCCACTTCATGGGCTGGATCTGGCCCACAGGTCATAAGTTGCTAGTAGACTTACCTCTAGAGCAGAGGTTTCCAAACTGTGTGCCGCAACACATTAGTGTGTCGGCGGCAGTGTGTAGGTGTGTCGCGCGAAATGCAGAAAATGTTGTGGAAGGGCACCGCGGAGCTCCCTTACTCGCGTCTGCTTCCCTTGGCCCCTCCCCCGGAACTGAATTACTGTGTCGCGAAATGATGCATGTCTAAAAAGTGTGTCACCAACATGAAAAGTTTGGAAAGCTCTGCTCTAGAGAATAAACTGTACCAACCATGAGCTGTGAAGAACGCCCTCTTCTTTTGCTGGCAGGACTAAGCTTAGATGCAGGAAGGAAGATGGGAATTCCTGGGACCTTACAAGGCCATACTCTTCTGGGAGGTTATCTTTTCTCTAGGCAACTTTGAAGGAGCCATGGGATTAAGATTACTTAGTCTGGACATTCTTAAATTGTCTGGCTAAAAGGCTACCAGGATCACATTCCCAGGCTTTCCACAATTAGACTTTTTCTTAAATATAACCTTTTCCTGGCTGAAACTCTTCTTTTTGCCATTACTTTCAAAACAGTCTTGGGCATCTAACAACAAATGTATGTTCCTCTGTAAAATACCATGGAGATGTATGTCAGAATCAGTCTCCAAAAATAAAATAACGTATATTTAAAAACAAATCACTTGACATTTATTCATTGGACATCTTATCCTACCTTCCTTTCCACTTTGAACTCATTTGTTTTCTTGTGTTCTTGGAATAAAGGACTCTAGATAGCGCATGCACATTTGTAGTACTGTTTGGGTTTTTTTAATAATTATGTTCCTACTAATGTGCACTTGTCACAGTAAATGATTAGGCTTCTTTTACACTTGTAGCAGCCCTTTGCCCCATTGTTGTAAGCATCACCCATCTCCACTTCCTTCTTCTCCATCTGGTCTGTATTAGTATAAGTGACTCCTGTTTAATAAGTGGAAGGTAAGGCACTGCCAGCTTGGAGTGGACTTGTGAGGTGGACAGCCCTCAGGATCTCTGAGGCTGCAGTGGTTGGAGGTTAATAAAGATCTCTCTTCCCTTTCTTAATAAAGTTTATGCCACTCTGCATCTTGATAATTAATAATAGTGTAAGTAATAGATAGTTATAGCTAGATATATTATACTTGGATATAGAATAGTATAGTTAGGTGTAAAGGATATTATTGATAAGAGTGTGTGAGTACTGTGTTTAGTGTCAATATTACTTACCTGTTGTTTGCTATCTGTGTATTTAATAAACCGTTATCATTCATTTAATTGATTATCCGTGTGTGGGTCCTAATTAATCAACTCTCAGACTTGTCAGGTGGGCTGGCGGTGACAGATACCTTGTGTCCCATTTGTTAATGGGGCCAAAAGACCACTCCCTATTGTGAGTTGGACTGAGGAGTCAGCCATTTAATGAGACCCTAATTAGGTGTTAATTGTTTCCCCTCACAACACAACAGGGGTGGGGGCTGGAGCGGGGCTGGACCCAGAGCAGTTGGGGGGAGGGGGGAGTTGAGTGGGGCCGGACCCGGAGCAGCGGGGCAATTTGCTAGTATGCTTGATGGGCAGCTTGCTAGTATTCCATATATGCACCAATACAGTGAGTACAAGTATTGAAAACCGTGCATTTGCTTCTCTTCAGAGATAGTAGTGTGATGTATCTCTGTTTAGAAAGAGCCCAGAAAGATGCCAAAGTTCCTGCATGTATCCAGGACACTGAATATTGAGGTTTTCAAAAATACTAAGTAAATCTGGAAAAACAAAACAAAGAACAGTTGGGACCTGTACAAATCTCAAGTCAGTGTGTCTTGTGTGGTGGTCTCAGCAAATGCAATATAGGATAGAGACCGTTTACTATTTGTGTGGGACAGATTGCCTTTGTATCTTTAGGATCCATTTCTTTAAAAGAGTGTATATTGCTTGGTTGGAAGATGTTGGTGGGCTTACAGCAGAGATTTTTCAAATTCTAGCCACTGGCATTTTGGCTTTTTGATTTGGATCTTAAACATGCCGGTTACTTGCTAATGGAGCCGAATGCCATTGTATTATTGTGACTAGTCTTTTTATTATTTAAGATATTGGCCTTGCAAAGTATAGGTTTTTAATCCTAAAATTACGACTCGTACATTCACATCACTGAATCAGTTTGTTAATTTCTGACTAACTACCCAACTCCCTTTTACATCATTGCATCCTACCCCAAACCTTTATCCAAATGTGAAAGCTTCAGTGGTAAAACAAAACAAAACAAAACAAAAAAACTTCTGAACCATTTTGCTAGGCTATTTGTGTAAAGTCAGGTGAAAGAAGGAAATGGATTCTTTTTATGAATGGGTCACAATTGACCTATACTTCATCTTTAACTTCTAACAGTGTGATTTTAGGCTGACAGCTTATACACGTGTTATAAGCAGAAAGGTAAAGATAAACAGATGAAGAAATACAGAGACTGCCAAAAATAATTGTTCATCCCAAGTCTTACAGTGTTTATACTATACATTTCATATACAAAAACTCCATACTACGTATTTAAAATACAGATATAGCCACGCACACAGTTTTGAATCTGAAAAGTTTGTTGCCCCCCCGCCCAATACACACAAATAAAATTAGTTCAACATCTGCAGTATTTCCTTATATTTTCTTATAACACGGGAAATACTTAGAATACCATAAATAGTCATCAAATTCAAGCATTTCATTATCTAAGGTAACTGGCAATTTATTCTGAGCCGCAATGCATATACATGCGCGCACACTCATTTGCTTATTCTCTTTATTGCAAAAAGTTAGTAGCAAGGCAAAGTTAAGGCTGTGAAATCAATTATCAAAAATTGGGAGATTCCAAAGTTAGGATTGCTTTGGGACAGGTAAATGGACCATAATATACATCTTGTATATTAAAGGGGGAAAAGAAGATACTGTAGACTTCCTGTGCAGAAGAAAACAGTGAAACTCAGTGCACTCAAAATAAACGGTATACATGATGGGAAATAAAACTGGTTCCCAAAGCCTATTCAGTTATAAAAAACTGAGGTGTTACTTAGAACCCTGGTAGCTAAATATTTTCAGGCAGAAAAAGCTTTTATCACTGTGGCCTTATAATATTGTCAGAATAATTTAAACTTTGGCATTTCCTGAGCTTTAAGTACTTGATCCTGCCACCACAATGTCATATTGCTGCTAGATCTTTTAAAATGCAATCTCCTTTAAAAAAAAAAAAAAAAAAAAAAAGGGCGGGGGGTGGTAGGGAAGGAAGAAGGTTGAGGAAGGGGAAATCTTGAAGCAGTCAACTTTTCGAACCAGCAGATACGCTGCAGTCTAGTTATTCACTGTAAGCACATACCTTTTTCAGCTCTCACTAGTTGAAGTGCAACAAAATCCATGAAGGAAGGGAGTTTAGACTTGATATGTGAGGACATGGTGGAAATGGGACCTGCTCAGATTGCATAAGCATAGAATTAAGAATTAATCCTCCACAAAGGTCATTTTGAACCTGGATGGCCAGTGTTGCAATGTCTAGGGTTCTGCTTGTCCTGTGTTTCCTTTTTAGAAAGACCTCTACCTTCCTTCCATCCACGTGTGGACATAATGAGCCGCCTGCCTCATAACTCTGCAGAAGCTTCTCTATCTCCTCCCACCAGTATCAGCGCCTATAAGCAGAGTCGCATATTTTAAGGCAAAGACAGCCTAACTAATGACACTTTCCTATGAGTAAGGCAAAGAACATTAAAAGGTGGCAGGATCTGACTGTCTGTGCATTCAGAGAGCTATCTAATATTATAAAAGCCTAAGTTTGTCTGTCAGTCCATCTGTACTGCTTTATTTGTGCTCTGATTGGCTGGCAAACAGGAGCTGGTAGCACGATGGAGTGCTGCCATGATGGTGGGGGCACGGGATGGAGGTGGGGTGAGACCAATGCAGCTGGCCTCACCCCCC
>NW_005842001.1:2685992-2690999 GCF_000455745.1 Alligator sinensis
TCCTTGGAGGCAGGGGCAACAGCAGATGGAAGAGGGAAGGCGAGGCCAGCAGTGCTGACTTCACCCTCCCTACCCTGCTCCTTGCAGGTGGCGATGATGGAGTGGAGGGGGGATGAGGCCACTGGAGCTGGCCTTGCCTCACTCCCCTTACTCTTTGCAGGTGACAGCAGCGGCATTGATATGTGTGTGTATGTGGGGGGGGGGGGGGGCGGGGGGGTGGGCCGGTGAGGCCACTGGCTCTGGCCTCGTCCTGCCCTTCCCCATTCTGTTGTTGCTGCCTGCAACTCTGCGGCAGTGGGAGGAGTAGCAGGCACACGGTGGGGGTGGGGAGCAGTAGGCCCAGACCTGATATAGGGGAGGACTGGACCTGAGGATGGGGAGAAACCGGGCCACTCTGGTGGGAGGGAGCAGCAGGCCCAGGCTGACTCAGCGGCAGCAGGAGGGAAGGGAGGCACAGATTCGGAGCTGATGTGGGGCAAGGGGGGTTGGGGAGGAGTGGGACTGGGTCCGAGGGAGGAGGAGGACTGCGCCTGATGCAGCAACGGCTGGGGAAGGGGAGGGGGGGGCCGCTTCCCCTCTTCAGGCCCAGTCCCCCATCTCCCCTTCTCCCCCATGTCAGCTCCAAGCCCGCTCCTCCCATTCCCCCCGCCAGCCCTGGGTCAGCCCGGGCCCACTGCTCCCCCCTGCCATAGAGGCCCGGCTTCTCCCCAGCCTCAGGCCTGATCCTCCCCTGCATCAGGCCCGGGCCCCTCCTCCCTTCCCCCCACAGCACGAGGGAAGTGGGGAGTGGGCCTGGATAGGGGGTGGCACAGGGCTCTTCCCCCCCCCCCCCAAGTCATTCTTGATGGGCAGTTGGCTAGTACCACAGTGTGCACCTAGGGCACTGCTTTCCTTTTCTTAATAATGCTGCAAACCAGGAGTGGTCATTGTGGAGTCAGTGGAGATGTGCTAAGTATAATTCTGGTTGGGGGCCCAAGAGATTTTTCTCTTGAGGATGGCCAATGCACAGTACTTGGCTATCAAATCCTGCTTAAACCAGTACTAGTTTTGCTTATCACAAGTATGGACAGAAGCCCATTGTGAAAATGACTTCCTTACCAATTTTCCTGCTTTAGTTCTAACTTTATCTCAAAGAGTCTGAGTATTCTTGGAAAAAGAAAAATGTGTCCTTTCTATTTCCTAAAAAATTCCCTTCACTGCTTATTCATTGCTTTTGGGTTCTGTGAATTATTTTTGGTTTTGGTTTTTTCTTTTTAGTTTTGTTTGTTTTTTTTAAGGAAACATATAAGATATCAGATCAAAATGTGAATGCTTCAGGAAGGCAGGGGAAGATAAAATCAGAGCATGGTGGTAGCAATTGCCGTGCTACTTTAAAATGTGGCCTGACTGTGAAAAATGACTAAAAACCAACATACTGTGGTTTCATGTTTGTGCTTTAATATCAGTTTACAAATAAATAAATAAATGTCTCTTTGTTTAATGGATAATCCTGTAACATCAGTTTATGTTCTGTAAGTGAAGCTCTGCTCTTTGTCTTGTGCGTCATCATCATCAGTAGTAAATAAACTACATATCTAGGTGAAAATGTGGCCAGGGTTTGTTCTCAGCTCTGGAACTTAGGTCAAAACTTTCAACCCTGGATTCCTTAAATTAAAGGTGTAACTATTAGTAACATGACTGCTGGCCTAGGGCACGTCAACACAGCCCAATGCAGTACAGTGTAGATGCACCCGAGCTAGCTCTAAATAAACTAGCTAAGATACTGTAGGCAGTATAGGTACATAAATATAGAGCTTCTTGCTGACTAATTTACCGTGCTGAATAGCCCTGTGTTGGGTATTGCAGACATTGGCTTCAATGAAAATTTGGGCTCCTTAGTACTTTTAATAATTAAGCCATTTTTAGCTAGTGGCTATATAACTACTTGGCTAGGGACAGACATTACACACAACCCAGTTTCAGCGTTCAGAAACTTTTAAACCTGTAACAGAACAGATGTTCGTTTGACATAAATGGGTTTTAAAATGGCTGAAACCAGTTTGAGATACTACATTCAACCAGGTTTATCAGACCTAACTGATTTGGGTCAAACCGGTTTATGCAGTGTCTGTCCCAGACCCCTTCCTAATTTAAATTAAGCCAGAGTCCCCTGGCATCCCAGATGCTTTGCAGCCCTGGGCAGGGCCGTGCTTTCTGCTCCATAGCTGGGCTGGCCCCTCCCCTCTGTGTTCCCTTGCTAGAGCTCTGGCTGAGACTACAGGCACAGCAGTGTCTGCCTGGCTTCCCTATGCCCTCCCACTCCCTGCTCAAGCAGGGATTTCCCCGCTCCCTTCTCCCAGTGCAGACAGTAGCCAGCATGTGGTATGCTAGCTAATGCTGAGGGGTGTCTGTAAGGCAGACAGAACAGTGTCTTCTTAGGGCTTTTTGGAGCTAATCAACAGCTCTCTGCATCCCTGTTAATGTCCCTTGGTTCTGTCCTTGGAAAAAATTGTTTAAGAAGAGCTTTGACTGATGAGAGAGGTTTTTGTTTTCTTAAGAGGCTGATAAACACTCTATCAACTCCCTGCTGGGGGGAACCCCTCCCTAATGAAAGTGTCCTGTCTGGGCCTGGCCACTTCTCCCCTGCTCAGGACTGTGGAAGGGAAGGGAGGACTGCTCTAGCGCCCCTCAGCTTCTAGCTTGAGCCACTGCAGGCATGTGCCTGCATTTCCTCAGTCCAGAGAGGATGTCTGGACAGTTGCAAACCAGTTTAGCCTAGAGAGGTTAGACTAACCTGCAAAGATTGAATCAATTTAGGCTCAAGCTTTTTGAATGTCTGTCCCTAGCCCTTATGTATGTGCTCTTAAGCTGCAATAAATGTAAGGTAGCTTACCGCCAACGTTACTAATGGGTAACTGACCTTGTTATTTACCCTGAAGTAATTGCATGTACAGTGGTAATTACCACTGAGTAGCTAACGGGTCATGTTCACGCCTTAGCTTACTTCTCAGTAACTTGTCTATATGCATGTTACTTAAGGCTTGGGAGCTTAACTTGATGCACCCATTTTTAAAAATGTGGGCTTTACCTCGCAATTTCATGGATACCACCTGGTGGATACTCAGCACGGAGGTGCAATGTTTTGCAGTTTTCACCGCAGTTTGGACTGTTGGAAAAGAGCAAAAACTGATAATCAGTAGAGATGCTGCTCTGAATACGCTTGCATAGCAGAGATGTTGACTGAAGATGCCATCTTTACATGTTCTCTGTTTGGAGTAGAACTGCAGCTAGTGTTGCAGCTATTAAGCACCTGGTATAATAAAATAGGTAAGGATGAATAGGTATAATATCCTTGTGAAGGATGCTGCTAGATTTAAGAGTGCTTCTTGTCACTGAACCTATTATAGTCTCAGTGGAAGTGTATGACACGCTCCCATCATCTACAGATCACTGACAGATCAAGTGTAATGGGTCTTTCAGAATGAGATTGTATGCAGTCTCAATATGTGTTTAGGGAGCTGTTAATCTGAGGAACACTGACATGCCAGACCTTACATGCCCTGATATGACTCAGAGGTCATTGCAGCGTATGGTATCAGAGCATGCTTACGAGAACTTGAATCTGTGGATCTAGTCACTGACTTTTCTATGCTAAGTGTCCATATGGACTCTCTTTTAAAATAACTATTTTAGCAAAGTAATTGCAATTCCAGTAGAAATAAGAGTGTCGTTTCACTTAAAAACACCCCCCCAACCAAAAAATACCCAACAATAATTCAGAGTGAATTGATGACACTCATTTTATTCTTCAGAAATGAAGCATTGGTTTTCTCTGCTTTGAGTGTTCAGTAAAAATTCATTTCATAAATCCCAAGTGTTGTGAGGGGAGGCGAGACCATCCTATAATAGATATAGAAAAAAATACATAGGTGGATTGAACAAGATTGCTTTTAGGTCTCTTCCTACACTGCAAAGACCCTGGATCTTCAACTGGTTTGCAGCATCTGTTCTTACTGATAATCACTCTGAACCTCAAGATGTTAGGCCTAACTGTGTGTGTCGGGGTGGCTGGGAGAGGGGAGAAGGAGATTCATTCATACTAGCATAGGAGTAAAAATGGTGCCTGCAGATATAATGCCATACATGGTAAATACTTGAGGAGTCTCCCCTTTCTCATGGGGGCAAAAAAAAAAATCTTCCAGGGTGTGAGGAACCTCTGCAACAAAGTCTGGATACTGTGTTCTCTTCATCTGCCATTAGCTTCTCTAAGGACTGACCCAGGACACTGTGTACTGCAGCTTACCTACATTATTCACTTTTCTCTGAAGCTTTTTTGGGGTTGTTTTTACAACAGTACTGTTCTATGTTCATTTAACTCATAACCACATGTCATGATTAGAGGTGATACAGAGTGGGGTAGAGTGCAGATATCTATATATCTTTATATCTTTACCTAGCTTCTGTTTTTTTTAAACTTTTAAATATAAAACAGCAAATTAGTGCACATACCAATTACATTTTATATATCTATTGCTTTGATTGTAAACTGAATAATACAGTAGTGGGCCCCTAGCATATTAGTAAATCTTCTGGTTTCTCTTTAACTGGAGAAAAATGTGTTGTGTTATAGGTGAGGATACACTATACCACTTACACTCCTTTTCAAAATCCTAGATCCAGCCACATACATATATATGAGATATTGATATATAGATAGATATATCTATAGATGTAAAAATAAAATATGCCTCCTCATTCTTTGTTTAGCCTGACAAATTCATAGTTTGTAGGCAGCAGTGTTTTAGTTGCTGGATTGCACTTGCTGTATAGTCATCTGCCCTGCAGTCTTTTTACAGTCATTATGCTGCCAGTGTTGCAAGCAGCCTCACTTTTCAACCACATAGCTGGCATCAGCATTAACCACAGAAATCCCATTGTACTTAAATTGAGAGAGTGGGTTAACAGTGGATTTTTGGATCTTCTGAATTGAGCTGAGTAAGAGGCAACAAATTCCCTTTAAATCTTCCG
>NW_005842001.1:2691030-2697830 GCF_000455745.1 Alligator sinensis
TTCTGCTTCCCATCTCACCTGTGCACGCAACTGACTGAGAAAGTGTAAATCAACCTTCTCCCTTGGTTATTTCCAAATATAGGGCACATATGTCTCTGAATGAAATGAGGAAAGGCAGTTGGAGGCCAGGAGTAGGGAGACCTATAAAGAAGCATCTCTCTCTAAGCAGGAGCAAACTTCTGTCTTGTGTATGTTTTGGAACCCTGGTGCTGGTTCGGGGCCTGGTTAACCTGTTTGCTTTGATGAAAACTTCCTATTGAATATATTTTAGATTTTACTCATCAGATTTGCTTTTTTTGAATCTTCAAAGTGTTGGACTAAAGGGAAAAAAGATGTTTAAAAGCCAGACAGGTCCCAAGTCAAGTGGTAAAGAGTGCTTACAGCTACCTTTTAGAGACTTTGAAAACTCTTCCATTTAGAGATAATGTTGCTGGTATAGCATTGTAACCCTTCCCAGAAGAGTGGACTGTTATACTAAAAGTGAAGAGACTTAAATTTACCTTTGCACAAACTTGCAAAAGGGGCTTAAATTTACCTTTGCACAAACTTACTGATAATAAGGCTATCACTGCTGTGAATAATCTCAAGTTTGGGATTTCCATTTTTAAGTGTTTTTTGGAAGGATACTCTGGCCGCCTCCTAATCCAAAAACAAAAGACGAGCAAAAAGTAAAAGGGAAAAGGAGTACAGAAAATGAAACACACAGATCTTATGTCAATGGGGATTCTGCCTGAGTAAAGATTCAGTATCAGTAGAATTGTTGTAAAATACACTAGTACATATATTGGTTGGAAGCTTTCTGCTAGGTACTGCTAGGCCTTTTCAGGATGTATTTGCAATGGAACATTTCTTGCCTTGAACTGTCCCTTGGCTTCTTGAAATTGAAAATGGTGATCCCTGGATTAGTCATTATTCAGATAAGCAAGGGAATGTTTTATTTAATCTACTTTGGGTTGTTTCTCCAGCATATCTTTGCTACTTGCTTTTCTGTGGCTAATTGAATGTGGATTGGCATCTTACATACGTTGTATGACTAAAGCATCCAGCAAGTCTTCTCTATACTTAACTGCTACAATTCTTTCTAAGCATGGTACAATATGTACTTGAATACAAGACAAGGTTTGTTTCCCCCTCCCTCCCCCCCATTTGGCATGGGGGTGGGAAAGGCCCTTGTCTTACAATAGCATACAAGGAAATCTCACTAAATACATTGTTTATTATTAAATTTTCTGTCGGAGGCAGCATGTGCTCAGCAACGGAAAAAGACTGTGAAGTTGACTAAACATAGCCAATGTTGAGCATGATTATAAAACACATAGCCCACATTGGGCAAACCTACTGATGGGAACCTATGATGAGAATAAATTGGTGTAGCCCCTCTGAACAAGACATATGGTAGTGCCCATTAAGTGCAGTACCCCTCACCGCTGACTCTCTTTTTCTAGTCATGGTGAGCTGTGACAGTGTGCAATTCACCCAGAATCCATCCATTTGCCCCTCAGGCTGGTGCATATAATTACTGTGGCCCCATTCATCATGAAGTAAAGCCAGACCAGGTTGCCCTGTGCTTCATTTCTTTATAAGTCAGGGGTAGGCAACGTGTTTTGGCTGGAGTGCCAAAAAAACCACAGTGTCTACCTTGGAAGGTGCCAGAGTTCCAGCACGCCAGAAATATAAAATGAGGGCAGCGGGGGTGGTACATAGCAGGGACGCACTGCATATTAGTATATTTAATAATCATAAATGTTGCCTTCGTTGTTGTGTGTTCCTTTTTTGTTAAGCATGTTGCAGTGAGAGAGAGAGAGAGAGAGAGAAATGAGAGAGGGAAAGAAAGAAAAAGGAGAGCAGAGAGAGAGCCAGACACGCACACATGCAACCACATGTGAACAAATGCAGAGAACCAGAACACATCCAGAACCAGACGTGTGTGCACACAGACACAGAACTAGATGCGTGGGTGCACACTGGACACAGTCCAACCCAACAATGCCCTGGGCCCACCAGAGCCCCTGTGCCTCCCTGGGAAGCCAGCCCCTGGGCTGCAGTGAGGCCAGCTGAGCATTTGGGCGACCACATGTGCACCTCAGAGCAGACAGCAGGAGGGCTGCAATGACCCGCTGTCCGCTCTGAGGTGCGCATGCAGTCGCTGCCAGCATGGAGCTGATGCTGGAGCTGTGGAGCCCATCGCAGCTATTTGCAGCCTGCCTGCTGCAGCTGCTCAGAGCCCAGGCTGGCTACAAACAGCTGCGCTGGGCTCCAGAGCCCAGTCATCAGCTCTTTGCCAGGAGCGGGAGAGAGACTGGGGTTGCGCTGCCTCAGGCCCCTCCCTTACCATCTGCTCCAAGGCGTTCGTGCATGCGCTGGTACAGAGCTGATGCTGGAGCCCAGTGCAGCTGTTTGCAGCCTCCTGGCTGCAGCCAGCCCTGGCTTTGGGTAGCTGCCGCCCCTGCTGGGTCGGTCCGCCCCAGAGCCGGGGCTGGCAGTGGCATGCCAAGCAACATGGCCTCGCATGCCATGCTCGACACGTGCTGGGGGTTGCCAACCCCTGATATAAGTTTTTGGAAGATGCCAAGACTTGTGACAAGAAGATCCAGTTCCAGCCATGAGTGGGGGGCTAATCAGCATATGGATCCTTTGGGGGGGAGAGGGGGAGGTGTGTATCTGGAGTACATGCACATACTGAGAAGTGCTGATTTGTGGGGTCGTTGTGCGTTGAAATGCTGTTGAATTTGCCCTGGGCAGTGTGTGGCATAGGGGCTGTGTGCTGGTGCCACCACATCACAGTTGGAGAGCCCTGCTTTATATGTAGAATAGGAGGTAATGTAGTATGTCAAAAAATCTATCTTCCTTTTTCTTATCAGTACCTTACAGTGTTTGCCCCTATAAGTTATCAGCCTCTTGAGATTAAAATGCCCCAAATATATCTTTTCAAGGGTGTATTCATTATGTTATAATAAGAGGGATGGGCATACCTTCTGTGGGGCCAAGAATGTCCAGTTCTAACAAATGGGAGGCGGATGACACAAAGTACAAGTATGTCTATAGACTCTGGTTTATGGCTTCCTGACATCATTCTTCTCACAGAGATATCCCCCTCTGAGTATTATCCTGCCTGATCAACCCTGCCATTTCAGAAGCATTTCCTGCTGTTCTTCTGAATGTTAGTCTCTTTCTACCAACTTCAGAGAGAGGCTGTTAATTTAAGCATTATCGACAATGCTCATTTCTATTTCTTCCACAGAATTGTAGAGTGATCACCTGTGAATTAGATGTGTTATAATTTACTGAGATAGAAAGTAGAGGCATAGCATATCTACTGGATCCTTCTGAGGAACGATTACCTTGGAAGTGGGTAAAAAAAAATGTAGGAATGATTAATACTAATGTAGCTACAAAGTTGTAGGGGAAGTTATGGAAAGACAGTATTAATTGTTTTAGGAATATCAGGAAGTCTGGCAATGTTCTCAAGAAAAAGGTTCAAATTACACTTCTAACCATCTAATCAAATATGTTTATAAAGAAAGAGAGCAATGTGCTGAGGGACTTCATCTTATTTTCATAGGCATTTGTATACTGCTTTTAAAGGTTAAATGCACAGTTTAGGACCCGGGTGTTTTAATGGCCTACCAGTTGGTATTGATTTACTTACTACTGACATAGCATTTGAGCAACGTAAAGTCAGTGTGCACGTGTTTTGTGTGCCTGTGTGTATGAGAGGAAAAATTGATTATCTTTTGACAGGTAATATACAGTATATGGCAATAAAAATACCTCTGTATACAAGTGCTGGCTTCATGCTGTCAGCTGAAAGGTCAAGAGAATTACGATGTGATGACAGAATCTTTCCATCACTGTATAATAGAAATACAGATTGTGCACACTCTTACTGCCAGCAAAAGAGGGCATTGGGCACAATTTCCACTTCACCAATCTATTCAGCACTCTACCTTTTTTCTCTTCATTATTTTCCTTTGTGAATTTTCTGCATCCCTTAAAAGAAATGTAAGAATCTTTCCTCCTCTCTAGAGCTGCCTTATAGATACAGCTGTAGCTGGCAAGAGACATTGCTGTATAATAGCACAAAAACACCTTTCCCTTTCTTGTTACACGCTGCCTCTGTAAATAATATCACAGTCCTAATGACTGAAAGACCCAAAACTGTTTGCTAGTACAGAGTTACTAGCTTATATGCAAGGCTACTGTTGGAAAAAATCACTTTATGTACTAATCTCTTGACTGGAAGTGAGCTCATACATGGTGTGAGCAAGTGGCTCATGTGCTTTCCCTAATCTCTGCACTGAAATATTCCCTGTGATTTGATGGACAAGAGCCTCTAATCTATTGATATTTGCCCCATCTTTTATTTATGGGTAAATACAATATGACTAAAGAGAGTAGGCAGGGTGTGGCAAGATAGTGTACATATCAAAACTAAGTAATCTGTTTTCTTTTTCTTTCTGTAGAAGCAACTAACAGGGACTTAATAGCCCTGGCTAATCTATTGCAGGGGTGCTCAACCAGATACAAACTGTGGCACTGTGTCATCTGGCCTGCAGGGCTCCCTATGGGTCTGGAAAATTGGCAGTGTGGGGTAGCACCACTACTGCCAAGTCTCCAGTCCCGTGGGAAACCCCAGGCCCTGCATGCTGGTTATGGCACCCAATCCCAGCATGTAGGGCTGGGCAGTGGCAGTGCTAGGCCCCCAGAACCCAGTCCTGGCACATGGGACAGGGAGGGCATGGTCCCCAGGACCAGTCTGGCCCACAGACAGGCCCTGCACCGCTCATCTGGCCCATGGGGTCAGAAAGTTGAGTACCACTGGTCTAATTGGCAAGTTAACTAATTAGGAAATGGGTAGGAGGTTGCAAAGAATACCCAACGTTCAGGACGATAGAGAGAAATTCCAGTAGGGTAGACACTTACTACATCTTGATAAATGGGTTATTTCTGCCCATAGATCTACCTGTTTGGGCCTGTAAGTTTTTACATCAGTAATGCAACTGGTAACCAAAATTTTTTGTAAGTAAACAGGGGGGTAGATTATTTCAGAGCTCAATTATTTGTAAATAAACAGAGGGCTGATTTCAATGGTGTTAAAGCTGTGGTAGAACTTGGCCCCAAATAATTTCTGTGTAAATTTATGTTGTCTGACAAGGGTAGTTTTATGCAGAACACTGTATGTCATTTTGAAATGAACTTTCCATTTTCATTCCTTTATCACCTCTTCTCCAGAGGTCTTTGCTTCGTTTAGCATTGGGACTGGAAAGCATTTAGGAACTTTCCTCAATGAAAACACGATTCTACTTAAAGAAGTAATGGAAGTTTAGTACGACATTTAGTTTTCACTTTGTGAAGTAAGTTGGTATTACAAGTGGAGAAAACTAAAGCACTAGCGATCACCCTGCAGGCCAGTGGCAAAATGAAGTGCAACTTTGGGTTTCGTGAGTTCAAGTCCAGTGCTTTATGCTCTCAACCTATCCAGGGCCATGGACACACAAACAGGATGTGCCAGGAAATGTTCTCCTGCCTCAAAGGAAGGAAAAATTGTGACCACATGTTGTGCCCTTAGGAAAATTAACCTAAGATTCCAGTTTTGTGTAATTTTTCTGGGGCATAGTAGTTTTTCTGTAGAGATATTTGTTTATATGCAGTTACACTGGGACTGTTTACCTGCAACTTCATTAACATAGCTCAAGAGATTGTCTTGAGATTCCCTGTTTGGGGCAACTCCATTAACATAGCTCAACGCTCGGCTCAAAACATACTTTCTCCCATCTGAAATAACTCACGCTACTGAGCTTTAGTGGAATTCTTTTTCCAATTGGCTGTAATTGCCATGCAATTCTGAATGAGTATGATTTAAAAAGGAGTTAGTTCAATCAGAACATATTTACTAAGCTTTTTTAATCTATATAATTGCTGGGGGGAAAGATTTTAATTTGTGTAGTTGTAGCAAGCTGAAAGCACACAAGGTCTTAAAATTCACAAAACTGTGACCAAAACTACTTCATGGCTTTACAGCTTGAAAAACATGATTAATTTTTCTTTTAAATGCCAAAGTACAACAGTTTAGGCTTCTAAAATTTATTTTCCTTCATTTGCCATCTCTCCTAATCGATTAAATGGGTTTGAGCTAATCTTGAAATCTTCTTGTATCACACTGCCATTGGTAAACCTTTGACTGTTTAATTGTGGTTCATTATTCTGAAAATCAGATGCAGCACCCACAAAAAATAAATTACTCTTAGTCTGTGGGAATATAAAGAAAGGAGGTAGGTTTTCCCTTTTTTGTTATCCTGAGAGAGTATCACTGTTCTTTCTGCATGGTCCACTTTTCTGCTCTTCCCTCAGCAGGGTAGGTAAAGCAGTGAGGGGTTGAGTGGGTCCAGTCATCATCAGTCATGTTTGTTGCATTAAACACTCTCACTAGTCAGCCCAGGTCTCAGTAACCTCTTGTCTCTGTGTCATTGGTTGGCTGTATTTGCGAGTTGAATGTCTTGTTAATTGTCTATAGACTAGTTTCTTAGCTGATGTATTTAACCATATGGGCATTACAGTAAATAGAGCTCTGTTGACTTTATAGCACCTGAGGCTGATGTGAGCATAGGTAGGGATCAAGTGTGATTTAATAACATGGCTGTAAATTAAACTGGTCCCTTCCAAACAGTTTAGACCAAAGCTACCATCAGACAACCCCCTCTCATAGTCAGGGGGCCTCTTTGATAGACTAGGAAATGCAGTGGAAATAGGCTTCTTTTAAATTACTGAATCTTCTTTTTTCTCTGGGTTTCAGCTCTTTC
>NW_005842001.1:2697840-2698548 GCF_000455745.1 Alligator sinensis
CCCCAAACTCTGTTGTTATAGTCTCTTACAGAGATTGTCAGAGGGACGTTTAAGTGGGTCCTTGAGGGATTCTTCAGGTCACCCAAGCCTGGTGACTAGACCATCTCTCCAGTCTACCTTCATGTTGGCAGCTTTTGCAGTGATCTCTGGTTCTCTTCGTTGGCTTTTATTCATATCTCTGCTAGGTTCTGTATGAGAATTCTTCCACGTTGTAAAAAGGCTCCTGTGATGAAGGCAAAATCACAGGGTCACTATTTGGACAGCCACCTGCTGGAATATCCTTTGCTATGATTGGATTGTTTGCCTGTTCCCCCACCTCTATACTTAGTAGAAAATACGTTACTCCACATGTCCTAGAAAACTGTGGAAATGTTGCAAACACTGTCCATTTCCTCTTGACCTATTCCTCTTCTAAATTTAAGGGTTTGAAATAGGAAGAGGAGCTTGGGCTGTTTTCTGAATTCAACAAGATCAAGTTGTTCTGAATAGTCCTGGAGCCGCAATAATAAAGATGTCCTTAAACCAGTTGGTCAGGCAGTAAAACAAAAGTCGTTTAGGTCTTTGCGTTTGTCGGCTTCCTGAGAAATAATAGGGTGGGAGTGGTTTTCTAGCTGTGATGATCCGTATGTGATCAAGGATGTTTTGGTGACATCTTTTATTAGACCAACTGTATAGTCGAGGGTTATTAGGCAAGCTTTTGGGGAAAGA
>NW_005842001.1:2698579-2701202 GCF_000455745.1 Alligator sinensis
GGTCAGGTCTGACCCAGACCTGAGGAAGGGAACTTTGTGCCAGAAAGCTTGCTTATTGTTTCTTCAAACTGTATGGCTGGTTCAATAAACAAGCTCACCCCACAAAAAACCTTGCCCTTTGAGATGAAGGATTTTTGGAAAGTATCTAGATAATGCCTTAGTTATTATTTGGTCTTGACAGGTTATTAGAAGTGGCCCCCACCCTTGGGCTTAGATGCCTAACATTGTAGTTACGTAACCTAGTTGCGTTCCCCTCTTCACCCCCATCCCTCTTACATTAGTCCCTTGCTCGGACACTCTGTATTTCTTTTATGGTTTTGTCACTTTTGTTTCCTGAGTCTTAACATTTTCTAATTAAATTAAATGTGTTCTCGTTTTTGCCAATAGCTGCCCGCACTGCCTCCTGGTAAGCAATGAATGCTTGCATGAGGCGATTCCAACTTGGGTTTAGCTGGCTTGAACTGAACCTGAGCTGGTTCCCACAAACACTCATTTGCAACCTTACTAATCAGCACTGGTATCCATGTCCAACAACTGAACAGGGAATATGAAAGGCAAGAAGTCTTATGAGTAATATCTTTTATTCAACCAACCGTATAGACATAGGCAAGCTTTTGGATACCACAGTACTCTTCCTCAGGCCCCTGAGGGATACCTGAAAGCTTGCCTATGTCTACACCAACCTTATAGTTGGCCCAATAAAAGAGATGACCCCCAAGAATTCTTGCCTCTCGCATCTCTCCAGGACCATCATAGCAACCTCATCACCTTGGCTGTACCGGAGCAGGGAATGTCACCAATCCATTCTGAAAAGGACTGCGTGGAGATCTGGTGGTAACATTAATGAGATTTTTCCTTTTGGATAGTAAAATGCTTGAGGACAGAGAGCAAGTTGGATACCAAAGAGAAGTCGAGTTCTCTAAGTCAAACTGAAAATGGAAGAGCTTTCTGAGAACAGGAATTGTATGGGACTGCGGCTGAAAAAAATTCAAACCTGATTTTCCCACTGGAATGGACCTTATTTGCAATGGAAGCAGGCATACATGGGATTTTTGTATTGTTTAAAATCCCTGACATACTGCGCCCTGCAGTTATCTGGACTGCTGGATTCAGACCTGGCCCTTATCAGTACAAGCAACATTCTGAGTTCATGCCCTCTCTTTGCAGCTGGCATCTCTTGATCATAGAACTTGGGTCATCTTTACAATATGATATCCATATGACCTAATTTCAGCTGCTGTAATAGAAGGGTTGCATCTCCTACCCCCTGTGGTTTTTCTGAGGCCGTCCATGACTGTAAATTTATTGACCAGACAACTGTACATTTGATGGGGATAGTTTCTGTCTTTGCTGTCACATACCTGTCTGAAAAAGAAAAATCATTAACACAGTAAGGGAGGGGGAAAACAACAGCTCAACAAGATGGCCTGTCTGTGTGCGGCCAAAAATAACACCATGCCCCTTTTGCCCTTAATATTTCTGCAAATGTTCCTTTAATCTTTGAGTACCCCCGGCATATTTATGTGAATTTAGTAACAGCATTCTATTGGCATATTTTTCTGAGGCCAGGTCTGAATCCTAAAGAAGCATGAGTCATCTCATATAGAAGATTAGTTTTTAATTACATTTTTTACTGCACTTTTTGAGCAGCCTTGTGGAAATTTTGTGTAGGAGCATTTGAATTACAAATGTAAAGAAACTGTGCTCATTTTTTGTTAAAGTTCTTGGAAAACTACGGTCCTTTACTAGA
Source organism: Alligator sinensis (assembly GCF_000455745.1). Lineage (NCBI taxonomy): Eukaryota > Metazoa > Chordata > Crocodylia > Alligatoridae > Alligator > Alligator sinensis. The sequence goes on from NW_005842001.1 coordinate 2,700,330, forward strand.
ACAAATTCAATAGTAGGTATTGTGCTGCTATTCTGAAGCCATATGAATTGGGGCATTAATGCAGTATAATGTTGCATGAAATATCACTGACTCATTTTATGATCAGACTTCTCTGAAATATTTAATACTCCTCCCCACCCCAACAACTGGAAGGCTTTTTGCAGTATGCCATTAAACTTCACAATATCCCCGTAGGACAACTACAGAATTATTTTGACCATTTTATAGATGGGGAAACTGAAATGAAGAAAAAGCAAGTCACTTGCTGAAGGCTGTTTTGAAGTTGACTGTAATTTTAACAAGAGCCCAGCAGCTCTGGTGCCTCATACCATATTCTAGTCCTGGCCCACAATTCTTTTAAGATGGTATCTCTAGGAAAAATATACATTCAAATTATCTACATTCATTGCATCTTAGGTCTCTCTGGGCACATCTACATATGCATATGCAGGTAGTAAATTTACTGTACACTACACTAATTTACTGCACAGTAAGTGCCTGCACATGTAAACAGTGACATTTTACTGTGCAGTAGATTAGTCTACGGCTCTGTAAAGCACCTTGTGTAGACATGGCCTATGAAGCATTTAAAAGTTCCATATTAAATTCTTTAAGATTATATTGTAATGTGAGGTTTGTTTTGTTTGTTTGTTTTTTTACATTTTGCTACATATTACTGTATATACCTGAATCCAAGACAACCTTGAATTTAAGATGACCCCCCCCGTAATTAGATTCTATACATGGAAAATTATGAATTTGTTACAAATTTCCATGTGTAGAATAGAAGGTAATTATTTGGGGGGGGGGAGGGGGAGATCGTCTTATATTCCCCCGCTTGCCCCCTGCCCACCGCTGTGGTAGGGGAAGGAG
>NW_005842001.1:2701233-2716131 GCF_000455745.1 Alligator sinensis
AAAGCCGCAGCATGGAAGCAGGCATCCAGACACCCTGACTTCCTTCCTCCACCTGCCCCCACCACTTGCCCCCTGCTAGTGCCTGCTCCCCAGCTGCTTGTCCTCTTTACTGCTTTGGTACTTGTCCCTCCTGACACTTAGACCTCCCTGCCATTTAACCGGTGCTGTGGCTCCAGCTCCAGCCCTGACCAAGCAGCTGTGGTAGCTTCACCTCTGGCTGGGTTGGGACCAGAGCTGGAGCTAAAGCTGCAGGTACCACTGTGTGGTCTCCTCTGTGCCACTCCCTACCACCACCACATCATCTCCCCTGCCACATGCCCACTCCACCACACCAGCCACCTCAAGCCACCCTTGCTCTGGCCAGGTGGTGGCAGTAGCAGCAGCTCCAACCCTAGCTCTGGTATTTGAATCCAAGACCAGCATTTCCCCCCCATAAGTTAATGGGGGAGGGGGGAACCTCACTTTGGATCTGAATAAATATGGTAGATATTTTCAGAAGCTGTTTTTTCTTGAGGCAGACAAGTTGGTAGCGTCTGTTCTCTTCTAAGGAAGGGACGTGAAGGTCTTTACCATCTTCTGCCAGCTGACTTTCACCTGTCTCTGTCAGTTTTGCCTACCCATTTTCAGATGTCATCAGTCTCCTGGCAAATTCAAATGCCAAGCAGCAAACAAACAGTGACTTTTTTTCCCATCCTGTAGCCAGTTCTCACTGCTTAGGAAAACCTGAATCTTTCATCTGAATCTGCCTGTAGCAGATGGCAGTGTTTGCCACTTAGCAGGCCTTGATTCTCGTGCAAAAGGGTGCAGGGGGGTCTGCTGACTCACTGCGGCAGGTGACTTATTGCCCTGTGCTTATATAAGGGAGGTAGGAGTAGTGCTCTGGAGAGGATGTAGTGGGTGAGCGAAGCATTATTAAAGTAGAAACAGCTAGCAGCCAAACCCAGAGAGGCATATTAGTTGTTGTTTTCTTTGTTAATGCAGCCAAAATTGTGGGATTGGGGTTTGATCTCCACACAGCTGTGTAGACTTTGCTTTGGGCAGGTCGAGAAAGGTGCCTGCTTGCCCTGCCTGTAGCTGAAAACCTGTCCTTTTTATTCTTCTTTATTTATTTTATGGTGTACTGCTGAAGAGGCAAAGGAGAAATCTGTTGTACTTCTAGCTATCCCTCCCTCCCACCCCCAAATCCTGCACAGGTATGCAAATGCTAAGTGAGCCAACTGCATGTTGAGTGTGTGTTAAAAACGCTCTTGTGATTTGGAAAGACTTGTCCTTCAAAATTGGTTCTTTCCAAATATTCTCGCTGTATTTGCTTAATCGGCATAAAGTTTGGATTAGCTGTGAATAAGGTTACAAACAAATCCCTTCAGATTTCCACTAAGATCCTTATCCAGTAGAATAAAAGGCCATCACCCCATGCCCATATGGGTCCTTCTTGTAAATCTGAACATCAGCCTGAGAGCAGCTACGTTCCAGCAGGTGTCCTGCTTGAAGATGGCTTGGGGGGGGGAGGGGGGGAGGTAGCCAAAAATAAAAGCCACATGACCTCCATACAGCTCATTAAAACTGCTATATCGGTTGTGTCTGAGTGAGGGTTTTTTTTGTAGATGGAATCCTTAATGGTTATATAGTACTCTCTATCCTCTCCTGCATTTGGATAACCAAAATCCAAGGAGTGGAGAGAATGATATATCCCATAATAATTATACAGTTAATTATCTGCTGTGCCACTGCAGAGCTTGTCCCCTCTTTCCCCTGAACTGAGCAGATGAAGGAAGTGCAGTGCAGCTTTATGGATTACACCCATTCAGTGCTGTAGCAAACTGCTTTTTCTGCAGCTCCATGTGTTTGACCTTCTCCACACACGTATTTTCTCTGTACTTGAAAGCCCCTCTTTAAAATCCTTCCTCTGCTATTCTGGCTGAATCTGAGTTGTGGTAGTGGTGGGCTTGTTGCTTGCTTTGTTCAGGTTTTTTTTTTTTTGTAAAAATCCTTTTTGTCCCTTTCCTTGACCTTGGCCTGCCAGTCTTCAGACTCTGGGGTTGAGGAGACTACTCTTTCCTATAAGTCTGCAAAAATATTGTGGGCTCTAAGTAACAAACAAGAAATGAGGAGACATTGGAGAGGCAGCTGAAACAATATCAGACTTCCAGCTGTGATTCCTGCTCCTTTCTATGCTCTTCTACTTGTTTTGAGTGGCTTAGGTAAAATAGTCTGTATCTTTTTTAAAATTTTAGTTAAAATGTTAATGGCAGGAAAATGCAAAAATCTTTTCAGAAATCTGAGTTGTTGCAATGCTACAGAGGTGTTGTGCTTAAGGGATCTTTGTTGTTTGTGATGGCAGACAGTTGGCTGCTCACCTTACTCTAAGGACAAAGGCACGATTAGAGCACAGCCAGAATCTAGGCTTGGCAGCCAGAACTGGGAGACCGCTGGAATGTAAAGCTGATGGGTTTAAGTCCCCATTCCTCTCTCTTGTGACCATATGCAGCAGACGGCTGCTTCATTTGCTGCATCTGGTGGCTACAGTTGCTATGAATTGGGCAATGCACAGGATAGACACACTCTTCTTTTCGGTATATGGGGCACTTGCTTTGATGGGCAAACTGTCAGTCTCCCGCACTTCTCTTAGCTATTCCCTGTGGCACGTGGCAGGAATTCTGTGCTCTGGAAGCAGGGCAGCATGTTTATCAGTCATACAACTGTACATGCTTGTTTTCATACAGTGGAGAACTCGTTAGTGCAATGGAAGAGCTCATTAGTCAGTGCAATGTGAGCTGTCCACCCTCCAGATCTGGGAAATAACTTTTAGTTTGGCTTCCACTGAGGACCTTGTTGCAGAGAAGTATAGCATGGCTTTATTCTCTCCAAATCTGACTAAAGCAGCATGTTGCATTGGCCATCTCTGTTGGACAGGCTTTCCACCACAGATCCTGTCACCAGAGTAGACTTTTTAGTAGATCTCTCCTCTTAGCCTTTGCAAAGTGCTGATTTAGCACAGCTCGATAAAGGAGGCAGTTCATCATTTGCTTTCTTGCAGGGTGATATCATAAAGCAGCATGATGATTATATGCTTGTGGTACTATACCCTTGTTCCCACTGCAAAACACAGTTCAAGTCGGCCTAGGGTATTTTGTAGAGGTGCGTGGATATGTCAGTTGTATGTTAGATTGGCACTGGTAACAAGACAATTAATATTATCGGCAGTCAGCTTTTTTTGGCAGCATGCACACAGCCAAGAATTCAGCCCTGCAGCTTGTAGAGCAGCGTCCTGCCAGTAAGTCTGGGGGTGGGGGGTGCAGGTTGAGGCCCTCATGGTGGGGGAGGGAGTAGAGCAGAGCAGGGGTAGGTGTTGCCCAGCCAGGGTGAGGTACGCGATGGAGCTGAAGGTGGCTCATTCAGCAGGGGAGGGGGGGGAGGAAGGACAGCTCCCTGCCATTGCATGGCTCCCTGGGGGAGATAGGGGGGGCATGCACCCCCAGGATTTGTGCACGGGGCAAGGGTGGGCTGACCACTGTGGACTTGGGGCCAGGGGCTGTGCTAGCCTCTTCTTGGCTGGGGGGGTGGTGGGCTGGGCCAAGGCTGCACTTGGGGCAAGAGTGATCAGGGTGGGCTTAGCTGCATGGGACGGATGGCAGCACTGGGAAGGGTGGCTACAGGGGGGATACAGGGAGTTTTGCGGTGGCTTTATCCCCCAAGCCCTCCCCCACTCAGGGCACTGTCTTCTGCTGCAGCTAAGTTCACCTTGCTCCTGCCTGCCCAAAGCACAGCCCTGTCCCAGCCCCCCGCCAGGAAAAGGCTGGCACAGCCCACCTTCACCTTATGCACAAATCTGGGGGCACGTGCCCCTATGCCTCCTCTATGGGTGCATGGAGTGGTGGGGAGCTGCCCCCTCTCCTTTATCCAACCCTGCCCTCCCCCCCGCACCCCTTGGATGAGCCTCCTGTAGCTTTGTCCTATGCCCCACCCTGGGGTTCCATTTACCGCCCTGGCTGGGCAGCCCCTGCCCCTCTCCCTCCTTCTCTGTGGGGGCCTTGATCTGCCCGCCCCCCCCCCCCCCCATCACATACCCCCCGCGGGCACCTTCCTCTGACACTGCGCTCCAAGCTGTCAGGCTGCATATTGGCTATCAGATTCATATTGGCTGATATGGCTGGTTAATAATTGGCCATTAGTATCGTCCAAGAAAAGCTTTATTGGTGTACCCCTAGTATTTTGCTTCTGTAGCAAGGAGATGGGCCTTGTTATAATCCAGGGTCATTTGGGAGAATGAGGAAACCAGTGATGTAGCAGTATTTTTTCATAGTATGAAAGTTCTGCTTAACATGTCTAATTTCAGACTAATTCCCTACCAGACTTTCTGCCTGATTTTAGACTAACATTGTTAACCACTTCCTCTGTCTAAGGGGCAGGGGAGAGATTTCTGACTGAGAGGGGAGGTTTGGAAAGGGAAATCCATCAATGCGGTGCAATTTAATCTAACAACAAATCAACTGTATCGATCCTAAAATTCACCAGCAGCTTTTACTAAAAGCTGCTGTCATACTGTTTGGCACCAGCTCCAGAAAACAAAATTCAACTTTATTCCATACATAGAAACAGATGCATATGCTGCATAAATGAAGGGAACAACAGGAGTGGACAACAGGCCTCAGTCATTTTTTGTTCTTTCAGCTCAACAAATTGTTTTAAAGGTTAGCTGTAAAGCTGCTTCAGTACAACATTACAGTATCTGTTACTGCTACGTAGCAGACCTGAATCCAAGACGACTTTGAATTTAAGATGACCCCCTCCAGTAATTAGATTCTATACGTGGAAAATTATGAACTTATTATAAATTTCCATGTGTAGAGTAGAATGTAATTATTGAGGGGGATTGTCTCAAATTCCCCTCCTGCTCCCTGTCCACCACTGTGGGGGGAAAGCAGCAGCACGGAAGCAGGCATCCTAACACCCTGACTTCCCTCCCCCCACCCCCCTGCCATCCAAGTTACAACTAACAACTGAATCCAGGTTACTGTTTAAGTATCAGACAACTTAAAAAGCCCTTGTTAGCATTGATATAAATTCAATACTCATACAGTCATATGAATATTGGTAACACATGCTGTCAAAAGGCCTCTCTCTTCTACATCACTGGTGCACAGGTAGTTATGAACTGCTTATTGACTGTTGATTGCAAGCGACTTGGAGCTGTGTGGGGCATACATTACGTTTCCAGGATTGTCTAGGGGCAGTAAAACTCTGGAGACAACTCTGGATAAAATAAAATTACAACTCTTCTTTTAATTCCCTGTATATGGAATATTGAACAGACAACAAGAGTCTAAATAGAAGCAAACATGCAACACAAAGCACTATATCTTCAGGGCACAGAGGCAAGCTCCCTAAATTTGTTAGCACCATGACCTCCTGATGGATTTATCCATGGTTACTTTTCTAGCTATTCTTATACATATTGAAGTAATCCCTAGCAATATATATTGAAAGCCTGTGGCATTTTCAGTGATCTATTCTAAGCCTTGTGGAACACAAAGGCACTGTGGTTACTTCTGCTAAGCACTGAGAGTAGTCATTCTGAGAAGAACACTTTTAATCTTGTTTGTAACGAATTAATCTACAAAACCTATGTTTCAGAATTGGCATAAATGTCATGATATCATGCCTTATAGCTGAGAATCAAGGCTGATCTGTTTGACCTTATCTCACCCAGTTTGGGGTTTGAGCAAGGTAGGAAGAGAAGGAAAGTGATAAGCGAAAAGGAAGATTGAAAGTGTCTAATGCAGTGGTTCCCAAACTATGGGTTGCGACCCCAAATGGGGCTGCATGTATGCAGGGGTGTAGGTTGTAGCTGTGTTGGTCTAAGGACATAGGCAGACAAGGTTCCTTGGGGGAATTTTGATATCTTTTATTAGACGAACCCAAATAGTTGGAGAATAGTTATTAAGCAAGCTTTCGAGTTCAAAAACCCTTCGTCAGGCTAAGGAAGTTTCAGCAGTTGGTGTGTGCTCTTCCTGGATATATGGTCTGATGTATTGTATTCGTAGTTCTTGATTTGCACAAAAGACCAGATTCTGGATATCAGGAAGCATGACTCCCATTTCTGGAATGGCATCCCTATGAGCTTATGGGGCCAAAATTTTGGGCCTGAGCCTTAAAGTTTCAATCCACATTTGTCCAAAGTGTGGCGTATCTGGGTGCAACACTAAGGTCATATCCACATGAGCATGCACATGCATTTTGCAGCACCTCAAAGGCTTTTGAGCCACTGCAGAACACACCCCATGCATGTTATTTGGCTCTACGTAGTGCATACTTGTATTGCAGAGAAAAATTTTAGATACCAAGTGTGGGAGTCTTGTTCTATTTGGCAACTGATCTGCCTCCACATCTCTTCATTCTCAGTAGTCTCCCTTAATGCTCGCCTGCCACACCTTGATGTTAAATGAAGGAGGAGAATAAGGGGAGGTGAGATGTGTGCTACGGGTAGTGAGTAGAGCGACTAGCAATTCTTTACAGGGCTCCGCCTCTCCTACACCCTTTCCTTACCACACAAAGATAAGTATTAACCTGTGACCTGCTTCAGGTCTCATCCTCTCACAAACAGTATTAAGGCCTAGTAACCGTTCATATGTCTTCCTGTTGGTTACCTAATTTAATCCTTGTTTGCACCTCCAGTAGGCATCTATTGGCATCCTACCGCACCCGGAGCATCTTTCCCTTTGCTAACTCCATGTTCGGGGTGTGTGCCAGGGCAAAAAGCAGTGGCACGAATTTGCTGCTCCTTTTTTTTCCCTGTGGCAACCATACACCCCTGCTCTTGGAAATGCAGCCAAAAGAGCCAACTATGGCATTTGGCTTTGACCTTCTCAAACATGGGAGTTAGTGACCCTCAGTTTTAGTCCATAGCACAGTAAAATCCTATTTATCAACACTCTGAAACGAGTTATCTAAAAAGCAGAGACTTTTAGGAAGATCAAAGCTAAAAGCACAAAAGGCAGTTAACATTCATTTAATGCATACTGTGCTCCCCACTATTGAGGCCTTTACAAGTATACAAGATTTCTTTGTATTATCCTGGCCTACCTTCAAGACTTAATTGCAGTTGTGTTTTCCCTACTCACAGTGTTCATTGGTATTAGACAGTGATTGTACAAAAAGGAAAGAAGCAAAGCAGAAGTGTGCGCTATGGTTTAAAAGCATAGAAGAGGTACTAAGCAGTTTCTAGAAGGCTGTGCAGTTTCCTACCCCCCTCCCCCCATGCTCCAAAGAATTGTACTGCAGACTAAGCTGAAGCTAGCAGATTTGAAAAAAAATATAGGGCATATATAGTGCAAGGGATTTGAACATTAGCCTCCAAGAAACTGGAGTCAAAGAGAGATTGAATGGCTCTGTCGAGCAAGATTGAAGCTGTGAGTTACATGACTCTGTGCCATCTATTTAAGCAGCTCAGGACAAAATCCTGGGGGATCTACTTGAGCAAGGGCTGCAGAATTTTTTTCTTAAAGCTAGCCAATAAGAAACCATTTTTTCAGCAGTCAAGTATGAAACTAGCTCCCAGTGCAACTAAAACTGACGCTTGCTTTGCAGGCCACCGTCCAGGTAATTTTCTGCAGGAAACCTTTGCCTAAAGAAAAGTAATAGTGACCAGGCAGGAAGTAATTTAATTAGGGGCAAGTGTAGAAAGATGTTGCTTGGGAGGCTAAGGTAGTTATAGAAAAGGACTAGGAAACAGGGAAGATTCAGGCTAGAAACTTTTTTTAGCTGCTCCACCATCTAGACCTGTTGCTGCCTCTTCCAACTGAAATATAAAATACCATGGGAGTCTTGGATAAAACTGAGTGCAATCACTGAGACTGGACTCAGTATTCCTTTTAAATTGGGAAAACCTGCTGAGTTTCAAAGGGCAATCTGACATGCCTGCTTCCTTCCCAACTGCAGCAGGATGCAGGGAGCCTGGATGGAAATTCATGTCTGCCAGGTGCCTTGATCTCCCAGTGGCTTCTTCAGAAGCATGAGTGAGAAGAGAGTCTGGGTGGAGAGCTTGGTTGCAAAATGCCCTCTTTTTCAGATCTCCAAAGGAGGCCAACTGTTTCCATTTTCAGGACAATAGAGCATTTTAGTTTTTCCAAAGAAATGTTTAGAGTAAAAATAATCTGACTTGCAGTAGCATAAAGTGAAGGTGGGGACACACATGTATGAGAATGGGTACATTGTAGATGCATAGCTAGCAGTCTGCAGTGTGGACAAAACACTTGCCCACAGCAGTAAGTTGAGGTTGACTGTGAAGTCATTAGTGGGTCTAGGCAAACATATTTTTTGGTTATAGTTATGGACAGTCTGGAATTTTCATTTCCTTGTCTGTATTAGCTTTAATAAAATCTTAGTTTTGTTCTTCACATCCCTGGTGCGCCTGGGTAATTGGGATTGTGTTTTATCACTATGCATATGTACAAATATAATTGCCATTAACTGCAAAATCATTAACACTTTTTAAAACTTAATTATGGATATTAATTAATTTTAAATCACTGATACAACTCCCTTAGTACAAGGGTGTTTCAAGGCTAGAGTATTATGTCAATTTCCACCCCCCCCCCCCCCTTTTTTTTTTTCACTGCCATCTGCCACGAATGCCTCTTGGTATTCATAGTAGATGTCAGGGATAAGAAAGTAGTGCAGGTTTGCAGGAGTTTGTGTGATCTTTTTTCTCCACTGTTATTGCTGGTGATAAACCACATGGCCCCCTTGTACTTCACATTCCATCACCAAACTTGGATCTTGGTACTCTCAAATGGGAACTGAAGCCAAACAGATGGCATTATAGAGGTGTTTCAGTAAGCTGTATTTCTGTCAGTATGCATGGTATTCTATCCCCAGGAGCATTTTTTTCAAGTCAGAGGTTTTCAATGCAGTCACAGAGTCTGGGCCTGGATAAAAATGCATGATAAAACTGCTAGAATCAACAACTTAAAATCCAGTGGTGTTTATTTTATGGCAAAGACAAATATGGTGCCAAATGCCCTAGGAAAATAATGGTTGCATATAGCATGTCAGATACTTTGTGATGAATTGTTAGGCATAGGGGGAACAATGCATGTTGGCAAGTATTAAGGCATGTCTACCCTAGAGCAGTAAGCATGTAAGGAGCAATACTTTCTAAGGGTTTATCTTTGCTACAGCTACAGGGAACACAGCAGTGACAGATTTGAAACTTGTGTATGTGATGTAGGGACCTTATCAGTGCCCCTGAATGGTGGCTTAGCTTTGGAAATAGGCATGTTCCAGTTCCAGGCAAGTAAAATGTGCTATAAAAAAGATGATGAAGAATGTAGTTTTGCTTTTACCATGTGGAACCTAGATATTTTTATAATAATGTTAGAATAAATGTCACAAATGGGATTTTTACCTGAAGTGTTTAAACAGCTACTTTTTCCTTATCATTCTGGAGTCTTTTTTTTTGCTGCTCAATGATATGGAAATAATTTATGCTGGTTACTCTCAGCATATTAAAAAGTAGGTGAGAACAGTGGCATACCTTGCTTTCCCTTGCCTGAGGGTAGTGAACAGTTCTGGTTATATTAAAAGGCCCTAGAAAGCTTCAGAGTATCCTGGAATAGATTTTCCCCCTTTTTTTCATGTGTGACAGGGAAGGGTACTCCTGGAATTCAGAAGGTGAATTCAGGAGAAAGTGTTTCAAAATCTAACCTTTTAAGTTTTATAATTCTGACCATGGCTTGGTCACCATGGCCTTTACCCCACTAAGATACTGAATAGGAATTCACTAGCTTCCAACAGTTTCAAAAGTGAACATAAAAGCCTGTCTTACTTCTTGTGCATATTAAAGATCCCATTTCACTTGGGGAGTGGGAGTAGGAGGAAAGGAGGTTTGTTCCCACGCTTATAGTACTAGTGTCTATAGTTCACCTTCTTTGGTAGGAGAAGCCTACAATATGGGTGGTTTTGTGAGGGGGAGAGGAAAAAGGGTTCAAGCAACATCCCACATGGATTGTACTCCCTGCTAGCACCCACTCAGTGTAAGCCACTCTCTAAGTGGTAGAAAGTCTGTTCTCCACCCCCCATGGCTGGCACCACTGCTTGCCTGTGCTGTTAGGTATAAATTCTTCCTCTTATGGGGTGTAAAAATGAATGCATTTCCCATAGCATTCAAAGGACTGCAGGAAGCCTTGTTTCTCGCTGTAGGGCAATGTATCCCAGTCCTGTTGGAAGGAATAATCTGGCCTCATTATCAGAAACATGGCCTCTGTAAAAGAGTGTCGTTGTGGGTCTCTTAGAATGAGATTTAATGTATGTACTTAATACTGTGGTGCTGCATAGGCAATGGTATGAAACAGAAGCACTGAGGGGGTGTTAAAGGGTGGTAATAGCATGGCTGTCATGAACTAGCTTTGTTGGGAACAGGCTGTACTGCCTTCTTGTAGTTGCTGGAAATGCTTGATTTTTTGCAATGGGTGAGAAGCATAGAAGAATGGAACAGAAGGCAGAAAGAAGGATATGAAATTATAAAGACTCCAGAACAAAAACGGTGCAGGGAGAGTGTGTGGAAGAGAAGTGGGTGTGCAGGGTGACCAGGGTGATGCATTTATCCTCGATACGCAATAAAGTGACTTGGTTGGGGAAGTCTGGCTGCCTCGTATTACATTCTTCTGCACCTTTTCCTTCCTGAGTGATAGGCAGTTTACAAAATTAACCCCACTCCATTCACTTAAGGAGTATCTTTAAATCTCCTTCTGTGAGAGGATAGAGAGTGGCTTTCTGGGGGAAGCTTTCAAACAATCCAGGCAATGAGACCAGCTACTCCTCTTTTCCATTCCTTCTCTTCTCATCACCCTGTCTTGAAAGATGATACAATTGCTCTCAGTGGATCAAGGCTAAACCTTTGTATGCTGCAGCATCCACTCATGTGTGACCTTTTCATCCTGTACCCATTGCATGGACCAACACCCCATCCTCCTCACAGAGGTTTCCTGTAAGAAACCTCCACTTCTGCATTTGGTCTCCTTTGCATTTTCCTTCTAGTGTTCATCTGTTTGCTGGTAGCGTCTGCTTCACACTCTGGTGCCCGGCCCTTTTATGTTTTAGGTTGCATCTGTTGTGGAATCTGCATCACTGGATGTTTTTTAAGAACAGGTTAGAGACAAACAGCTGTCAGAAATGGTTTAGATAGAGTTGATCCTGCCTTGGGGCAGGTCGGTGGCCTGTCCCTTCAAGCCATATTTCCTGTGATCCCCCTAACATAATTTCAATCTCCTTTTAAGACAGAAACTTTGCTTCCTGTGGATTGGTATAGCCTACCTCCTCCCCCCCCGCCCCATTCATCTGGTGTAAATATCCTTCACCTTGCTTAGCTTAAATCCTTCTTATGCATAGTCGCACACAGCAATCTACAGTCTATAGCCCCAACCATGTATGAAAAAAATCCTTTGTACCTCTGTGTGAATAAAAATATATAAATAAATATAATCCGTTACTGGTAATTGGGCATCTGACTTTGCTTACCTTGCTCTTTTGCAGTATTGCCATAGTGCAGTACATGCTTTACAACTCCTGTCTCTGAATAGATATTTAGAATGGATAGTAAGCTGCATCTGGAACATCTGTTTACAGAAATCCGTGGGTTTGTAATATTAAAAACTCTGCCTGTGCTGATATTTTCAGTGTCTGAAAGTGGAAGCCATCTGAGGACCACAGTAGTATACAGGATGCAGAATCATTATATGTCTTGGAAATTAATGTTTGAAATAAATTGTTTAGAAATGGGTTCTGAAGCACCATAATATAGGCAGGGTTGCCAACCAAAGATATTTTTTTTCTTTTTACTGACAATCTACAAATGTTTTACTAACAACCAGACTCTTTTACTGACATAATGTAAAAGTAACCCATCTATGAGGTTCCAGACAGTGGTTACAAGAGCTGGGTTAAGATTTAGGGGTTTAACACCAACTTTCTAAATCCTGACTTGAGCCCCCATCCAGAAACCTGGGAAAATTTAAATTTCAACTGTGTTTTTGAACGTAAACAAATGTTCCCACTGGCAAACAATATTCAAATGAAGTAGGCTTATTACAGGGGGGGGAAAAGGGATAAAAACACAACCTTAGAGAGAATCTTGATGATTTAGACATGAACTGAAATCCAAAACAATTAGGTCTCAGTCACTAGCAAACGATCACAGGGGAACTACCACCTAGCTCCCACCCTAGTTTACCCCCCACAACCTTACCCTTGCCAGCCTGCTCTGCCCATCCCAGCATGGACCCCCTCCTGCCACCTCTCTCCCCTCCCTGCCCCACAATTCTGTCCCAGCTCCACTACCCCTTCCCTGTCCTTCCTGATGCCTCAGACTACTCAGGGCCATGTCACCCTGCCTGCCTTCAAGATGAGCAGCCATTACAGGGAGGCCATGGCTGACCAGATGCAGTAACAGCACATGGCTGGTAAGGGGGATAAGGATGGAGCTATGGAAGCTACTGTAGGCCACAAAACCCTGACGGGGAGCTGCACTCCTATTCAGACACTAAGGGCTCTTAAACATGTTCAGGGAGGCTGCTCCAATGCTTTGTAATTATAGTGCATCAGAGCAGACTCAGTTAATCAGGTCTGCTGGAGTGTTATAATTACCATGTTCCAGCAGGCTCTTGCATCACATGCATCAGTGTCCTCGTGCTGAAAAATGGCAGCAGGGCGTTTTAAACTAAAGCTCATTTGAGCTTTAGTTCAAAGCACCTCACTGAAATTTTACAATGCAGAGACACTGATACAAATGATAATCTGGATGCTTTAATTAGAGTGGCTCAAGAGCTGCTGCCCCCTGTCCCCACCCCTACCTTTCAGAGGATGTCTGTAGATGCCCCAAGTGTGCTGCTCTGCTCTGTCAGCCCATCAACTGGTGCATCCAACCTTGTTTTGACAATGGATCTTCAATCAAGCTCACAGTTTCTAAGGTTTTTTTTGGACAGCTTATTATTTTTACGGACTTCATGGGCAAGACTTTTTAGTTTCTTTTTTTTTTTTTTTTAAAGGACTCCCCCTAAATTTGTGGACAATTAGCAACCGTGAATACAGGTCTAGCAGATTTATAACAGAAATCCCTTTGTATTTATTTTTATTCAGTAAGTTATTTTAAGTGACCTGGGTCTAGGAGCTTTGACAGCCTGTAAAAGCAGTGGCATATCTGTGATTATGACTGTGAGCATGGAGGGTATCATCCTTTGAAGATAGCCAGCTGGAGTGAGAGACTGCCAGATATGATGGATAAAGCCTTCAGGCCCCCAAGGAAAACATCCATCAACATCTTCATTTTGTGTGCGCCCCTCTGTTTGAGCTGATCCTGTGAACTAAGGTGTGAGGTCCCTAGTTTTAAGTTCTTTTTGAAAACAAACCCTCCTGCTGTGCTGCTTATAGTGAATACAGTTTTGATCTTTTCAGGTAATCCCTTTTGTTATGCCCTTTCCATGACTTCTGTCCATTCTCCATCTGTTCACTCTTCCTTGAACTATAGACCAGTGGTTCTCTGGAAAGCACCTAGTCCATTTGTGGTGCTACTACAAACAATGAACTGATGATGATGATTGTAAATGCATCTGTGGAAGTGGCTCATAGATTCAGCTTCTAGAATCAGTTTTGGTCCCTGTTCATCTAGGTTAGGTTCATAAATTGCTGCCCATTACCATAGCATCTATATACCTCTCAAAAGAATGACAGTGATTTTTTTTCCTCCCAAATTCTCATTTTCTTCCTTGCTGGGATTCTATTCTGTTCTGTTCTGTTCTTGTTTGTTAACATTTCTACTCAACGTAGAAAACGTGAGTTAACTTGTGAAGAGATGAGAGGCAAAATAAATGCAATTCTAGAAATGAGGTCTGACTTCTATGGTTGTCCTATTCACCTGAATACTATAAACAGTATTATTCCTAATGCTGTATAAATATGTTAATTTAACAATTTAGTTCACTAATCTAATAATCCTTCCCTGCTTTACTTAATGTCAGGATTCTTGTAGAGCTGCTGTAATGAAATTCTAGCTCTACCATTTATACGCCTCGGTCATATTTTGGATTGATACCGAGGATTAGGAACATTTCACTCCAAGGGTCGGCCTTGTTCGGTCAACTTGAAGCATTAGTTTGGTTTCATACGATTAGAGCTTTCTGTGCTGGAAGAGGATTTATATGCTTCCAGCCTTTATGTTGTGCTGAAAGCTCTGGCTGTTCAGTCCAACCTAAAAAAAAAAGGTTCAGTTAAAGTGGGGGTGGGAAATATCCATCCTGACTGTATTTGTCAAAAGTTGCATGTGTGTGAATGTGTGTTGGACTTTTTTTTTTTTTTAACTTCATAAGTAATAAAGGAAAAGGATGGGAAATAGGAATAAAATCTGTGGTTGTCCTATTCAGTAAAGTTATTTTGCTCTCCAAGGGGACAGCGTCAGATCAGTTGAAAAGCAAGCAACCACCTTAGGCCTATCCATGCGGAGATGAGCAGGGAAAGAGAAAATATATTTCAGAAATGTCAGTGCATTAGTGAATAAGGTTGAGGGTGGCTGTATGTTTTCTGGCTTGGTCTTCTTTATGGAGTTTAGCTTCCTATTACACATGTGTTTGTATTAAAATAAAGTGATCTTTACAATAAACCCCAGTTCTATGGAATAATACCATAAGCAGTGAATGTGTCAAAGTCTGAGAAGGTTCTTAAACCTAGAAATGCTCCTAACTGATGATCCCACTTAAATTGGCAAGCAAGTTCTTCCACCAACATAGCTCTAAACTGTTCTCCACGCCCCAGTGAGGGTACATTTATGCATGTGGACTGTCCCTTGCAGTGGAAAGTGATTCATGCTACTAGCCTTCCTTCCACATGTGTACAGATAGCGAGTCAGGA
>NW_005842001.1:2716141-2721855 GCF_000455745.1 Alligator sinensis
TTAGAGGCGGTTGCCTTCTGGAGTGCTGATTTTATGAAGATGCTTTACACATGTTAAAGATAAAGACTCCCATGGAGATTAATGGCAAGTGCTTAAGTACTGTTTTTACTTGATTGTAAGACAAAATTCCTCCGCCCCCCCCGCCCCCCCCCAATTCAATATGGGGAAAATCAAGCCTCATTTTACACTTGCATGTGGCTTGCCTGAAAATGGAAAAGGCACGGATCAAGGTTAGTGAGGAGGTAGCACAGCCAAGCACCTAACATGCAGTCGTTAGCATTTAGGGTGCCCAGGCCGCCCTCGGTATTTAGGGTTCCTGGCTGGCCACTCCAGGGTGACTCCAAGCTGCTTCCTGCCGGTGTGTGCTGACTTTCTTTGGCAGTTTCTGGCTAGAAAGTGCGCATGCAGCTCAAAATGACCAGGCAGGCGCTGGCTAGGTACTATCCTCGCAGTGTGGGGTTTCTGACTAGTGCATGCCAAGTGCCCCTGAGCTGCTGCCTGAATGGCAGGTGCCAGCTGGGTCCATTTCTGTCTTCCAGGTTGCTCCAGCAGCCCTTCTGGAAGCTGCAGAAGGGAAGCAGAGGTGGAGGATGCAGAAGGCTGTTGTGGGTCTGACTCTGGCTCCGAACCCAGCCTCGGGGCCTGAGGTTGAGCCTTGGCAGCTGCCTGCTACTCTCCACTTTGTATATGAACATAAGATGAGGGGCTTTTCCTCCCATACTGATTGGTGGGGGAGGGAGCCTCATTTTATATTCAAGTAAATATGGTACTTTTTATAGAGTATAGATTCCCTACCAAAAATGCTCATATTTTGCTAATATTTTTGCAAATATTCTTTCAATCCTACCTTCCAGTGACAGTTATCCCATTTCAACATACCGTTGAAATGTGTCCTTTCATGTAATTTCCTGTGGAAAAACACATTTGACCATTTCTTACAAAGCAAGAGATAAAGGGCACCCCATTCTTCTCCCCCCTCCGCCCCCCCAATGGAAATGGCAGAAATTTTGCTGCAACGTTTTGATTGCTATAGAAAGGTAATCTCCAAGCCTGCTTTATTTGCATCCTGTAACAAAACTGCTGTTGCCAGTCAAAGGTGCAGAATTGTCTCCCCTCCGGTTTGCCGAGCTCTAGTGATACATTAATATTGCCTACTGGAGGGAGGGGGGGAGGGTCTGTCCTTGATGAGGGTTTCTTGTCTAAAACGCGCCCCCCCCTCCCAAGTTCTTCAGTAGTTTGAACTAATATTTTATAAATGATCTGGATTTTACTTCTGGTACCTCTCTCTTCCCTTTTTCAAATGCCCCATATCTTAGTAGGTGCTGGATCAGGCCCTTCAGGTTTGCCTGTACTGTATAGGAAATTTGAAGGAAAGAATGATAGCTAGTGCATGGTATTGGACTACCAAGTGCAGACACTCTTATGCACTGCGAGTACCTTTTGTGCATACATATTCTTTTTCCTTCTTGATGAGACTTAGTTATAACACATTCTCTTTAAATTCCCTTGGAAGTTGATGGGAATTAATCACATGAAAGCATAGGACTTGGCCCATCATTACTTTTCTAATTGAACAGACGTTTTGCTTTTTGTAAAATAAATGTTTTACAAATTTCCCACTTTGCTGGCTGACTCAATTTTTCCTACACCAACCTTATATTTAGTGTATCTGGTGCTTTTACTTCCTCAAACACAGAAATTTATTTCAAGTAAGCCTTAAGAGAATTGTAAACCAAATGAAAGCTAGAGTACTCTGTTGAACAATACAGTTTATGCTCATTTTCTGACAGGGAACAGCCCGTTTTTTCAATATTTAACCATTCCTTTTTTTTTCATTGAGCTTTTCAGCCTTCTTGGAGTTTTTAGTAGGATCTTGAGATTCTTCTAGATGTGAAATAAGTTAATGCCACCAGGTTTAGTTTGTAAAACCTAAGAGCAAATTTCTGTTGGGCATTATAAAATGTTCTCATTTAACATTGACTGTGGCAGTTTAGCTGCATATCCTGGTACTTCCTAATTTCACTGTTCAACATAATATTGCATTTGTCAACACCAGTGTATTTCATAATATTTTAAGTTAATTTTACCAAATGTAATTATTTAATACTACAAAATATTAATATATGAATCTTAAAGATGCCATCTACTAAGCAGAGGGACTCTTCTTCAAATTGGCCGGATAGTGCATCTCTCTTCCTCTCTGCAAAAGTCAGTCATAAGCCTCACCGTTCATTCCAGGTCTCCCTGCACAGTGATAAAAGTGCTCGGATGTATCACTTCCTCGCCCATAAAGGTCTGTTTACAGGCCTGCAACACTAATAACTCCTAAAGTACAAGTCCCAGAACTACTTTGCTGTGGAAGAAAACCAGACATAGATTCTAACTGGGACCAGAACTCTCTTTAAAAGTGAAGATCACACTGTGACAGGTCCCTTGTGAGCCCAAGAGCTTTGTGCCAGCTCCCAAAGACAGGGCTACGGTCCTTGCTTGGAAGACGTTACAAAATTAGACCCCTCTCTGATCTCACTGACGCTCCATGACATTGCAGTTGCAGAACTTGGGCACAGGACAAGTGGTATGTTGTAAACAGAACATTAATTCGGTAGAAGTAATTGATGATTTCCCACCTGTCAAAAGTTGTAAAGTACCATTCTAATTCTGTTTTGGAAAGAACATTTGTTCATTGGACTTGTTAATAGGTTCAAGGATACGCTTTTTAACCTAACAATTCAGAGAGAAATATGGTCAATAAAAATGACATTGGGTGGCTGCAAACTTTAGTTAGTTATTTTAGCTTCATACAAGAACTTAAAAGAAGACAATTACTTGGTCTCCAGGCCTGGCAAACTTAGTTGTTGACCTTTTATGAGAGAGGTTTTTTTTGTTGAGCTATTTTCTCTGTTTACTGTGACCTTCTAGAATTGAGTTAAAAATTAGGCCTCTTTGTCTAGTATTAATTCATTCTTTTTCAGCACTGGGAAGGAGAGGAGTTCTTGTTCTTTTCTCAGTTATACACCGAAATCTTCAGATAATTCTGCACGGTTTGTGAGAGCATGTAGATCCTCTTGCCTTTAAATATCAGCAAATTTTACATGCTTGCCATCTTAAAATGCATCCGGATGGTAGTTGTACATTTCCATTTTGAAGTTTTCTTCAAAAGCCCTGTCATTAGGATTATGTACAGGGTTTGGGCTTTCCAGCTTGAGTGGTATGCCTGGGAGATGGAAGCAATCTGATATGCTTCCAGAGTGGTTATGCCATGTCTGGTTTGATCGCTGGCGAAAAATAGGAATGTTGCCCTTTGGAGTGATTGTACCATTTCCTTCTTTCATTGAGTTCAATAGGCACTGGATCAGACCCTTTTTAATAAAGAAAGAATTTGTGCATGTATTACCAAACAGTAGGTAGGTAAGCGTAATACCTATGTAATCAATAGCTTTGGAGGTCACAGGTAGGATTTAAGTGGTTCAACGGCTGTAAACTAATTGTATGCACATAGAAACTCTTTCTAAAAGCAAGAGAGACATCCCTATTTCATCAGTTCTGGTCTATAGAAACAGTGAGCCTTTGAATGGGACCATTAGGCATTGTGATCAGTTCAGAGGCAGCCAGATAGCCATTCCTTACTCTTTTACTAGCACTCTGGGTGACCTCTGGCCAGCAATTTGTCTGAGTTTCACCACTGGAGAATGGTGAGAATAATACATCATTCCTTTTTGTAAAGCACTTTGAAATCTGTGGATGACAAATACTCCATAATGGTGTGATGGTAATAGTTTTGCTCTGTTCATACAGGCAAAACTCCCAGACTCTTGATGAGTGTTGCTCGAGTAAGAACTGAAGGATCAGGCCCTTTATCCCCACACTTGTCAAGTGACTACTGTCTTTTCCATTGAAAAGGAAATTTTTCTAAGAGGTTCAACGCAAGGCCCACTTATGGTTTAACCCCTGCTTAAGTCCTAAGGCTTAT
The DNA here is from genome assembly GCF_000455745.1 of Alligator sinensis. NCBI lineage: Eukaryota > Metazoa > Chordata > Crocodylia > Alligatoridae > Alligator > Alligator sinensis. Next base: position 2,720,112 of record NW_005842001.1, read on the forward strand.
GTTGGCTCTTTCTCTTTTTCACTTGGAATATTTGTTTGCTGTATGAAGAAGGCCTTTTTTCTGATATACTAATAGCAACACTTGCACAGGCTAATGTTGAGTAAATGTAATCAGAATGTCAGGGCCCAAAGTACTTCAGTGAAGCAACTGAAATTTATTACTTTACTGTCCCATTACTTTACCAACTTTTTCCCCATGCTAGCCCTTGGTGTTTTATGGACTATGAGCTATGGAAGCTTTAAAATGCAACTTTTCTCGTCTTCCTTATTTGCATGCGTTAGAGTTATTTCGGTACAATCCAATGCCATTGTCAAGTTAGTGATAGCTGGGATAACATTTGGAAGGGATTTAAAGCATGAATGTTTAATAAAAAATTATGACGGTATAGAAGTTTACACTTGAATAATCTTGGGTTTATACTTGGGTTTAAACCAGCATGAGCCTGACAAAAGCAGGGGATATATATATGTCAGGCTCGCTTGTGCGTGCACATGCTCTCTCAAATGCGCTCTCTAATGTGTGTGTATTTGTACTTTTTGTTTAAGTCATCATGTGCATCAGGGGTTTGTGGTTAGGCAGAATGCTGTGTACTCAAGCTAGAACGTGGTCAGTTTGTCCCCACCTCAAACCACCTTCTCTTTAATAACCACAAGGAGCCAGAACCTCATGGGGCTTTTTTAATTTCATGGGAAGAGCCTGCATCCCCAGCAGCACATGATTCCCTAACAGCCAGGTAGGGATTGATTTACTCAGAACTGACTTGCCGCAGGACAGCACAGCCATCTGTAACCCCAGTGTCTGCAGTACTTGGAGCTCTGGGTTGCTTGAAGGATTGAATGAATGGATGTTCCTGGGGGGTCTCCAGTGTAAGTACTGAGTCAGTCCAATCTTACCTGTGTTGGTGAGAGCTGGTAACATAATACTGCAAAATGTGGGGTGGAGAATAGAAGTATTCTTAAATTACCTCCACTTTGGTAACTCTTCTGGCAGCTTCTTGTAATCCATGCAGGTGGAGAAACAAGGCTGATTAAAGGGGTATATGTTGTAGCCGTGTTGGTCTGAGGACACAGGCAGACAAAATTCTTTGGGTAAATCTGATATCTTTTATTAGACCAACTCAAATAGCTGAAAAAATAGTTGGAAGAATTTTTCCAACTGTTTGAGCTGGTCTAATAAAAGATTTACCCAATTAACCCGGAGGGCTGATTAAATACATTTCAGGCTCTGATAGATCCTCTTCAAAGTAAATGCTCTTCATAGCTGTACAGAGTAGTATTCTGCTTCGGGATTCCACAATGTGTAGATGAGTTGTCATCATTTTGGAGACTGAGCCTGTGTCAAGAGGACAGAAGAATGAAGAAAAATGAAATCATTGAGATCCAAGGGGAGCATTTGCACTGTTTGTCACTTAAGCTAGAGACAGACAGTCAAAAAGCTGGAGCCTGAATTGATTCAGTCTTTGCAGGTTAGTCTAACGTGCCCAGGTTGAACCAATTTGCAAGTGCACGGACATTCCCTCTTGACTGGGGAAATGCGTGCACATGCCTGCAGTTGCTCAGGCCAGGGGGGGACGACACGACAGGACGTGGAGTGCTAGAGTCTGCCCTTGGTGGCAGGGAAACTGTGCTGCGGGGGGTGGCCAGCCTGGGCAGTAGCCTGGGCTGAACTGGCCATGGAGGGGTTTAATTTCCTGCTCTCTATCTCACCAGCAGGGACCTGAGCCGGGGTCCACCAGGCGCTCCCC
>NW_005842001.1:2721865-2737765 GCF_000455745.1 Alligator sinensis
CGGCAAGGGGGGAGAGCTCTTGATGGGAGTAGCAGCCACTGTCACGGTGTCCAGGGAGGGTGAGCCTCTTCCCAGCTGGGGCTGCACTGCGGGGTGGGCGTTCACCCACTGGGAAGGGGCTCGTGTTCCAGAAAACCATGACAGGCTGCTGCCCCCATCACAGCTGCTTTCCCCTCGCTGCTTCAGTGGCTGGGTGGGTTCAGGGCCAGAGTCCAGCTGGCGATGGGAGTAGCAGCCACTGTCACGGTGTCCAGGGAGGGTGAGCCTCTTCCCAGCTGGGGCTGCACTGCGGGGTGGGCGTTCACCCACTGGGAAGGGGCTCGTGTTCCAGAAAACCATGACAGGCTGCTGCCCCCATCACAGCTGCTTTCCCCTCGCTGCTTCAGTGGCTGGGTGGGTTCAGGGCCAGAGTCCAGCTGGCAGGGCCCCTTAGGTGGGGGCAGGGAGCAGGCTTATTTCCACCCTCTGCCTCTGGGGGACCTCAGCGGGGTCTGCTTGCCCCAATTGCCACTGCTGTCCACTCTGTGGCCAGGGCAAGTGGCAGAATAAGCCCCCTCCTGCCCCCTTCCCTCCAGCATCCAGTGGAGGGGGAAGGAGGGGGTTTATTCTGCCACTTGCCCCAAGCAGCCACTGAGCAGCGGCAGCGGTCAGGGTGGGCAGATCTGGCTGCAGTCCCCCAGGGGCAGAGGGGGTAGAGGAGGAGCCCCCTCCCTGCCCCCTCTGCCTCAGGGACCATGCTGGCTGGCGTCTCGCCACACCCAGCCCCGCTGCTGCAGCAGTGATGGGGGAGCGCCTGGCTCAGGTCCCTGACGGTGGGATAGGAAGGGAGAATTAAATCCCTCTGTAGCCAGTTCAGCCCAGGACCCTGCTCCTGCCTGTCCCTGTTCTGGCTGAGGAGCAGAGGGGTGGGGCGGGGCCAGCCCTGCTCAACTGGAGCAGAGCCCAGCCTAGAGAGCATGCTGGGATGCTGGGGGACTCTAGTTTAACTTAAACCCGGAAGGGCATTGCATAAACCGGTTTGAGCTCAGTCAGTTAAGTCTGAGCTTATATTCAATACTACATTCAACCAGACTTATCTCAAACCAGTTTCAGCCATTTTGGAACTGGTTTATGTGCACTGAAATTATGTTCTGTTACAAGTTTAAACCAGTTTGTGATCACTTAATGCAGTTTGTGTAATGTCTGTCGGTAGCCTTACAGGTGCTGCCAGAAAAGCTAATGCTTGTATTTTATTCAAAGCAAAGCATGTTTTCCAACATATCTGCCATTCATTTTTACCAGGCATGGCCTCTAAAGATATGATGAGCTGAAATATAAATTTCACAGCCTTTTTAAATCTGTCAATGTTAGATGTAAAGAGTCCCAAAGTAAATAGTCTGTATGTGGATGGAGAATAATACAGAATTTTAAAAGAATAATTAATATATCCTTATTGTTACTGCATGCCATTATAAAGGAGGATCACCTTCATTTCTGAATGCAGAAGGGAAATGTTATTCCATTAGTTGGGAACGTTATCCATCCAAGAGACTAGATGTATGCTGTACTGATTCAAAGGGGCTGCAACAATTGTCTTTCAGTGACAGCAGCTGCAATTTTATTCAGCATTTTCTGTAGCAAACAGTGTAGGCCCATCTGCTTAATCCTTTAGACACCTTGCTGGAAACACTGTCACATATCAGTATGAGACCAAGAAACAAAATCAATACTACTTGGTTTATTCCAAAGACAGGAGTGCAAAGCAGCATAGTCTGCAATGAGAACACCATACACCTTCCGTAGGGTGTCAGTAGGTACTTTCCCCAGCTCCTCTGATGAGTGGAAGATCTGAGCTTTTGTTCAGTCATTATTATGATTTCCTTAGGAGCCTTGGGGCCAATGATCCTAATGAAGTCAAAACAATGCTTTTCTTTTAATGGGAGCAGGACAGGGTTTTAACAGGTGCTGAGCTGTCTTTAGCTTTCCTTGACCCTGCTGGGACATTGCATGTCACAGTCAGAAACATGGTCTGGAGAAGGAAGTATGGTCTCATAGTTGCAGGTTGAATCCTAGGTTCTGTTCCTATTAGTGTAAAAAAGTTACAAATCCTTGAGAGCCATATTCCAGTGATTTATTTTTTTTTTGGGTGTGGGCTCCTCCATTCTCAAATGACAGTTTTAAAAACGTGTGGCCTGATTCAAAAGACCCAAGTATTCAAACTCTCACATGGTGCACTAAACCTAGCTGTTTAGTTAAGTGTTTGAATGGGACTCTTCATTCCATCCAGGAAGAGCACACACCAACTGCTGAAACATCCTTAGCCTGACAAAGGGTTTTTGAACCCGAAAGCTTGCTTAATAACTATTCTCCAGCTATTTGGGTTGGTCTAATAAAAGATATCAGATCCACCCAAGGAACCTTGTCTGAATGGGAGTTTAGCTCTTCTGAAAAATCTGGCCTTGATTGTGGGTACTAAGCATCCAAGCACTTCTATGGCTTGACTTCAGATTCTCTGACCAGTTAGTGAGAGATGAAGCCAATAGGAGGTTTGAGTGCTCAGCTCCTCTGTGGTTAGACAAAGGGTGTGGAGGCAAGGAACAGGGAACTAATTAGGGTCTGCAGCCTGATTATTCAAGAGTGACTAGTGATGTTGAGTGTCTCCATTTTTAAGTGGAGACCTCTTTGGGAATCCCGGCTTTGAAGAAGTGCTGCCCCCACCTTCCCATTGAAAATGGATCCATTGAGACATCTTCTTAACTTGAGTTCCATAAAAACAGAGACACCAGAACCCAGTAGCCACTTGAAAATGTTAGGCTCCTATGTTCATTTTTAATAAAAAAGCAAAACTAAGATGCTGTTTCTTTGTTCCCTGTAGCAGGTGAGTCGTTTTGATGGTGGGGGGCAGGCACTGGCTACAACAGTGGTCTATTCTGCCATTGCCAGTGAGTGGAAGAATTGAAAGACGTAGGATTTCTTGTAGGCTATTGACTGCAGCTGCTTTTTTTCTGGCTTAACCCTTGCTTGCATTGCCTTCCTGCTGGTCACAGTAGGGGGGAATATATCCTAAATGAAAATGCAAGTAGTGTTTTGATAAATCTGTGAGTGGTTACATGGAAGAGGAATGCAGGCATTCGGTTCTAACATTGATTTAAAGGAGAACTCCTGTGTGTTTAGATCAAAGGTTCTACAGATGCACATGTTATTTCAAAGCGATAATATATATTGTTAAACTCCAAATGTAACACAGATTGGTGTGGAACATGCACAGGAATTTCTACATTACTATAGTGACAGGTGCTTCTGAATACACAGAAGGACTGCTGTTTTTTTGAGGCAAAGAGACTGATGATGATTTTCTCATCTCCTTCCTTCTTACCTGGACTCTTATGGCAACAAGTGGCCTTTTCCATACCCAAATATGACCCATTACATTGGCAGCCCCATTCCCCACATCCAACTTGACCTTGTAGGAGATACTGATCTCCAAATTTTTAAAGTATTTTTTTTTTTTTTTTTTTTTTGCCCTTCTGAGCTATCTTGTGACCTTCACCTTCCCTTGCTGTTCTTGGGAAGCCTGAGAGACCCTAATCCTGCCACAGCTTTCTGCTGATTGATCCTTATGCAAAGCTCAAGATAAAGTCAAAGGCCAAGTTAAATGCCACACAGATCTAGCAGCCTTGTTCTTCCCTTCTGTAAACTTTCTCAATCAGTCCTGGCTTTTGTGCCTAGTGGAAGGTGGTTACATGAGTGATGAAGGTTGAATTTTGGGTGGTTGGAGGGTTGGCAAATAGTCTGGAGTTGAGGGAGAAAGAGCCGAGAGAAACTCTAGAATGCCCTGCTCCCAGAAACGGGGTCTCCCAAGCTTTAAGGTAGTTTTGAAATTTGCTTGCTCTGGTCCTTGATGCATGGAATATTTATCCACTTTGATACAAGCCAAGGCAACATCATTGTCTTTAAAATGGAGTTAAAGAGAATGGATAATATGAGGAAAGGCAATGCACATGCAAGTTCCCAAACAAAGCTTGTATGTAGGATAAATGCTACAGCTGTATCGCTCAAAAAGTGTTTTCAGTAGCCTTAAGTGTCTTTGATGGTCTGAGTATCTTTCAAGTTCTTTGGGAACTTTCACATTCACTCTTTCTTTTGTCAGTGCTATTACCAGACCCAAAGTTCATTTAATTAAATGAGAATCTTTCCATTGGCTTCTGTTTTAGCTTAATGTCAAGCCCTTTAAAGAGGAGGTCCAGCATAGTGAATTCTGGCCTTAGCAAAAGTAATTTTATTCCTTTCCAAAAGCTCAATGTATGAAAACATGCTCCCATGTATTCTTCTGAACTAATGGGATCTGTTTTTTCTTTGGTTAGGGTCAAGTCTGTATTTGACAGCATTTGAAGGCAACGGCAGCCTTGGTTCTGGCTGGAACGGTCTGAAGCTCTTTGGTTTATGATCAGGTCTAAGTACCAATCTGTAACCTCTCTGTGGCAGTGCAGAGTTCACACTAAGCAATTTTAGCACTTGGCACAAGTTTTTTAGATACCTCAACTCATCCTGAGTTCAGATCTGCTGTGAAGAAATGTCATCTTGGTGTCCTAAGCCAGACTCGTTATGGGTTTCCATTAAAATAAAGTGCTGTTGAAACAAACAGTGGCAACACTACTGGAATAATACTAAGGTCCCTTTTTCAGCTTTCACTTAAGTTTGCACATACAAAGCACAGGATGCGGTTGCTAATACACAAGGGTTTTCAGTATGTAAAATTAGGATGCTAACTTAATTCTTGTATTGTACATGGTACTTGCATCATTTCTGGGTAACCTAGGTAAGAATTTCATGACTGTAGTTCAAAATAAGGAATATCTAACTTTGGCTTAAAGTGCAGAGAATATTTTTCAACACAAGTTGTATTACATTTTTGTTGTTGTTTATTATTCATAATGATGGTCTCAGCAACAACACTGAATATCATAGGTCTTAAAGGGACTGGGTTTATAACTGTATTAAGGAAAAGAAAACCACCGTTGCTGACGGGATCCCTCTTCTGTTGATGAACTTGTGCCCTAATATAACTACACTGCTAGGACTTTGTACTGTAGATAAGGCTTTAAATCATAAGCAAAATTCCACCATCCCTGGATTAAAATTCAGTATGAATTTTCTGGTATAGTCTTAACTAGGACTGTTAAAATCCCACTATGATTTCACAGAGGAAAGGTGGTGTTTTTCTGTTGGTCCCATAAACACTGAAGGAGGATGGGAAACTAGAGTATATAATCACTGATATTAGATTTTCCCAGCACTTCAGGGTCATAAATCAATGCATTGTTTTCAGCAGCATAGTTACGACTGTCAGAAGGCTCTAAAATTCCTAGTTGCAGTCGGCTGTTCACACATGTTGAGAAGCAGAAGCAGCTTTTAGGTGGGAGCCAAAAAGGAACTCAAGCAGGCAATTAAGCAAAAATATGGTGTTGACTGTAATTTGAATTTAAAAAAGAACCCCTCAGTTAAATGCATCTTAACTGGGTATTTTTACTTTATTCTGCTTATATATAAATCATGAAAATCCTGAATAGAGGGAAAGGAGAGTGGTGGGTGCTCAGAGTCAAGCCCAGAATTCCAGAGCTGCTAGCTTTACCGTTCGGTTATGCATTGCTATACAGGAGCTATGGAATAAATAAGTATTGTGACAGCCCCAGGAGATTCAGACAGCACCACTATTCTTTTTTCTTCTTTCTACTGTATTCACTAATGGAGCTGTCAGTTGTGTGAAACACCAGAATTACTTTCTGTAACACTGTAATGTTCCAAGTCAAAGATGTGAATTAAAGACCCCAAGGCCCATTGCAAGCCATGTGTTTGTCAAAAACAGAACAGGAAATACACTGTTTTCAGTGTCACAAATTGCTTCCCCTACCATGGCTTTCATTTCCTGAAGACTCGGTAAGTCTTGATTGCATCCAAGTGCATCCCCACCGTTACTCTGTTGACACTAATGAAGATGCCGTAACTTTGGTGCACTAGCAGGGCAAATAAGGGTAAATTTGGGATTTGGTTTCCTAAATTGTGCTATCTAAATATATGGTATTCTACATATTCCCAACTCTTTCTAAAAACAATGTCCAATGGATACTTAACAGTGTTTGTCTAGGGGCTTTTACTGAGGAGACAAGATAGTAGCGCATAATAATTTTGAGTGACCTGATCTTAGTGGAGCCAGGAAGAATTTACTTAATGATTTCAGTGGGACTGGGATGTTGCCCATTATGGATAGGTGGAGAAAAGCAGTAAGAAAGGGGCTATTCCTCTTCATTACATGTCATCAGTGGCCACCTTCAGGACAGCTATTGCTCCATCATTTACTTGGAGATATTCCTTTTGGTGCTGCTGATTAAATTGCATTCCTGTGCCTTAGTAGCCAGAGTATATGTGTAATGGCTGAAGAAGTTGATTCCTTGAGTCATTTTTCCTTTCTAGTTTATTAGATTTATCTTAAATGCTATGAGAATTGTTACCCTTCATCAATGTTGACCATGTGAAGAAACACCTTGAGAGGCTGGACACCTTCAAGTGAGCTGGCTCAGACAGTTTACACTCCAGGGTACTTAAGGAGCTGGCAAGCATCACAGCTCAGCCCCTGGCACAGATCTCCGAGAAGTCGTGGCGCTCAGGCGAAGTCCCCGAGGGTTGGAAGAAGGCCAATGTGGTGCCTATCTTCAAGAAAGGGAGGAAAGTAGACCCGGGGAACTACAGGCCCATCAGCCTGATCTCTATCCCAGGGAAGATCTTGGAAAAAATTATCAGAGACCATTCTTGACAAACTGGCTGATGGCAACATCCTGAGGGATAGCCAGCACGGGTTTGTTGCTGGTAGGTCTTGCCTGCCTGACGTATCACCTGGACAAGGGAGAAGAGATTGACGTCATATATCTTGATTTTAAAAAAGCTTTCGATCTGGTATCCCATGATCATCTCATAGAAAAACTGGCCAACGGCGGCCTCGGCTACATCACAGTCCACTGGCTGGGGAACTGGCTCCGAGGTCGGACCCAGAGAGTGGTAGTCTACCAAAATCAATCATCGTGGTGCGCCGTGACCAGTGGCTGAAGAAGTTGATTCCTTGAGTCATTTTTCCTTTCTAGTTTATTCCTGCCAACACTAGGCATAATAAAACCCACCAGTGTTCAATTAGTAGACATTTTTGCATGTACAGGTTGAAACAACATAGGAGCCCTGAAACCTGCTGTTGCTCCTCTCTTTGTCTTTCTAAATTTAAACTGGGCCATACTTTTTGAATCGTAAACAGTGCTGCCATTGGAATATGTACTGCTGCTCTGGCTGCATAAATCCCATCATTAAATGAGCAAGAAATCCTAGTGGGTGAATTAGTTCCCTACTGAAATAAGCATTTAGATGGAATGAAATGCAGTAGTGTTCTCAGAAATCACCCTGCAGCCTGTAGATTTGTTTTTTTGTACAGAGTCCACCCACCAGTGTTATTGTGGCTATAAATTCTAGGGGAGGAGAAGCCTAATGCCAGGCAATGAATGGTAAATCTGTACCCTCTTAAGGACGAGGCAAAGCTGTAGATGATTGTAATCTGCAGGAAAGTGTTACTGGAATGTTGAAAGACCTGCTGTCCCCAAAGACCCTGGAGATAGTTTCAGCATCAAACCTATGTGGACAAGTTCTGCTGTTACGCTATTTTCATTCTGGAACAACTTGACACTGAGAACTTAGTTACTTTCACAATAGATACCAACATTCATTCCTCTGGCTTTTTCTTCTTTCCCCAAAATGCAATCAGACCAGAGGTCCCTCAGTTCTGCTGTTGCTGAGAGTGCCTAGTGTGCCTCATCAATGTCCGGCTGCACGCTTATTCCAGTTTTCTTCTCTTGTGTACCCAAGCACATGTCCTGAAATACGGAACAGTAATGCTGTTCCCCCAGGACTCTGGGATCCTCTCCAGTGGCTCAGTTTTATTCATATAATTTGCAGAGCTTGATGTTAGACCAAAAAAAGTGGAATATTTCCATGTGATATACTTCTGGAAGGACAAAGCAAACCTGCTACCTCAGCTTGGACGTTCTGTTCTATTAATGTTCAGCTCATACAAATGAAGAATGTGATAGCTGCTAGGAAGGCATTTCCTAAAGCAGAATCTCATCTGTATTTACATTTTCTCTAATATTATATCTTTCCTCTGGCAGGACCATTACCCTGCACTGCTCAGTCCCCAGCAGCTCTCACTGTCCAAGGTCCTTTCACTAATTTGAGAGGCCAGGAAAGATGGAGTGTAGCAGAGCTCTACTCTTCAGTGCCTCCAGTGCACCTGCTCCCAGCCTGCCTGGAGTATCCAGACTGATGGATCTGGGGATTGTTGGGCCCTGTTAGCCGACCCCCACCTCCAAATTGCCATGCATTCCTTTTAAAAGTTGCTATGAGAGTGCAGGAGAGCCGCACCTAAACCTCAAGTAGCAAGGCCTTGTGGTCAAAATCTAAGTGAGACAGCATGGTCTGGCGAACAGAACACGAGATGGTGGGTCAGCAAACCAGCCTTCTTCTTGTGGCTTATTGACTGATCGTGACCTTGACCAAATCCCTTTTCTTCATGCCTCTATTTCCCCTTTGTCTATTAGTGGTAAGTTCTGCAGGACAGGAGCTGCCACGGCATGCATCGTGTATGCTGCCTCATTCAGTGAGGCCTCAAAGTGCTACTGTATTGCGAACAACAGTTGGGAAAATGTGTGAGCGCTTTTGTGTAGCACCAAGGCATAAAAATACTGGCCCACAGACTTCCTTAGAGGAGAGGCACTCTTTCAGTTTTCTTTCTTGTTTATATTCTGCTCATATGCTCTTTCAAACAGAAAATTGGGGGGACTGTTTGTTGAGAAGAGTTTTGATATAAGGCTGTGTGATTCATTGATGGAGGGTGGGGAGCAAATAAACACAGAGCAAAATGCGGTACTTTACATGCTAAACCACAATCTATTTTTGTCTCATAATAATGAGAAAGAGGATGGTTTGCACATGACCTAGCCTTTCAGGGGCTGCCTCATAGTCTGTAAAGATCAGGAAAATGAGTCCTGTCAGAGCCTTGCTCTTTACACTTCAGCTTTTCTGTTTTACTGCCAGCAGGGTTTGTTTTTGAGAACCTATGACGTTATCTGCTGACACATGCTGACTGGTAGCAGCTCTTACTTTGTGGTTTACTTGATAGCAGTTTTGTTATTTTTAAAAGTCCATTGTCAGTTCACTTCCTTTTTGGAGCTTTTTCCCCTTCTGCTCCTTTTTTTGGTTACAAGATGGCCGAGTTGAATGTTGCACAACAGCTGCCTTCTCACAGCTTTGCTAACTTTATCAGTGACTGAAAAACCAAAAGGCTCCACCTGTTGCAAGGAATGGAGGAATAAGGCAGGATTAATATCTATGCCTATTTGCTTAAATGCCTTTCGCAAGCAAGTAATATCAGGTTGTTTGAATATATGGTGTAGGTATCGGTTAAATGGTGGAAAAAGCACTTCTAAATATGCCTTAAGGTTGACCACTGAAAGTGGTGGACAAATATATTTTATCTTTGGTGTCCTGCATGAATGTTCGGTGTAACTGTGCTAATACCTACCATTAGTAATCAGTTTGAGTCAGGTGATTACTTTAATTTCCCTCTCATGTCTGGCCAATATTTTAAATCCATGCATGGTTTGACATACTTTCCCAGTGTAAGCAGGTGACTAATTTTGAGCCCCATTCAGTTCTGGGGGCTCATCTTATCAGAAGCTGACAGTTAGGCTGTATAACCACCCTTTCCATTTTGTGGTGTGCCCACATCAAATGAAATGAAGCCTATTCTTCTAATTGTTCCACGCCTAGTACCTCATTTAGCATCAAAGTGCAGTTTCAGAGGTATATTAGTCATTCATCTGCTCAGTCATGAAGTGAATTATTGTTTCAGGCTGAAAAAAAAATTAAACTGAAAGAAGAACGATCTCTTTTAAATCCTTAATGTTTTTGTTGAGGTAGTTTGTTGCTGAAAATGTCAATGTGGTCGAAGCCCTGCTCAGAACATAGAGGAGACAATGAAATCACTGAACGGTATTAAATTCTCTTGTAAGCCTTGTAATGTATTGCACCCCACATGTCTTAAGTTCACATTTTGACTGAGTGATTATTGGTAGCTTTGATCACAGAGAGAGAGAGAGCGTGATCAAGGGATAGCTGTCCCAGCATATTACCGTGCTGCTCTGAAGGGTGGTCGGACGTGCCTGTTCAGAACAGCAGTGCAATGGAGTTAGTGTCGGTCTGTACTTTATTGGACATTTATTCATAATTGCGTGGACAGGGGGGTGGTCTTTGTTCAACACCTAAAATGGGAGTTTGAATCATGTTGTCCTTCAGAATTGAGGGACAGTAACTGAGCTCTTTTTACAGTGAAGGTGTAGTAAGCACTCTGAATCCTTTACAAACTGAACATATGGGGGGAAAATATGTTTCCCATCATGGATGCTCAAGAAGATGACCTAAATTTTTGGGAGTGCTGCCAAAGAAGTAAGATTGCTTAAGGATGTTGTTGAAACAATGTTATAGTGACACATTCTGAGACGCGTTTTATGAAGGAGAGTACTTATTATGGGCCTATCAGGAAAGGCTAGTAATTTATTGAAGACAATATGACCATCCAATCTACTGAATTCTTGGTGCCAGTGTGTAACTTGAAGCAATGAAAAATTAAACTATTCCATTTTCTCTTTGACAGGGTCGTCATGTTAAGACAGGACAGCTTGCTGCTATTAAGGTTATGGATGTCACTGGGGTAACGTATCCTCCTTTTGCTATTTCTATAATTGTAAATTATTAAACAGGAATGGGAAAGAAGTTGCATGTTAAAACATGTGATGGCTCATAAAAGGTTGCTGCTTACAAGAGGCAAGTGCAGTTCTTCTTGCACTGAAGTCCATGGCAAAATTGCTTTAGCCTCCAGTGGGAGCAGGACTATGTACAAAATGCATTCTTTGTATAAATAAATATGCTTTTAAGTAGAAAATGTATCCAAAAGCCCCTTTCCCTCTCCCCTGCCCAAATCCTACCACAGCCAGAACAGCTGAGTTAAAAATGCAATTTTGGGTTCATAGGCAATTTCAAATTCAGAAAAATCCATTTTAAGAACAAAATGGATTGTTTTATAATTTTTTTAGAGGACAAAAGATTGGAAAATTAATTTTGGGTCATAGGATAATGAAAGAAGGCTGGAAGGGACTCAAGAACTCCCGTGTCACTTGATCAAGGATCATCTATACACTGTGCCAGACAAATATTTGTCTACAACTTAAAATTTCCAGAGAGAGAGACCTCCCTAGGTCTCTCTAGGTAATCTGTTTCAGCCTTAACTGCCTCATCATTAGAAGGGTTTCTGGCTGTAGCTGTGTTGGTCTAGGGACATAGCTTTCAGGCACAAGTACCCTTCTTCAGACATTGGGAGACTCTACTGTTGCTCTGTTTTCTTGGAGCTCTCAAAACAAGAGCAGAGTCTCCCTGTGCCTGAAGAAGGGTACTTGTGCCCAAAAGCTTGCAAAGAACTTCGTTCCAACTACTCAGTTGGTCTGATAAAAGATATCGCATCTGCCCAAACAACCTTGCCTGCCTTCATCATTGGAAAGTTCTTTTCTAATTTAGATTTCCTACATTCCAGTTTAAGCCACTTGTCCCTTTCCTTATTGACACAGGGAATAATTCATCCCAATTCTTTTTTACAACTACCAGTTCTGTATTTATAGGCTTTTGTCAGATCTCCCCCTCCCCACTCCTTTTGTTTTCCAGACGAAATAATCCCAAATCTTTCAACATTTTGTGACTTTATATGGTTTTTAGAACTATAATAATTTTTGGTACTTTGGCTACTTTCCCATTTGTTTATAATGTTCTTGACATGCATGGCCCAAAACGGGGCACAATACTGCAGATCTGGCCTGAGCTCTGATGACTAGAATATAAGAATCATTCTGGGTGTGTCTACACATGTACATTTAATGTGCATTAGCCCAAATTTTTTAAGGTGCATTAAGGGCACATGTCTACATGTGCGCACTTTTAATGCGCTTTTAAAAATATTGATTTGAGGCTGTTTGAGCCTAAATTTGATACCTGCATGAATAGTTAAATTGCATTAGCGAGCATGGAGATGCACTAATGTGCATTAATGTGGTGTATGTCCATTGACTTGGGACTAACTTCAGTCCCAAGTTGGTCTGCACATCCATGTTAGTGTGCATTGGTGCATGCACGTGTGGACATGTGCCTAAATCACCTTAATGTGCATTAGGCTAATACACATTAAGTGCGCATAAAAGCACATATAGACATGCCAACTGACATGCATACAACTCTTCTGTTAATACAGCCTGCTATGCTGTTAGTTGTTTGTTTGTTTGTTTGTTTTTTTACCTCCAACAGTATTACATTGTCCACTCCTATTCTGCTGTTGAGTTGGTATAACCCCAAGATCCTTTTCTGCAGTATTGCAGCCTAGCCATTTGTTCTCCATTTTGTATTTGTGTGTTTGCACTTGTCCTTATTGAATATCATCCTAGTTATTTTAGACCATTTTTCTAATTTATCCAGGTAGTTTTGAATCGTAACTTCATTCTCTAAAGTGCCACTATTCCCATCCAATTAAGTGTCATCTGCAAATGTAATAAGGCTTCATTTGATTCCATTGTCTAAGACATTAATGGAGATATTGAAAAGTACTGGACTTATGACAGATGCCTGGGAAGATGTACTTGATACCTCTTCCTAGTTTGACATTAAATCATCAGTGCTGTTCCTCTGAGCACAATTATTCAGCCAGTAATTCACCTACCTTATCTGTTTCCTTGGTTCACATATCAAGAGATCATGACAGACCACATAAAACTTTATTGAAGTGGAGGTTAATCACATGCATTGCTCTTCCTCATCCACAAGTCCATAGAAGGTCAATAAATTTTTTTTTTAAGGTTTTGAGCTCCTTAAAAACTGTTGAATGCTTTAAAAACAATTAAAGAATTTTGAAAAAAGTTGCTTCAAATGAAAAATTGAAATTGTTTCGAAACTATTCAAACTGACCTACTTGAATTACTTGTATTATGTTTTATCTTTAAAACATTAAAATCATGTGTCTTTTGTTTCTCCCAATCTCCATTTTTCATTGGGAAAATGTATGAAAAAATTCATACAGTTCTAGTTGTAGCTCTTCTCATATATGTAATTTTTTTCAGGACTGGAGCTGCCAGTTTTTTAAACTAATAAATGAGTCGAAGCAGCTACACTCTGTGTTCGTAGTTAACACGGGTTATAACTGTAGAGAAAAATGTATTGCAAAAACATGGCTATTTTGGAATTTATACGAGACTAAAAAAAATGAGAATTTTGAACTTGTTAAATAACAAATTAACTTGATTAAATAGCAAGACTAAGGCCTAATTACATCCTAGGAGGTCACAGGAAAAAACCCAGCAGTTTTCCAGTAAATCCCGGAAGTCCAAGCAGATAACTTGAAGATGCATTTGAAAGAGCTTTATTGAAGAAATCACTTTTTTCTAGTTAATGAAACTATACCTTTTGGAACATAGGATTTGATCCACATCCTGCAATCGCATGTTTTTAATTGGTTTTCAGGAATACAGCATATTAGAAATTTCCTAGCTACATAGGTATGAGTACAGTCAGTAAGCCCCAGCCATGTGTTTAGATTTACCTTAAATGCTATGAGAATTGTTACCCTTCATCATTGTTGACCATGTGAAGGAACACCTCAAGAGACTGGACACCTTCAAGTCAGCCGGCCCAGACAGTTTACACCCCAGGGTACTTAAGGAGCTGGCAAGCATCACAGCTCAGCCCCTGGCACAGATCTTTGAGAAGTTGTGGTTCTCAGGCAAAGTTCCCAAGGATTGGAAGAAGGCCAATGTGGTGCCTATCTTCAAGAAAGGGAGGAAATTAGATCCGGGGAACTACAGGCCCATCAGCCTAATCTATATCCCGGGGAAGATCTTGGAAAAAAAATATCAGAGACCATTCTTGACAAACTGGCTGATGGCAACATCCTGAGGGACAGCCAGCAAGGGTTTGTTGCTGGTAGGTCTTGCCTGACCAATCTCGTCTTCTTCTGCAACCAGTTGACATATCACCTGGACGAGGGAGAAGAGATTGATGTCATATATCTTGATTTTAAAAAGGCTTTCGATCTGGTATCCCATGATCATATAGAAAAACTGGCCAACTGTGGCCTCGGCTACATCACAGTCCGCTGGCTGGGGAGTTGGCTCCGAGGTCGGACCCAGTGGTAGTTGCCCAAAGTCGATTATCATGGTGCGCCGTGACCAGTGGGGTCCCCCAAGGTTCCGTTCTTGGACCTGTACTCTTTAACATCTTCATTAATGATGTGGACATTGGTGTCAGAAGCGGATTGGCCAAGTTCGCCAGTGACACCAAACTTTGGGTTCAAGCATCCTCACCTGAGGACAGGCTGGTGATCCAGGCCAACCTTGACAGGCTCAGAAAATGGGTGGACGAAAAAACCTGATGGCATTCAACACCGAAAAATGCAAGGTGCTCCACCTTGGGAAGAAAAACCCGCAGCATGCTTATAGGCTCGGTAGTGCTACGCTTGCTAGCACTGCAGCCAAAAGGAACTTGGGGGTCATGATTGACTACAAGATGAATATGAGCAACCAATGTGGTGCTGCAGCTGGTAAAGCAAGCAAAACCCTGGCTTGCATCCATAGATGCTTCTCTAGCAAATCCCAGGATGTCATCCTCCCGATGTACTCTGCCTTGGTGAGACCGCAGCTGGAGTACTGCATCCAATTCTGGGCTCCACAATTTAAAAAGGATGTGGAGACGCTTGAGAGAGTGCAGAGGAGAGCCACACGCATGATCAGAGGGCAGGAGAACAGGCCTTATGATGAGAGGCTGAGAGCTATGGGACTCTTCAGCCTGGAAAAGTGCAGGCTCAGGGGGAACCTGGTGGCTACCTGTAAGTATGTAAAGGGTGTACATCAGGATCTGGGGGAACGCCTCTTCACCAGAGCGCCCCAAGGGATGACAAGGTCAAATGGTCACAAACTCCTCCAAGACCATTTCAGGCTGGACATAAGAAAGAACTTCTTTACTGTCCGAGCCCCCAAGGCCTGGAACAGACTGCCGCCAGAGGTGGTGCAAGCACCTACTTTGGACTCCTTTAGGAGTCAGTTGGACGTTTATCTTGCTGGGACCCTTTGACCCCAGCTGACTTCCTGCCCCTGGGGCAGGGGCTGGACTCGATGGTCTTCTGAGGTCCCTTCCAGCCCTAATGTCTATGAAATCTGTGAACCCTCAGAACATCTATAAGCAATCTGCTTCGTATTACTGAGATAAAAATGTATGGGAGCCAAGTGTAAATAAGTACATGGGAGATCAGAAGAAGGAAGTTGTAGTTTACCTCGCTGTCTCCAAAAGTCAGGTTTTATAAAATGAATGGGCAGAGCTACTAAACAAGCCTCTTTGGCCCCCTCTACGTGTTACAGGTGTTGCACAATTACCTGGAGACCAGCTAAATGTGCAAAGTAACTATCACACAATAAAAAGTTCAAACCGGCTATAAAGTTAGACCTCAAAAATGTGTACTAAGTTGTATGGTTGGTTGCTATTGAGCTTTAATTTGCATGTCTAGCAGGGTTTCCTCTGCAGCTGGGAGCCCCGTGTGACACCCCCGAGCCCTGGCTGCTGTGATCCACAAAGCTCAGGGGTATGTGAAACCCCCAGGCCTGCATGGGGCTCTTGGTGAACCCAGACCCACACAGGGCTCTTGATCCCGGGTGAGCTTCATTCATAGTTGGGACCAAGAGTCCCGCATTGGACAAGTCTCTGGGTCCCAGCTGCACCTCACAGCCATATCTGCCAGGGCTCTCA
>NW_005842001.1:2737775-2808919 GCF_000455745.1 Alligator sinensis
ATGGCCCCTGCAGCTAGGAGCAGGGGCCATGTGCAGCCAAGACTGAGAGCACCTTAGCAAAAAGTGCTTCCAGCTGTGGGTACGTGTTTATCAATGGAGGAGGAGCACAATTCTGGGCTCCCCCTATACGAACAATAAGGTGCAGTTGTGTCTAATGCATGATCTACACAATTCTGCTTCCTGCCATGCATGTGTGGCATGGCAGGAGGTGCAATTGTGTGGATCATGCATTAAATACAATCATGCCTTTACCTGCACATGTACAGGGGTCCTTTGTCCTTTGTAGAGCATTCAGAGTTCCTTTCTTAGCCTAGCATTAGGTAAGTCGGAATCAGGGTTTGGTTCAACAGCTCTGAAACAGCAGCAGCTGCTGTGAACATATTTTGGAAGACAGTAGCCAAAACCCAGTGATAAATTGTTTTTGCAAAATATCTTGGGTCTTATCTTTGAATAGGTTAATATTAGCTGGTTTTGGATCCAAACCACTACCTGAGGGTGGATTCAGATACAGAGATTTAAGTACAAATCTGCTGCACTACTATTTCAGAGCTCTGGTGCAGGCAAGGTTGGGCTGACCAAAATTAGCAGTAATTTTTAACTTTCCCTTCTTGTTGTTTAAAATCAAATCAACAAAAAACTGAGCTTCACCAGGGTTTTGTTCTGCTTGTCATTGCCCCATTGAAAGCCGACTTTCTAGCTCCACCTAATCCTCATTCTACCTTTGGACTGAATGAATGCGTGGGGAGAATATGCCAATTACAAGGGATCACAGTATCAGCTGAACAGTTGCAGAAGGAAAATGGTTCATAAATCAAGATGTCGTCTACAGCTTCCCAGATAAAGTAGAAAATTCCTGTGTTAAATCAGCTAGCAGCTACTCCATCACCCTTATCATTGCCTCTGTACTGAAAATGAACCTGTTTTGCTTAAAACCTATAATCCTCCTGACCACAATACTTAATGCGTTTAACTTAACTGTGTTCTCGCTAATTATATGGTGCAGAAGGTTGCAACCAGAGGCCTACAAATTACAGCATTTGGTCAGTTTGGGTAGTTGCTATTTGAATTAACAAGCGAGATTTAATTTTCAAGGGGTTGGCCCTTTGGCATGCAATACAACCCACTTCACAGGGAGAATTGTAATAAAAGTGATGGAAATAGAAGCATGGTAACAAGACTGATATTACTGTCCGTGGTTTGAGACATTGATGTTGGGAAGCTACAGTAGCACCAGAGTTTTGTATAATAATTCCCCTTTTTTTTTCCTCTCCTCATTTTATCTTATGTTCTGCAGCTTTTAATTTCCTCGGAAGTCGCACTTTATCTCTGTGGTCCTTATAGTCTCTTCAAAGTTTGATCTTTGTTTCACATTTATTCTTTATTTAAAAATCCCTCTTACTTACAGATGGATCCAAAATAAAACTTGGATCCAAATGCCCTAGGCTGCTTGTACACACTATGGGGAGGATTATTCGGTTTAGTTTTCCTTAAATTGAAATGGTGGGTTTTTAAAAACACTGCTTCAATTTAGGGAGAATTAAACCGAACGAAACCCCTGTGGCATGTACACAAGGGTGGGGGCCTGATCCTTACCTGCCGCTTCGGTGATGGCTGGGGGGGGCCAGCTGCCGGTGGGCCAAGCAGTCCCTGTGCTACATGGGGACCCCTCAGGGAACACATGGCCCGGGCAGTCCCAGGGAGATCCTCCCACAGTGATGGAGGGAAGCAGCAGAGCCCTGCACAGCTCAAAGGCAGGCAGGCTCAAAACAACCCCAAAAAAACTCAGGCTCAGCGCCTTTTTTTTTTTTGCTTCAGTGGATCCTGCCTGAACAGGCTGTCACCAGGTCCCACAGCCCCCGAGCCGTGCAGGGCCTGCCAGGCCCTGAGCACAGCTTCCAGCGCGCCATGCACTGTTGCACTTTCTTAGGTAGCAAACTAAAGCACCTCTTAGGTGTTTTATCTTGCTATGCACCAAAGTCATTTAAAGCGGAATATGCCGCTGAGTGTGCAAACAGCAATGCCATTGAAGTGGTACAAAAGGGCATTTAAGCTGCTTTAAAGGCCAATTTTGTGGTGTGTACAAAGGCCCCTAGTGATCATCTCTGCTTTCATTAAAGCATCAATTTTAACACTTTTTAAGTTACTGAAGGTCTGTGTGCGTGTGTTGGCAGTGTGCAGGGCTCATCCTGCCTAAATGGACAGAATTCTGATCTCCAAATGCATCTATTTGGCACTTGTACAACCAGGCCTTCCTCTAATTGAAAAGCCTAAGAGTAGAGATGTGCTAGAGTCAAAATGTAGCTGTGAAATTAAAATTTCTATATTTGGAGGACTTTCTTCATTTGTCTGCAGATCAGATAAACTACCACTAGTTTCTACCTTTCCTCTGGCAGATAAACCTGAGCAATATTTATCTGGCAGTTCAGTTGAACTACAGAAGGTGAGATGGACAAGGGCTTTAAGGATACCTCACTACTCTAAATTGCAGCTGTTTGTGCCGGTTTCTAGCTGCCTAGTGTGTTAGGCCTGTTGTAGTACAGTAGTCATTAAAACTGGTGATTGTTTACACAAGCTGTATAGAGTTAGGTCTTAATCTGTCCTTTTACCACTTCCTCCAGTCCCTTAATCATTTTTGCTGCTCCTCCCTGAGTTCTTCCGTAAAGACTATGGTAATTTAGTCTCTCTCTGTAGTAGTTCAGAGAGAAATCAGTGGTTCTCTCGATGTACTGTATGACATCTGGTCCAAAAATACAGTTCTTTAGAAAGAGCTTGCGTATGCAGTTTAGCTGATCGCTGGGGCATCTTTTCATTTGCTGAAGTCTCCGTCTGACTTCAGATTATAAAAATGAAGTTGGAACAAAACAGATGGGGGGGAAACAAGAGTAATAGAAGGAGAAGGAAGTTACAATCATCCTGTGCTCTGTAGAATAAGGCTAATCAACAGCAAGGTGTTAGCTGCGGTCTCCAGCTAAGCGGTCTCTGTGGAATTCCATCATGTAGAATTTCAATCACTTTAAAATAAAATTAGGCTATATTCAATCAAATGCAGTGGGAGGAGAGAAAAAGCAAATAATGAAATGTAGACTCTCAAAATGCACGTACACATAATTCTCTTACCCAGAATCCAGCTCAGCCATTGCTGCTTTTAGGCCAAATTGAGCTGGCATGTAAGCAATTGATAACCTTTCCATGTAATATCAATAAAATCTGTTATTTCAAAAAAGTATTTTTTATTGGTTGATATAAGTGAATAGCAACAACTTATTGAATAGCGCATTGATTTCAGCATAGGAAGATTTCATTTCCAAGGCTGACTTTTTAGAATAAGCCAGCAGAATCACTGACAGGGATATAATATAAAATGTGAAACAACCATAACATCTAAAAGCTAAGCATCATAGTCTCTCTTGGTCACACAAACACAGATTCTCTCCTTGTAGTCAAGAGCTCAGCAATCTCAAGAGTTTTTGGTAACAATCTCTAAAACCTGTCATGCACTGGCTAGCATGACTCTACCACCTTGGAGATGGTTTGGAGTTCTTACTACCTGAGGGCAGTTTAGTTGCCCGTATAAAATGTGCAGGTGTCCTACATCAGTTTTCTCATTTCACCTGGGAATCTGACTTGGAAAGGAAGCCAAATCCTAATGTACTCGGACAGTGAAGTGACTTCTCACCATCGTGGTAGCATTCCCTGTTGAGGCATGTAAATTGGTTGATATGGGAAAGCTTGCACTTCTTTTGCTCCTGCTGTTTCTGCTCTTCGAACAGGGATAAACTAACACGTTTCACCAACATTGAATTTACATAAAAATTACCGTTTAAAATGTTTGTAGTCATAACTTTTAAACTTCCGAGGTTCAAATATGGTCCCCTTCCCTTGAATTGGAATCACATCTACTTCTGTCAGATCAGAACTTGTGAAAGGCATACATAAATTAGAAGAATAAGAAAATTAACTGGGGTGGGTATGAATGTGGCCTGTTGTAAATTAACCGTTACAAAGATGAAGAGAAATCGCATCATGAAAAATCTGAGGTGTCCTTTGGTGTCACTGAGTTTTTCTTCTCCCAGGATGAAGAGGAAGAGATCAAACAGGAAATTAACATGCTAAAGAAATATTCTCATCACCGTAATATTGCTACATATTATGGTGCTTTTATTAAAAAGAACCCACCGGGAATGGATGATCAACTGTGGGTAAGTGTTTTTCTTTTTCCTGCAAACCCAAAAAGCTGTTACTTTGTATCGATCTTTCCTGGAAACCATGCTTTAATAAATGTTTTTCTATGCTTTTATAAAACTCTTGCAAGCTAAGGTCAGAAAACTGTTCTGTTTTGCACAGTTAACAGCTGGGGACAGGATTATATCTTTGTTATAGGATGGGATGAAGACAAGCAAATGTGGTGACATTTTTGGGGGCAGGGGGAAGGAAGTTTGCCCAAAGCATTATCAGTTAGAAGATGGAAGATGAATGGTTAGACTCTGGGAGTTCTAAACACTTGCAGTTCCCCACCACCTGGGGTTGCAAATGCTAAACACCTCGCAAAGTCGGTTCAGAAGCCTCCTCTTTTCCTCTCTTGCTCCTTTCCACCTGAGTGCAGAGCTTAGGATTCAGTGAGCATCTGTCATTTGGTCCCCCCTGACTTTGGGATTCAGATCTGCCTTCCCCTAGAAAGGAAATGGTCATGATCTTAATCCAAAATCTAATTGATATTTGTTCAGCCCACATCTGGCAGCATCTGACCTAGACAGGTTACAGGGGTGGGCAGATGAGAACAGGATGGGTTTCAACACTGACAAGTGCAAGGTGCTGCACCTGGGGAGGAAGAACCAGCAGCAGATCTACAGGCTGGGGAACTCCCTTCTTGTCAGTGCAGAGGCAGAAAAGGATCTTGGAGTCATTATTGATGCCAAAATGAACATGGGCTGACAGTGTGGGGATGTGGTCAGGAAGGCCAGCTGTACTTTGTCATGCATCCACAGATGCATCTCAAGCAGGTCCAAGGAGGTGATCCTCCCCCTCTATGAGACACTGGTCAGGCCGCAGTTGGAGTACTGCGTCCAGTTCTGGGCGCCGCACTTCAAGAGGGATGTGTACAGCATTGAGAGGGTCCAGAGGAGGGCCACCCGCATGATCAGGGGGCAGCAGGGCAGGCGCTACGAGGAGAGGCTAAGGGACCTGAACCTGTTCAGCCTCCACAAGAGAAAGCTGAGGGGGGGGATCTAGTGGCCATTTACAAACTAGTCAGGGGGGACCAGCAGGCATTGGGGGAGTCCCTGTTCCCCCGAGCACTACCAGGAGTGACAAGAAATAACGGTCACAAGCTGGCAGAGGGTAGATTCAGACTAGACATCAGGAGGCGCTACTTCACAGTCAGGGCAGCCAGGATCTGGAACCAGCTTCCAAGAGAAGTGATGCTGGCTCCTACCCTGAGGGTCTTTAAGAGGAGGCTGGATGAACACCTTGCTGGGGTTGTTTGACCCCAGTGCTCTTTCCTGCCATGGCAGGGGGTTGGACTTGATGATCTGTCAAGGTCCCTTCTGACCCTACAAATGATGAAACTATGCTGGGGAGAGACCCAGGGCTGCAACATTAGCAAGAGTGTTGCTATTCAGGATTCAAGTAAGTGCTTTGACAATTTTACCTCTTGGAGACATTAAAAAATAATTAAAGAAGTTGTGCCAGATTCTGCTCTTGGTTACACTGGCGTAAATCTGTGGTAACCCCAACAAGTAGCAGCAGCATTGCTGTGATCAGCCTTCGACCCATTAATTACAGCTTCTGTTTTTATCTTGGTAATTTTAGGGGAGGACACAGGGAGGTCATGTCAAAAAGGGTAAAGAGAATGAGATGAAAAGCTAGCTTAAATACAGCACCCATGGCTATTATTCTCCATTCTAAATAACACTTATTTCCCCATAGAACAGCAAGTAACTAGAATTGTGCTTGTGCTGTGATCACCACGGACAGATATAAACATAGTAGTTGTCACACTGGAGTCAACCTTTTGTAAACTCAGGCCAGCATATCTTCGTTCAAGTTGTTTCTCCTCTGAAGTAATTAGGCTGGCTTTATTTTTTAAAAGTATGTGAGAGGCAAGGATTTCTTAAGGCTGTATTTTTTGTTGGGCTGGCTGTTTAGTTTAGATAAAGTTAGACAAGCTTTTGAATGCAAGATATTCTTAGTCAGGTCTCTGGTCACAGGAAGATAGGCACAGCTATGCCTGGCTTCCCAATATCCCTAGCTTCTTGTGATCAGAGACCTGACTAAGAATGTCTTGCATTCAAAAGCTTGTCTAACTTTATCCCAACTACAGAGTTGGTCCTAAAAAATCCTTGCTTGCTTCTTGCATAATTTCTTGACCATCATGGCTACAACATCACTCTTACATTTAAAAAAAAACCCAAAACATTATTCACTAAATGTGAGTTTTATGATTTTTTGAGTGCCTGACTTGAGAAAGTGTGAAGGTCTGATTCTTTTTCAGAGGATGCTGAAAACCCTACAATTCCAGTAGAAAGCAATGGAAAGCATTGGTGCCTAGCACTGGCGAATCAAATCCACGGTGTTTTGTGGTTAATGTCTGGGGGGGGGGCGGGAAGGTAATAGACTACTAGTTACTCAGAGCTTAAGGCTATTGCCAGTAGTCCCCTAGCCTGGTCTTCCATATCCACATAACCCAACTGTGGAGCATTTGTTTTCTTAGATTTTCCTGCAGCCCAAGTTTCCACTTGGCAGCTCTTGAAGATTCCCAGTGAAATTGGTCCAGCTGTCTGTTATAACATCCACAGGCCAAAATGTCAACTACTCATGAGAACTGAAAATAGAGGAGGGGAGGGAGGGAGGGAGAGAGAGAAATAGCAGAAGATATGCCTCCTGAACACCTGTGAAGAAAATGCAAAATAATCAGTGGGGTAGATGCTAAGGTCCCCTATCTTTCTGTTATAAAGCTATTGTAACTTTCTTTTACGAACATCTTTCTTGTCTGTTCCTAGAAAAAGGCCTACAAAATTGAGCTAGGAGAAAGCCATCAAGATAGGAAAAATGCCTTTTTGCGTTCCATGACGTTTTGTCCAGGTTGAGCTCTTAATGATCTGTTTTCTTTTCACTATCTTTCTTTCTTTTTTTGTACACTACTTGTGTTCCTCAGGAAGACTGTTGGCAGTGCACCAAAATAATAAATGAACAGACAACCCTTCTGAAGAGCTGGACTCACACTCCCACCAAAACATCAACATCAGATTCTGTATAGGGAATGGCTGTGAACTGCCAGAACAGTTGTAACAGCTGGACTTGGGGTGGGGGGGAACTGAGCTGTAACGTACAGAGCTAACCCTCTCCTGACAACACCCATTGCCTCAGCATCCTGTCCTTTTCCCTTAACTTCACAGGGGACCAAGGCTGAATTCTTCCTGACTGCCCTGTTAACTCAGCACATGGCATCAACATGACCATCCCATCTCTGCAATGGTAGCTTTCTTCTGCTGCCCATTTTGCTGTTAGTCCTCTGGCTCTAGCAGTAGCAGTCAGTCCTGAAGTTTCTGCTGCTGGTGTATGTTGGTTTTGTATCTCCCTGACTAAAGCAATTATCTAACCAGGAGAGTTATTTTTGAATCTCCTGTTCAAAGACCTCTTGGCCCTGCTATGAACTAGCAGATTAAAAAAAAAACCCTTTAATAGCTTAAAAAAATACAACGACTTGCCCAAGTGACCAAAAGTCCCATGGAAAAATCCCTCAGACATAGTATCTTGATCAAACAGTCACTTTTTTTAGGCTCTGGGATGGATACAGTCCACCTCTCTTAGACAGCTGGGACAAGAAGACATACAAGCCACAGTCTGCCAAAGCATTCTGGTGACCCTCTCCGCTGGTATAAAAAGAGATACTTCTTATACCTTCCCTTCCTTTTGCATTTGTTTGGGTCCTGCTTTAACTAGATGTAACTCTATGAAATGTTATGGCCTGTATTATACAAAGTAGGCAAAAAAGCCTTTCATTTTCTTCTGCTTTTTAACTATCTAATCTATGCATATGGCCAGAATTTAAAGCTTGCAGGCTATTGATGAAAGTAATTTGAAGTTCCATCCATCTAACATTTAAAAGTGGTTGTGTTTGCATTTTGGAAAGTGAGGTTGCTTACAGACGTGAAAAAACAAAACAACAAAGCACTTTACTTCTAGCTTGGTGCACCCCTGCGCCTAAGACAGTGCATACCCAGAAGAGGCATTGCATTAGTTCGACCCGGCTGGCCCAACATCTGTATAGATTGGGTGCTTCAGAAGAGCTTTTTGGCACTTTATCTAACAGCTGATTGAATCATCTTGTTAGATAAAAGCACTAAAAATCCCCACTGATGCGTCCGATCTATATATATTCTAGGGAGCTGGGTCAAACTAATGCAGTGCCTCTTCTGGGAAAGCACTGTTTTAGTTTTCTTTTCATGTCTGTCAGGGCCCTGAATGTTGTGTGCTGGAGCTGAATGAGTTTTTCCATGGAATGCCTTTCAGAGGGGGGTAAGAGCATGTCTGTGTCTTCACATTAAATCTCTGTTGTTCCTGGCATCTGATTGAATTGGAACATGTGAGAATTCTATCAGTCTTGCTTTGGAGATAAAGGCTTGTTTATTTTTCATTGGCTCTTTGTGGAAATAAAACTTTTTTCTGATAATGCCCAAGTAATTCTTTTTATCGACATTCAAAGGGCTGATATGGAAATCAAAAAAGAAGCTCTTTCAATAGAGATTAAGATCCCTTGGAAACATGGCAAGCTTCTAACATAAAGTATTATCGTTGCTCTTGCCACACACCTCAGATGAACGGGTCTTTCACTTTTACTACAGCGTATAAAATAAAAGCTACCAGAAATGAAATAATAGTTTGCTAAACCACCAAATTAGAAAGCAGCCCACAGGGTATTCTAGTGTCTCTCTCCATACAATATAGAATAGATGCAATTTCACAAACTGGATACATGGGTTAAAAGGGAATAATCACCACTTTACTAGAAAAAGTCAGAGAAAGGCAAGATGATGATTTTTGTAAGGATTCAAATAGAAACATTTCACCCTTTACAACCAAGTATAGCTAAAATCAGGGTTCGAATTACACTTTGACTCTTGGAGTGGGGGGAAAGTGTCTGCAAAAAAAAAAAAAAAATTAAACTGGTTTACTGAATAACAAGTCCACCTAAGTGAAGGAGCAGTCTGATTGGAGACCCCTGCCCCCAGGCTGATTTTTCACATCTTACAGGGGGGCTGTAGTCTCTTACAGGGGGCTCAGCCCCCCCTGAGCTTCCCCTTAATCTGCACTCTGGCTAAAATGTAGCTTTCAGATCTGCATGATGGCTGTCTCTCCTTCGATAGTCTTCACTCCCTGCATGTGCCGGTGATGTGTTAATGTGGGTCCCATATATGCAGTTAAAGGGGAATACCTGAAAGAAAATTCACTGACAAGCAAAGAAGGGAGCTGTACCCCCTGGGATGGCCTACTATAGCAATGGGTATGAGGCAGTAGAGCTCAGCCAACAGATGGACTAGGGTATTGGGTCACCCAATACTGTGGAATGGTTTTTTTGGGAAAACAAAGCTAGAGAAAATCTGAGAAATGTAAAAACATCTCTCTCATCTCACTAGCTGCCTTTGTTTGCTGGTCTGTTTTGTCAGCTGAAGTCTTCCTCCGTTAATGCCAGTTTGTGCCTGAGTGGGTATGGAGACTATAAGGCACATACGAGTATTCCTTCCCCCTTCTCTGTCCCATTAATCACCAAGGACAAGCACTCCTCTCTGGGTAGGACATGGACTGGTCTCACAGGCCCCCTTCAGAAGGGGGAAATAAGGCGGTGACTCTATATTGACTGGCTAATTAGCCATTGCCTAGTGTGGCTGGCAGCATGTGCATTTCTGGTGAACGAGGGAACTTGGAGAGGAATTGTAGCTCTGTCTCTCCTGAACATAAAGAGAGATGGTCCTTGCCCAGGAGAACATGCAGTCTGAGAAGACACACCAGTGATGGGCCATGGTAATTAGCAAAGGGGTCAGAGGGATGGTAAGCACATAGCTTGCTGGCTAACAGGGTTTTTTTTTAAAGTAAGCCCTCTGAAATTCCTCCTTTGCTCACCCTAAGCATTGGTTCCCAACCTTAACTCCAGTCATCTTATAACTGTATCTCTTATTGCTGGACTTCCTTCTCCATGTAAAAATAAACATTTATTATACAAAATGGCTAAAACAATAAATAAAGGAAAGGTGCCCGTAGGCTTTGTGTAAAGTGACTCTTTAAAGAGGATTGGAATGATGAGAGAATATTATGGAAGAAAATGTGGAGTCATTTGAGAGAGGCAGACATGGGGATATTGAGGTTGACATTGCTGGCAGGGAACCAAGTGAGCTGCTCTAAATGATGGATTTTAGGGAGAAGCATAATTATGCAGGACCCGGCAGGGGATAATAAATAATATTGAACTTGATAGGAAAGGTGATCTGATCAAAAAGGAACTCTTTTTGGGCACATTGATATTCTAAACCTGATTCTGAAAATGCTATTGGAAGCTGTAGAGTCTCTTCTTAATTTCCATATGTTAACATATAGCATACGTCCACAGGGTAATATAGGTGCCACTTTGCAGGATGTTTGTCATCTGTCTTTATCGTCTATGGTATTGAAGTGATTAACCGAGAAAGATCTGCCATGCATGTACAATAGTATTGGATTTTGCTGCTGCTTGTAGAATTGGATTTATGCAGCATGCAGACTAAGCTTCAGGCTGATGACAGCTGAGGGCAGAGCAGTGGTAAAGCAGCCATTCCCCAAGGGGAGAGAGGTACTTGCCCTTCCTAGCTGGAGATGGATTGCTTCCATGGCAACCCTAACAATGAGCTGGAAGGTAGATTTATAAGGAAGAAGAAAAAATTGCAAACATGCAGCCTTCAAAATACCTGTTCTTGACAAGTATCCTCAGAGTCCCCACACACGTACTCAGCTTTGCTGGCCTATGCCACAGCTGGGACAGAGGGCAAGTCAGTCAGCCTTCCCTAAGATGTAATGTCACTTAAGACAGCTTGTTGGAGGGTGATTCGTCCAAGAATGACTCTAAATGCAGACAACTCCAGCTGTAATCAGATTGCAGGGCAACAGATGCTTAGGGTTCAGAAATGCAAATGTACAGGGAAATCATGGGGAAAATGGAAAAGGAGAGATTTTAAGATGTAACATTAATACCTGCAGCCACTGCTTTTTAATTATAGTGTATTTTCAGTGCTTACAATCCGAAAGGGTGAGCTTTCATCTCTAAAGTGATGATGTAAATCCAGCATAACACCCTCTGTACTTCAGATTTATACCGGAGGGCCTGGCCCTTTAGCTAAATAACTGTGCCAAATCCTGCTCTTGCTTACATGCATGCAAAACCATCAGATTTAAGGGTGGCATTTGTGCTGCTGAGAGTAGATTGGTTTTGTTCTGCTTATGAGACCCAAAAAAATAAATTATCAGATGTTTAAACTTGGTAGGAAAATATTTAAAATGAGTCTATTCCTTCACGGCACGCATTTTGTGGTCTCAGTCCACAGGATCTGAGCACCTGATGAGAGTAAAATATGAAAGGAGTGTTTGGTGGGAAAAAATAAAAGGCAGCTTAAAGCAGACTGAAGTGAAACGAACTTTTTTTTTTTTGGAGACTGACTGAGAGAACAGTGAGTTTGTCATAAGAAAGGTTTTCTGCCCCTTTGTGGCTAAGTAAGCCAAAGCAATTTCATTTTCACATCTGTTCAAAGCTGTTTCTGCAGGAATTATACTTTTTATTGTCAACATTACGGGACTCTCAATCTTGTGACTCTTTCCGCTCATTTCTGTCTTGTTCCCAGAGTCCAAAGCTTTTTGCCTGGTCAGAAGTTATGACAATACCTATTTGCAGGCTTTCTAAGTGATATGAATTGCTTGTCTGGCCTCATACTGTTCGAAGGCACTAACAGAAGGTAGCCAGGAAAATTACTTGAGTATGGAAGCCTACAAGGACTGTTTGTATTGTAGGCCACTTCAAATATAGGAGCCTGGAGTGTCAGCAGCTTACATTTCTGTACCCTCCTGGCTAAAGCAACCAGACATTTATATTTGTGGCTGTGGTGCCTGTGCTTTAAAAGTAGAAGCCAGAAAGCTCCAGGTAATGCCACTTAATTTGCAGCCTCTTCCAGCTGTGGCACTTGCACAGTCAGTTAATATCTGTTTGTCTCCTCAGTTCAGCATGCTGAATGGGAAGATTCATTTCTACAGAATATTTTAATAGATGCTTAATACAAAATCAGTTGTTCTCTCACATTCAGAAACAAGTTGCAGCTTTTCTGCAAAATTACTAGGTGACGGTTATTGCATTTTTAATGCTCAGCTACTGGCTCCAGGTGTTAATAACTGTAGTATTAGAATAAAGTGTAATGATGTGGGTGGTTGTAAAAAAGTGGGTCTTTATAAAGGAGTCATGAATGTACAGTGATCCCTTAAGGGCTTCTGGGATCAACAGACTGAAGGTGTCTGATCACCTCCCCACATTATACATCCAGGCACAGAAATGATTCTTGGTGTGGCAGGGCCTTTTGCAGAGTGTGTGGGGGAGTGTCTATCCAGCTTGTTTCTCACCTGATATCCATGTCTCCTGGTCTCCTGGACCTGGTATCCATGTCTCACCAAGTTCCTTACCTGTCTGTCAGTGGTGTAACTGGGGCAGTGGCCCCTCCTGAAGAGGAGGGAGCCAAAATGACAATTGCTGCTGCAGCCACACAATCACAAGCACAGCAGTGGAGGCAAC
Source organism: Alligator sinensis (assembly GCF_000455745.1). Taxonomy (NCBI): domain Eukaryota; kingdom Metazoa; phylum Chordata; order Crocodylia; family Alligatoridae; genus Alligator; species Alligator sinensis. The sequence goes on from NW_005842001.1 coordinate 2,750,575, forward strand.
CTCAAGTCATCAGCATCCCTGTAGGGCAGCTGTCCTGGCCACATTATGTCACTGCTCTCTGTACCTAAAGCGCACACACTGGGACACTTCAGGCTGCAGTAACTCCTTCCCCAACACACAATGCTGTGCACCATCACACTGTGAACAACAAGTTCATTTTGAGAGGCCTTTACCAGTTTATCTTCAAGAAGCAGAAATCAGTAAATGCCCTATTAATGGGGCAGGGATTCATAGTCAGATGTAGCCTGTGGTCACTAGAGATGGATAAGACCACGGTAAGGGAGTCTGCGATGGAACATGTGCTAATAAATTGGGGAGGGGGGTGGGTATTAATAGCACTCAGTGGGCACATCAATATGTTCATTAAATAACCAAATGCTAAATCAATGCATAGTAACTTGTGCTACTGCAGTAGTGCCAGCACACCGGTTTTTAGTGACAGTTACTGCACAGTAGGCTAATACTACTGCGTGGTACCACATTAGCACGGTTTTTGCCTGGCTTGCTACTGCACAGTGTTATTAGGCTACTGCGCAGTTAGCGTCTCATGTAGACGCACCCATTGTTTGCCTAATTTTGCTCCGGTTGATGTCGGTGGGAGTTTTAACGTTAACAGCAGTGGAAACAAAGAACAAAACTGAGGACTTTTCAAAATCAACTAATAACTGGAAAACAAACAAAGAAAAAAGCTATTGGGAAAACTGTCCCAGATCCTCACTCTTTCAATGGCTAGTGATCTGCTTTGAATTATTAGCCAAAAATTTAATTTCCAGTTCACATGTGCTTTTCCTTATGCCAACACAGTTGTTTCCCTTTAATTATCTCACTGAGGTAGCAAGCGCTGATCAGGTTGATTCAAAGCCATTACTGAGGCAGATCTGCTGTCTTGTCTTGTGCTACAAACACGCCAAGCTTAAGTACATTTGCTTTTTGTAGTACTATAAGGCTTACATTACTCAACTTCTCTGTGGATCCCCTGGCTATCCTACTAGTCCTTCTCTGAATTTGCTGCAATTTGCATTTGTTGTCCTGTGCTGCGGGTGACCACGGTTTTTCAGAAAATTCCAGATGAGGTCTTACTAGTGCCATGTTTAATGGCATGAATACTTAACTATTCCTGCAACTGCTGCTGCGTTTGTGGATAATATTATACAAATTGCACTTGGCATTTAAATAACATGGCTTCCATTTGATGATCTCTGACAAGGGTATGAATATGAGGGAATGAATCCTCATAACCCACTGTAACGCATGCTGTCAATTTTACCTTCATTCTGCAGGTGAGGAAACTCAAGCTTGTAAAAGATCTGAGAGCAGAGCCAAGGTCTCTTGATGCTTGCTCCCCCAATTTAGTCATGAATTTATTCTTTCCGCTCACAGTGAACACCTGCTTTTATTTGTCAATGATTGAATCATAACTCAGACGTGAGTGCAGCTTCTCTTATTATGCTAGGGAAGAATTTTTTGGCCCCTCCAAGCCTATGCAAAAAATGAAGGGAATGACATGAGGATAGAAATGTTGCGATATATCATGCTACTAGTTTGTTGTGTGTGCAAACAACTATTGTGAGTAGTCAGTGGGAGGCACGAATGGAAAAGGTGGTCACTGGTCCCCAGGTCTGTATTCGGTATCGCAATCAGTTTAAAAAAAAAAATCCTAAAGTGTTGGGCATTACAGTATAAAATGAATTCAATTTTTCAGAATTTAATTCATGAACTAAAAAAAACTCAAGAAATTCAAGGGTTTGTCTAAGAAAAAATTCAGTTTTTGTCCCTTTCGGTAGCAATTGCTTGCTTCCTTACTCTTTCAATTAAAAAGTCTTTGCTGGATTTTGTGGTGGGGATTTTTAGGTCTGTAATCCTCTTACTATAGTCTAAGATTCTCTGACAAGCTTGTTACCTTTCTGATGCCCCCTTCTCTTAGCAAGTTCATAGCACAGTTATCAGCAAATGTTCATGTTTAAGCCCCCTTGGCCCCCTCTTCAGTTAGATCACCGTGCTGTTATTGCCAATTTCTGCTAGCGCTGGTTATTTTCTTATAAATGTTTATGAGATTACAAAAATGGAATGGGGTATGACAGGCACCAGGGATTTTCCCGTTTTTTTTAAATCTGAAGGAGCCTTCATGCCTGGGGGTTACAGGTCCATCATTATCAGGTGGCCACACTGTACACACATTGCTACAAATTCGATCTTTATTAGATGGAAATCAAGGACATTAGTGTTAGACTGGGGGAGTTGCTAACACCATAAAGGCATTCCTTCAAATGATTGGCTGACTTGGATACTTTTAATGATGTTTGATCCACCTTTGTAATACTTTGTGATTTAAATTGAACGAAATAATGTTGCTCCTTTCACTGCTTTGGTTTATTGTGACAGTATGGATGCAGTGAATGTCTGTCACCATTGGGAGAAAGACGAATGGACCATTGTTCTAGCTGAGTTCAACCCGGAATTTTTTAGTTTCTTGCCATAACTTAGCCACACAAGGTTGTGTGAACCCACAGGTGAATTTAAGTCAGGGAATTAATAGGACTTTCTGAGGGACAAATGTAGCAAGATGGGAGGGGTGATGCTGGAAGTCGCGTATCTACTTAGGAGAACAAGGAGCTTCCCTTTCACACGCATTTTTCCTCAGCCTACATAGTTCAGTGAAACCCTCCAGTTTTGAGTCCTGAGTTGAACATTTACATTTAACTTATCTAGGGAAGTTCTCTAGTTATCATTGTTACAGTACACCTTTAGTAGCTGCTTCACCAGAAATGTGTACAGGTCTTGAAATTCCCCAGGTGTCAGTCAGGTAGGGAGCAAAGAGAAAAAGAAAAGCTGCTTTCAAACCAATGTGCAGTTATTCTCCCTTCAGGGAAATAATTAGTACCCCATGATTTTGTCAGCTGAGTTTGGCATTTTGACCATTCTTATCTATTAGAAGGGGAAAGTTGCAAACTCAGCAGTAGTGCTAATTACCTGTGCAGTCACATCATGGACTTGACCAATCACACCTTTATTTCACAAGACCAAACTTACAGCAAAACATTTTTTTTCTTTATGGATGTACAAAGAATTTATCAGACTTGTAAAAACCTGAGAAACAGATGACCCTAGACATCAAAACTAGAGTTGTCAAGCATATATACTAGATGACTGGTTTCCCATCCGTTCATACAGCAATATTCACCAATATTCTAGTCAAGCATTTTATCCAAGCTGCAAGACTATAACTATTTTGTCTTCATATTGTGGCTAAGTTTGAATAAATTGGTTATATTAACTTAATTAGCTGAGCTATTTGAGCAAGGCTAACTTTTCCACTTTTTCTTTCTTTTTGTTTCACATTGGCTCTCATTTTACTACAGCATCACTTATTATGAAAATGCACGTTATTGTTTAAGCCTTAAGTAATATGCAAAACAATTTTGGCTAAAATTAAACCTATTTAAAGAAACGCAACATGATCTAAGGATTTAATTTCTGTGATTTTAGTTGTGAATTTATAGATATTGGACCCAGTCCTACAAGCCTAGTGTTCACAAGAGGGAATTCAAGATGTGCACACAATACAGGATCAGGCCCCCTGTGTTGGTTGTGTCTGTTTTACTACATGACTGATGTGGTACTTTTAAGTCTGGATTTGAGGAAAATACTCAAATCCATGCCCTCTTCCTAGAGGTCTTATATTTGCTTTTATAGACCAGTGTAAACAAATGAAGTGTGACAGAGAAATATGCAGTCTAACCTGAAGCAACTCTAGCAACAGTGCATCAACAGCATCCTTTGGGAGAATATAACAAAAGCTAACACAGTACACTATTAAGAGAGGTTTACTGATACAGAATGCAGCAAGAATGGAAATGAATTCACACAACTGGAATTATAGGAAGAAATCTCACCAATTTAAGGGTATCTATATACGAAGGATTTTAAAGCAAGAGGCTAAGTCTGGAATACCTATAACTAGAGAGATAAAGTTAGCCATATATACTTTGTATGGACTGATACAATTTCTTCTTTTGATTTTTCTGGGGGAGAAGGGTGGGGTACAGGCTTTTCAAGCCTTCCTGTTTCTTTTTTTAAACAAATAAAAACTTGCAAGTTAAAAATGGATAGATGTAAAATTATTTAATGATCACTTTCTGTTGCAGTGGCATTGCACCATAAATACATTTTCAACTGCAGTGTTCTACATTGGGTTATTGCAACCCAGAGGATGCTTTCAGTTTAATTACAGTAATTGCACTTTTGTTTCCTTTGCCAGCTGGTGATGGAATTCTGTGGTGCTGGCTCCGTCACTGATCTGATCAAAAACACAAAAGGGAACACTTTGAAAGAGGAATGGATTGCATACATCTGCAGGGAGATTTTACGGGTACGTGTCCGTGTCCAAAGTGAGCTCCTGTCGTTCTAAATGTCACCTGCTGGTTTGAATAGTCAATTTTTACACTTAAAAGACAAAACTTGTAAGATGGCTCTTAAGGTGTTATGGTTGCTGTACTGGCATAGACTAGAACTTCTTAGGTGCCTGTAGATGTGAATGATTGTATGATGTATAATACGTAAGTGCTACTTACTGATCCCTAACTCCATTTAGTCTTACTTTTAACCCTGTTCTGCCCTTCCACAAAAATATAATTCCCTGTTTAATATTAATAGGCACAAAGATGCATTTAAATTAGAATTACGTTTTCAATTAACAGAAATGAATGGCCTAATAAAGTCTGCAGAAGGGAATCTGTGTTATAAAAAGGCATTTTATTAAGCACCCACTCAAACACAGCATCAGTTTTATTTTTCAATTTGCATGGTGTGTCTAGCATAAGTGAGGAGGTTGAAGTTTTTATATTGGTAAGATAAGAGTTTGAATGTCATTGGCGTAATGGCATGCCTAAGTTCCATAGTAGTGAGAGATGTCTTCCTGGTATGTAGTTCATCTATAGTTAATGCTGCCTTATTTCTGAAGTCAGTCTGTGATTACAAGGGAATAATTTTATTATTGTTTTCTTTGTTTAAAAATCACAAATTCTTTGATTAAAAATTGCAGATTGTTTAATTTAAAACCCCAGTATCCACAATTAAAATGAAACGCCACTGTTTACATATATTAGGCTGTGCAAAGCTTCAGTTGTTGATTTAAATGTTTTTCTACTTACCTCAAGGTACCAGGTGGCTCATATTAACACTGAGGTGGTGGGGCAGATGGAGCATCCCATGTGGGGGGGATCCCCCAGTGCTCTCAGCGGTGGACCCAGAAGCAGACCAGAAGCACTTCCAGTCCACTTCTGGGTCCTCCACCGAGCACACCAGGGGGGGCGGGGAGCCCTCTGTGGGAGTGTGCTCCCACTGTGCTCTTGTGGGACGCTTCATCCACCCTGCCCATTCACAAGCTGCGCCTGGTACCTCGAGGTATGTAGAAAAAACATTTAAAGCTGTTTCTATGACCAAATCGCTGATTCTCCAAATCAGCATCAGATCTTCAGGTTCTGATTCAGCCGAATTGAATTGGGACAGCGATCCAAATCAGTTAATCGAATTGGGTCGAATCTGAATCAAATACGGCCCACTTGGCACACCCCATATGTATATGTATCAATTGCACACAATGTTTTGTTAATATATTTACAATTTTAAAGCAATTGGGAAGCCAACCAGTGCCTCAGTCACTATAATAAAATAAATCCTAAGTATCTATACATTTGATATTTGATTAAAGGTTTTTTATCGTGGAAAATCGGAGCTTCCCCTACCTCCTTTGCTCATTAGGATGCAGATCCAGGCCCCTCATGCCCTTGCTTATTTACAGTAAACACCACCATCTCCACCAACACTCTCAATTTGATATGCACAACAACAGGCACTAGTTTATCAGCTGTTGTACTGACATTTCTTTCAGTCTTGGGAAACCACAGCTACACAGGCTCAGTTTAACTGAACTGGTAAGCCTTTTTCTTCAAACAGGCCTCCCTGTGAGTCGGAACCTAGCCACTGTTAGATGGGAAGGCTTAGTTTCTAGCTGGGTGTTGCATAACCTCCTCTTCCTCTGTAGTCATACTTCGAGGGAGCTCTTTCTTGACCTGCAGGTCATAAGGCTTATTGAGAAGGTGAGGGGGGAGGAAAGACCCACTTAGCATTTAATTCTATCAATACCTTCATCTTGCCCCTGTAACGAGCAGGACCTAAGAAATATTGCTTAAGAATTTGAAGGCATGTTGCGATTTTATCACACCTTGGACTTGATATTGCACAGCTGAAGTCAGTGGAGGCATTGCTGTTGACTTCAATGTACCAAGGATCTGTGGACAAAGGCCTAAAACTAGCAATAATGCAGTTAAGAATTGGTATGCAGTAAGGAATCTGCATCTCTCTATAAATTGTTCCATGGAGTCATCCCAAGGTAACAAGCATAAAATGACTAATAACTGCCAGCAGTGATAGCAGAAATTATTTTCTTTTTAAAATATGAATGTCTAATATGAAACGTAAAACCAACACAAAATTAGTTTTTAAAGTAATCCATATTTTATTGGAGTGGCGATATAGGTGGATATTACTTTTAATCTCTGAAATAGTAAATGGATGAAATAAAAATGCAGGTTGCAAAAAGAAATTAATGAACAAATAAACTCACAACAGAAAGCTAGTTTACCTCTAGTCTTCAAGATGGGCTTTTAATATGAGCTATATCTCTATTAGTTTTATGTACATGTTCTGGTACTTGTATTTGCATGGTTTTCTTTTAAATGAGGCTTTTTATTGCATCAGAACACCATTTATCGGACCAATGTAGCAAGAGGATTAGTATTTCAGTTCAAAGTGATGTGAAATACAGAGAGAGAGAGGGAGTGAGTGCCAAATTTTCAGTTATTTCTACCACACAGATGGCTCCCTAAGGCAAAAAACAGGTCCATAGATGGAAAAACATAGCCATAGATATCAAGGTGTTGGGGTTAATACAGATTCCTGAGGAAACTGAATGCTTGACCTAATCCTCTATAGAATTTTTGGCTCTTATTCATGGTATAAAACATCTACTGTGATGCACATAGTAAATAAGCGGGTGTTTCATTTTCATGGGATGTAATTCCAGAGTGGAATGTGGGACATTATTTTGAATGTATAATAAAAAAAGGGTTTTGAAAGTATTAATTCCAGCTGTGAATCTCCCATTTTGCTAGCTAATTAGATGGGGAGGAATGTTACAAATTAATTCACTTTGAGCTTTTCTAACCTTTCACTGATTTTTCTAGGGTTTGAGTCATCTACACCAGCACAAAGTAATTCATCGAGACATTAAGGGTCAGAATGTATTGCTGACAGAAAATGCAGAAGTTAAACTAGGTAAGAATGGTTGAGATGATTTGGAGAATGTAAGGAAGTCTGGAATTATCCTGACTCGAATATTGGAATGAAATTAGTAAGGACGGTGTAGCTGATTTGTCACTTTTCAGAATGGGGATAGATCTGGGCATCTGCTATATTTACTGTGTTGTGCTGGATTCATTAAAATGATCTTGAGTCTTGACGAAATACTATGTACTACATTGTCAACAGGTGCTGGCTGACAGCTAAGTCCAAAAAAAATCACGTGCACCTACTTTGCTGAGTTCCATTCTTAAATTTGGACACATAATCTGGGTAGCTGTGCACCCATACATGGATTTACATATTTATGTTCATTTCTGCATATGGCTCTAAGCTCTTTAAATAGAAAATCTTCAAGTACATATTTTTACTCTGGACCTATCATAGTGTTTCCCATATCTCAGAAGCCATCTCTCGCACATAGCTGATATAGACAAAGAAATCTAACATTGCTTCAGATGTGCAATTGCGGCCTTCGGACACCTGAGGAAATGGGTGTTCAAAGATCATGGCATCAGATCTGAAACCAAGCTCGTGGCTTATCAGGCAGTTGTAACTCCCCCCTACCCCCCTCCTTCCCAACCCCCCTTACTGTACAGAGCTGAGATGTGGGTAGCATACAGGAAACACTTCAAGTTGCTGGAGAAGTACCAGCAATGCTGCCTGCAGAAGATCCTTGGAATCCAATGGAAAGAGAAACATGCCAACATTAGTGTCCTTTCGCATGCAAGCACCAAGAGCATAGAGGTGATAATCGTTGGACATCAACTTTGCTTGACCAGCCACATTATCCAGATATCTGACTCGGGACTCCCAAAGCAAGCCTTATTCTCCAGCTCAGTCAAGATGCATGCTCAAGGGGAGGGCAGAGAAAGCACTTCAAGGACGTCCTCAAGGCCACATTGAAAAAATGCAACATTGACATCAATTCATGGGAGGCTATCGCCCAAGACTGTCCCAAGTGGAGGAAGAGCCTGCTGCAAGGATATCAGTACTTTGAAGCCTTATGACAACAGCAGGAGTGGAAAAGTGGGACAGCAGAAATAGCATTTTGTGGGCTGAACCAAGAACCCAGAGCCATCCACCCCGCATGGAAAAATATGCCTGAGCTGCAACAGTCTCTTGACCCCAGATAGGCTTCATCACCCATCTTTGGGTCCACAGATAAGACGGTCATGGAAGACGGTCATCTTCGACTGCAAGGGATTGATGTTTATGATGATCATAATGTCTGTTTCATATTTAAGTTGAGGAAGATTTCATCACAATCCCATTGAACAATCATTCAATCAAACAATCTTTAATCGTTTTAATGTGTTTTCTCTTTGTTGGTGCCATGATCAACATATTGAAAAAAATTCAGTTGGAAGACTGGTTCTGCATTCCTTTTCGAGTGTTAGTCACCCATCACAATACTGCTGTTGTACATATCCCCTCCCCACATCACTGTAGTGAAGAAGACAACAGAGAAGGCAGTTTGCTATTAAGCACAGATGACACGAGGCTCAGTTGTTCAGCACCAGTATCTTAAAGCTTCCTTCTGGCAACTGTAATTTGTGCCACTGACATAAAGTGCCTTAAAGAGCTTAAACAAGTGGAGAATCAGATTTAGTAGTTTTCTTTTACTACTAAGTCCCTTACTTTATCCCAGAAAGGAAATTCCATATTGGGTGATGGTAGAGCTGGCTTATCCAGGTGTAATCACTCTCACGAGGGGGTGCAGGCGTGTGGCTGTGGTGACTCAGTTTCCCCAGCAGCACAGCAGTTCAACAGTAGAGTACAAACAAGTCAGATCTATGTATACCCATGGGCATAAAAACCGCAATCTGTAATATAACCCACGAAACCCTGCATTGAAACCTGATAACAGTTCAGCTCAGCTGCCTGGGTCTGGTTTTCCTGGGCTTGGAGTGGCCTTGCTCCTCTCTGCTTAACCCTTCACAACCCAGGGGCAAGGGTTTCACAGGTTTATGCGGGTGGAGGTTTCCACTCAAGGAAATTCTCTAGTGCAAATTTCCAGCCATTTGTAAATTGTGCAACACAGAGTAGACCAGAGAATCTGACCCATAGTGTTTTCTCATCAATTAAATTACAGTTGCTGTGGTCCTTTGTCTTCAGCTTTTAATTTTCTTGGTTGAATATATCTTGTCACTTCCATCAATAGTATTAGTAAAAGGAGAATTTCCTTAATTCATGTGGAATAGTACAGAAAAAGCTGCTGTTTGTTTCTGTTTCTAACCCTGTTTTCCTGTAGTGCTGGGGGTTGTGCTGTCATCTCACTACACCCTGGCAATGAGGAGCAGATGATTTGTTCCCAGCAATACCAAAAGATCAGAGAGTCAAATTCATCCTCAGTAGAGCTCTACTGAAATCAATGCAGTTCAATTAAGGAAGACTTCGGTCCAGTGTCTCTTTACTGAATGTACACAATGAATAGACAGTCTGCACGAACTCAGCCTGAGTTTGGAGTGTTTTCCTTCTTCATACTTTTGAGCTGCAATGTATCTTTTAGTTTTGGTTTCCTGCCTTAAGATGACATATTGTTTTTTCTTTTTTGATGCACAGTGGACTTTGGTGTCAGTGCTCAGCTTGACAGGACGGTGGGAAGAAGAAACACTTTCATTGGAACTCCTTATTGGATGGCCCCTGAGGTCATTGCTTGTGATGAAAATCCAGATGCCACTTATGACTTCAAGGTACCTAAAGAAGCACCATCATATTTATTTGCTTGCTACAAAGTAATATTTATGAGGTCTAAAAGCATTTACTAAGATGTCTGAATTAGTCAGGGTATTAAAACAAGCAAAGAGATTTAGGAAGAAAATTTCTCAGATTAGGGGATTTTTTTTTCTTTTAGATTGATGCTGTTAGCATTTGAATTTAGGATCATGATGATAGACATGATGAAGCTTGAGCTGAACATAAATGTCAGCTGGGTTACATCCCAGCACCAACAAAATGAATGGTCTGGAATTCGATTAAGTATTTTGGCAGTTTCTCAAAGTTTGAAAGTGCTGAGGAAAGTGCAGAATCCTCTGCCTTTCACCCAACAGGTTCTGAGATGTCTGGTCTAAGGTGTTCTCTGTTGTGTTGTCCAAACACTTAAGTCTTTCCCCAAGCTCGAAGAGGTATGGAGGAGGTCCCCTATGTACTGTTTTATACTTATTTTCTGTGCTGTGTGCTTTCTTGTGTTTCTTTCTGGAGGGTACTGTCACAACAAGAGGAAATCATACAAATCATAGAGAAGTAGAACTGGCAGGGACCTTCATAGATCATCTAGTCCAATCCCCTGCCTATGGTGAAATGGAAGTTTTAACTCCAAATTGCCATGTTGATGCTGCTTTCCTGATGCCCTCGGGAATGGTCCTGTGTGGCATGCACCCAACCCAGGAATAAAGCAGTGAAGCAGTTCTGGGGGTGTCCTGCTGTCATTCTAGCGCTCTCTGTTTCCAACATGCTCAAAAACACCAGCAAGAAGAGTCCCCAGAGCAGCTCCAGTGCCACATTTTTGGGTATGATGTGCAGCGTGGGAGCAGGTGAGTGGGTATGCTTCTCAGTGGTGCTCCCCAGGGCAGTCATTTACCCAGTCCCCTTTACTCTTGGACAGTCAGTTACCCAATAAATTTCCCAAATTTCCACTTAAAAAACCTGACGTAAAACTACAAAGCCACTGAGAGCACCCTGTAAGATGCGGGAGGGCAGGGAACAGCTACAAGCAGACCTGGACAGATTGGACAAATGGGCAGAAAACAATAGAATGCGATTTAACAAGGAGAAATGCAAAGTGCTGCACCTAGGGAGGAAAAGTCCAGCACACCTCCTGCCTAGGAAATGACCTGCTCGGTAGCACGGAAGGGGATCTCGGAGTCCTAGTGGACTCCAAGATGAACATGAGTCATCAGTGTGACGAAGTCATCAGCAAAGCTAGCTGCACTTTATCGTGCATCAGCAGATGCATGACAAACAGAACCAAGGAGGTGATACTTCCCCTCTATCGGGCACTGGTCAGACTGCAGTTGGAGTACTGCATCCAGTTTTGGGCACCGCACTTCAAGAGGGATGTGGAGAACCTGGAGAGGGTCCAGAGAAGGGCCACTCGTATGGTTAAGGGCTTGCAGGCCAAGCCCTACGAGGAGAGACTAGGGCACCTGGACCTCTTCAGCCTCCGCAAGAGAAGGTTGAGAGGCGACCTTGTGGCTGCCTATAAATTCATCATGGGGGTGCAGAAGGGAATTGGTGAGGCTCTACTCACCAAGGTGCCCCTGGGGGTTACAAGAAATAATGGCCATAAGCTAGCAGAGAGCAGATTTAGATTGGACATTAGGAAGAACTTCTTCACAGTTAGAGTGGCCAAAATCTGGAATGGGCTCCCAAGGGAGGGTAGTGCTCTCTCCTACCTTAGGGGTCTTCAAGAGGAGGTTAGATAGGCATCTGGCTGGAGTCATCTGAACCCAGCACTCTCTCCTGCCTACGCAGGGGGTCGGACTCGATGATCTGTTGAGGTCCCTTCCGACCCTAACATCTATGAATCTATGATGCCATTAGTAAAATCAGAGAAGACAAGGACACTGCCAATGTCTTGCTTCTCCAGTGACAGGGAAGTAGCTGGTTAATATATGCTCTGAAGAGTGTGACTACCTGATGGTATTTCCAAGGGTATGCTGTTATCATTGTCCAAACTCATGTATTAGTCAGAAACAGAAACTTGAAACCATTCAGGTTGCAGTTCAAACAAAAGTCAGTCAGTTCTGGTAGTTAGAGGAAGTCAAGGCTCTAGTACTTTTTTCATGATCATGACTTACTTTAACAGAAGGCAAGCTGTTCAGAGATGAATGTCTAGAACTTTCCACTAATTCTGGTTGCCTCACTTCATGGTGTTTAGGTCAAAGTGTTTAGGATCTGATTTTCAGCAGAGCTGAACAGCCTTTGCTTCTAATATATGCTTTATCAACATTGCAGAAATCCCCTGAGATGTGTTGAACTAGGCAAAATTCATAGATACTTAAAAATAAACCTAAAGCTTGTTGTGCCTCAGTTAGCTGATGCCACATCCCAGGAGGTCACTGGCTGAATTAATGTTTGTAAACTACTTTGAGACTCTTTGATACAAGGCCACACAGAAGAACAGACATTTATTAGACACACAGCATGTGCAAACATTTCAGCAATCTGACACAACATTACAGCATTGATCCATGTTTATTTGACCCACTGGAAAAAATAAAGTAGAACAAAAAAGTCTTGAAAATATCATATGTTGAAGTCTGCCAGCCAGCACCTCAACTGATGGTTTTCTTGAGAGCAGCTGCCTAGCTTCAGAATTCCTCCTTTTAGCCCCAAGGTGACTTATCTGCAATGTGTGCCGGAAGTGGCACGGTCAACCTCTGTGTACAACTCAGGAAGGGAGCAGAGAGAACAGCAGCAGGTGGGGCAGGAGAAACGCTGGGATCAGTGTGCCCCTTGGGGAGAGTGCAGGGATTAGGTTGCAGCATACCTGCCAAAACAGGTTGGCCCCCAGTGCTTCAGCCTATATAAATTGTTACCAATAAATGCACTTGCAAATAGTTTGACCTGCAATTATTCAGTCCTCTTTGGTTAACCACTACAGCATGCCTTTGGTTAAGGCTACCAGGCACTCTTTCATATAGGGTTCATTTAAGGAACGTTCTTGACTTTTTAAGGAGTAACCCACAATATCTGCTTGTGGCATATTCTTGTGTAAGCATTTTAGCTCAGATTACAAAGCTTTCTGGGTGTTTTCAGTGATTCTTTATGGAAGACATGCTGTGTGCCTACTGGCTGAGTAAAAAGGAGCAGCATGGAACTTAACTCCTTGCATAGCTTTACACTAAAACAACGGCATTTCAAGGAATGGCTGCTTAAGTGGTGTGGGTTTGGTTTCACCAAAATGGGCACAGGGAACTGTAAGTTTTACAGTTCCTTGTATCCCTGAGGGAGAATATTCCCTCCAGCAAAAGATACGTGGTGTTTCTATCACCTTTACTTGGAGATTTCCAGTGTGGGAGAGCAGTTTTATTCTTTAGCTACCAGCATATAAGAACCCATCTCTCTCTTCCCCTACCCCCAAACAGAGTGTACTGTCGATGCACTGAAGTTAGCAGTTCTCCAGGCTTCACTGGCCCTTTTCAGCCAGCACGGCTCCACTTCCCCAAAAAAAAACAGATCATATCTGCTTCTTGCCATTGCGTCTCTTATCTGGCTCAGAACAGGTTTCCAACAGCTGAGACTAGCCCGGGATTGTAAGACTAAGTGGTTCAATTGTAAGCCTGACTTTTCCCCTTGAAATGCTTTACATTTTCTGGCTTGCCAGCACTAGCAAGATACCCTGTCAAATTTTGTATTCCTCCTCCAGTCTGGAGAGACTTAATTCCCATAAAGCAGTCAGTCACTGGAATGAGAATGTGGAATTCCAAGATGTGTTATTGTTGTTTAAGAATCATGGGTTTATATCTTCATAGCCAGCTTCCTATCCTCAGAAATCCCTGAAGTTCTTTTCTCCTTCCAAAATAACTAGAGCACTTAATATTCAGTAGAGTGATGAGCAGTGGCAGGGATCAGAGTTCTTCCATTGTCCTCAAAGATCAAACCTTCTTAGCAAACTAGATGTTTTGTCTCTGAAGTTGGCATTAACAGGAGTTTTTTTTTACTCTGGATGTAAAACAAGACTGATTGCCACTGACACTGAACTGCAAGATGTTTTCAGAGCCCATTGAAATGTGGGGGCCACTGGACTCTACTACAGATGCAGGTTCACAGTATTACAGCTGATGCTCTAGATGCAAAGTGAAGGAAAATTGCAAATGACAGTTTTTTTTTAAAAGGATGCAAATCAGGTGTTATTAGATTTGTTCAAATGGCTTAAGATAATAAATACAAAAAACTGGAATAATATACAGTAAAAAGAGGAACCCACTAGTTTTCATCCATCAGACAAAAAAAAGCCTCTGATCATTCTGTTTTCTTAGTTGAAGTGAGCTGACTCTGTTATATACAGAATGATACAGTAAATACCTTGCAAAAATAAATCGCACCACAAAGGACGAATTTAAAACCCACACTGTTAAGGGTATTTTCTATTTCCTCCTAGCAGTTCCTCCTTTTTTGTTTATAAAGATCTTGTCAATGTCTACAGTATCCAGGGAAACCAAGGTCGTTTACCCTTCTAAAATGAGATAATGCAAATATATAAGCATGTTTTCTCTTTGCCAGGTAGACTTTCCTAACTTAAATACAATTTGAAAATCATTATAAATTGTGCATTTTCTGGTGAGTTGTTGCCATCCTTGCCAGACCTATGGAGAAGAGGATTTCTTTTTAAACTTCCTAAAGATTGTTTGGGGTTTCTGTCTTCTCTCTAGACTAGGGTGTCTCCCACATGCACTCCACTCATCCATTCTCTCTGACTCAATTTCCTCAGCATATTGCAATGAGCTTCTGAGTCAGGAAAAGGAAGCCTGCTGAAGAAATCTAAGGGCATATGTACATTGCCTTGGTACTTTACTAAGGAGAGCTGCAGTGAAGCATACTATGCCAAAATTGAGGTGATGTAGCTAAATTAGTAGAGAGAGAGAGAGAGAGAGAGAGCTTATTGGCTTGCATCCAGCACTGCATTAAGCCTGCTATATTACTTCCAATTTGAAAGTAGCACACGTTCAACAGGTACAACGTGCCTTGCTCAGCTGTAGTATGGTACTGAGATGGTAGAGATACGTCTTCACTTAACCAGCATTTCTTGGGTTCTGTAGAATTGGTTGTCTCCTTTTAAATTACTTGCCCAGCTATCTGATCACTCCCTGATATGAAACTAATAACTCCAAAAACCTGCCTTGGACAGTGGAAACTGCCACTCTGTGGCCCTTGGGTTTTGGAGAGGTAGTTCGCAAGGTAAAAATGGAGGAGAGGAAGGACAAAAACGTGTTTCAGGTATGTGACGGGGGAATGAGTAAAGGAAAATACAAGGGGGAGATGAAGGAAGGGGAAGCACAAGAGGAAAAGCAAACCAAGAAGGAGGAATTACACCATTGCTAGTAAGGCCAGGAAAATTCTAAGCAAATACAAGGAGGCCAGCATTTGAAGACAATGTCTCATAAACAGCCGCTGAGAATGTTACAGGAACATAGTTTTTAAGAGACAACATTAAAATACATCCCCAAGGTTTCCAGTGAAAATTAGTTTGAGCTGTAGTTGAAACCCCATCTCTATGGGGAAAACAGTTTGTGCTGACCCATGAGGTTTCTGCAGGTACCACTGTATTATGTTGTTGACTTCTTATCTGCAACAGTTTTAATTTTTTGTGGTTGAAGGAAGCCTTTTAATTCACCTATATCACCAAAGTGACCTTGACTTCTTATTCTGATGCCTCAGGACAACCAAAAAAGCTGTTAAGTCATGGCCTGCCCAAAAAAGACCCAGTAGATATGGGCCACTTGAGGAGCTGTCACAGGAGTGTGTGGGGAGGTGACTTTCATAATGACATTTGTGATCACTGGTTTCATATCAATGAGAAGAAGAAATTAACTTAATGGAGTACAGAGTAGAACTTACGTACCAAAAGGGGCCAGGCACTGAGGTGGCTGCCAATGGACTCTTCTTACTGGAGTGGATGACTGTACCTGAAAGTGCGCTCCACAGCAGTGCAGAGGAATCGATAGGAAAGCTCTTTGGCTTTACTGTAGCTGAATCTCTTCCTGGTGCCAGCTGGCTACTGACCAACCTGGGAGATGCCTCTGAAGCTGTACTTTAGATGAAGGCACTGAAATTAGTCTATGTTCTGTTTTTAATACAAATGGTGCTAGGTTATTAATCATAACAGCTCTACCTACGCAGTGTCTGGAATAATGCATTACCCAACTTTTCCAAAAATAAGTTGTACCATGGCCATTAAGGAAACTTGCCACTTTCTTTCTCTATCCATCTTTCTCTGCTGCACATGCACTCCCTTTTTCTCTTTCCCATCTTGTAACGGGCTAAGTATTTTCTCCTGTATATAAGGACTTGAAGTTGCTTGGAGATCTGGTGATGGATCTAAAAGCTTAAGCAGAAAGTTAGTGACTTCTGTACTCTCTAGCCCAGGCCTTTGGCTCATAGCTGACAAATTATTTCTGGTGAGAAGCAAGAAATATGAATGTTGCTACTTGCAAATGGGAGTATCCCAAGAGAAGTGATACAAATATGATATCAAATGAACTTTCAAAAAAAATCCTCCCCCATTGCTATAGATGTTGTGGAATAAAAGGGAAATTCACAGCTCATATGTTTCTCAGCATGGCAAAGGTTTAGAAATAAAGTACATGGAGGTGTTTCTTTCTCAAAGAAATGTTGCTCTTTTATCTCCTGTTAAATCAACTAGGTATACTTCAAAAGATAAAACAGGGGGAGGCCTCATATTTTTACTCTGTCCTAAGAAGCCTGTTTCCCATGGGCACTATATTGAATCCATTTATGTATAATCAAATTTTAACTAGGAAGTCTGCACCTATCAATTGAGTATACAGATTTTGCTGAGGACCAAAGTAATATGCTTAGGGTATGTATAATCCCCTCAGGGGCCAAAGTATCCATTGAACCTGAAGCCTGTAATACTGAAGTCCTGCCAGGAAGAATTACAGGAGAGCCATGATGTTACAACTTGTTGTGATGCCCAGTCATTCGATGCAGTGCAGTGTTGTTAGTTGTCATTTAGAGGGCAGCCGTTGGCCACTGGTGCATCTATTCAAGTCCAGCATGTTTCGGCTGTAACACAAAGGCATCTCTGAGAACTCCAGATTTCTACATAACCAGCTTTGTTGGATCTCAGTCCAATCCCTGTGGAAATCACTGATATTGGTATTTCATCTTAGTGTCCATACCACACACCCATTGCATACAGCTCTTCAGTCTTTACAGCCTAAGCAGAGAAATTAAGGATTAAATGGACCTAAATTAGTTCCCTCTTCTCCCCCAGCAGAGACCTCTCCTAGTAAGGGATGAGATGCGTGTGAATGAAAGAGACTGGGACTGAGCAGTACAGAGCTACTGCTGGAGTAGGATTTGGGACAAGCAAGAACCAAGATTAGACTTAGAAGCAAAGTGAGAAGTCTTAGCTTTAGCAAGGTGGTAAGAGTGACAGCATCCTGCTCAGTGCTTTTGTGGCTGACTCTTGAGAAAGGGGCAGGGTTTCTTATGGGGCATGGCCAAACCTGGTTACCTCTTCCCAAGAGTGTGGTTAGTCAGATATACTGGTTTCTTTGTATGTGCTCATTGCAAGATTTGGACTTTCCCATCTCCTGAAATCCTTACCTGTGGGCAGACCGGACCAGGGATCAACCTGTGCCCAAAGGGGCATTTGGCATACACAGCTGTCTTCCCTTGTGTGGTCATTGATCCAAATCAGTCCACCTCCTTGCAGACTGCATTACTGTTTCTACCATAGGGGTGGAAAAGGTGGTGATGCTCATAGAGAACATCTCTGCAAATGGTCCCTAAATCCAAGATATCCCCTGATGTTTGAGGTCAGATTCAGTGCTGCTTCTGTAGAGGGAAGTTGGGGAAAGCCTGCCTCTCAGTAGAACCAAATGAAATTTCCTTTCCTGGGCCTTTTCTAGGAAAGGGTAGGAAAAGCAGCTGAAGCAGGAAGGATGCTTGGTCTGCACTTCCAGTTTTTACTGGTCTAAGTAGTCAGTGAAGAGTGAGGGGTTTTCCTGACTCTGTTGTATCAGTAACTCCCTAATGAAGCTGCAGTTATACCAACCTACAGATCTTGTACCTTAGAACTCTTATTGGTTGCCAAACCAGTACTGGCATAAGCACTTCTGACCAGCCACAGCTACAGCCAGGAAGATTTGCAACATTAACTGTGTTGATACAGATGAAGCAGAAATATAGTTTACTGTAGACAAGTCTGGGGAGATCCGAGTGCCCATACCTGGCCCTACTGCTGACCTCAAGTGACCCCTCTCCCTCAGTCTCCCCATCTGTGAAACAGGAACAGTTATGCTGTATTTTGTCACCTACAACCCCCCCCCCCCCCCCAAACACACACGCACAAAATACAGTTGCTAGAACTTGGAGGTGTGCATTATAATCAAGGAAATATGGTAACAACAACAATGTTTGTATTTAAGTCTCTGTCAGGGGAAAGCAAAAGTAAAGCTGCACCTGTTGCAGGCAAGGCTCCCTAGTTGCTAGCTGTGGATACTTCCCCTTCCCTTCCCCGCTTCCTGCCCCCCAGTCCAGAGGTGCTCAAAGGAAGATCTTTTTTCTTCATTTCGGCTTTCAAAACAAAGTGTGTATTTTATTTGGGAGTGTGTTGTATGTGAGAGAATATGGCATGATGCTGGCTCATCAGAGCTATGAGGATTAAAAAAAAATGATAAATATATATGAAGATTTCAGTTATGACTATAAGCATGCCATGAATCTGTATGATCTGGCCTGCAGGTCAGTATGATCTGTTTTGCAGGTTTTGAGTCCATTCTAAGGACATTTCCTACTAAAAGCCATGAAAGTTTTTCCTGAGTTACAGCTTCTGGTTTTGTCAATAGAAAAGCTTTAATCAGTGGGGTTTCTAACTTGGCCTCTTTCACAAACATAAAAAATTCCAATAAAAATGTTTCAGATGTTGTAAAATAATAAAAGGGGTTCAGACAACACTGCAGAGGTTGGTATGAGTTGAACAATATAGGGAAAAAGAATAGCCTTTCCTCTCTCAGAGTGAGAGAGAGAGAGAGAATCTATAGAGATTTGTGGGAGCACATTTGTATCTCATTGACTTCCTATTTGATGTCAATGCCTCTGTCTGGAGAGTCCAGCTGTGCTTTGTATCTGCATGGCCCATTACTGCCTTGGTCCAGTAAGGTTGCATGTAGAGGTTCACATGAGTTTGAAGCTGCCACAAGCTGGAAGTGAGGGAAACAAGTCAGAACAGAATTGCCCGGCAAGGCTGCTGAACTACTGTGCGTCTGTGGGTTTGAATTTTACACTTGAAAGATTTATTCATTTATTATTGAAAGAGGATCACATTGGATTATGTGGCTTTGGATTTGCTGATCTCATCGCCGGCAATTTGTTTTTCAGTCATTCAGAAAAAATAACTCCAGTGGGAGGGAAACCCTTGTTCCAAAGCACAAAAACGAAAGCTTCTGATCTGGGAGTTCAAGGACTTATGATTTGAAGCATGATATGGATTTTTTGTGTTGGAAACCTTTCCCATGGAGTGCCATGCAGTACCTCTTAGCTGACTCTACATCATTATACAGTTCTGATATGCTGGATATTTCCCTATGTTGTGTGTTCTCTGTTTCAGAGTGACTTATGGTCTTTGGGGATAACAGCCATAGAGATGGCAGAAGGCGCTCCTCGTAAGTAAATGCACTGCCTTGCTTTCACTGTTGTTGTATTGACTTCTGCTGCTGTTTGCGTGTACCCATAAACAACACGCCAGAAATCCCACCCCAAACCTTGAGAGGATGCACTAGGGAGCCCAGGGTAATAGTAGGGAAAAAAAATCTAGATGCCATAATAAGCCATGGTGTTTCAGTGAATAATGCACTGAATTGCATTGGGTCTCTATTTCTCCAAACAAAATAGGTATGAATGGTCTGTGGAAAGTATGGATTACTAATAACACTATTATTTTAAAGAACTTCCTTGTGATGTACATAACCAGGCACTGGATTTAGGTGATGCATTTGAGTGGCTCATAAGCTTGGTAAGAATCCTATGGACCTTATGCTAGGACCTGCAGAGAGTCCAGTGACACCAGTATCGCTTCAGTGTACAACACATTCTTAAGCTATCCCTTCTTTCTGTGCCTGTCAGTGCCTTAACAGAAAGCTGTAAAGTTACAAGCTTCAGGGCTAGCCCTTAACTCCAAACCAAAATGCCAGATGCTCCCTCAATCTTTAGGGAGTTTAGCTCCTACCCACATTAGCAGCTCCAGCCAGCTATAGATCTGTATCACTGTTTGGTTTATAGCATATTGGTTGTTCAAAGTTCTCAGTATCATGAGAACTGGAGCCTTTTTAATTCCAGTGAAATCCCATAGATATCAGTGCTCTCCATTCAGTCCCACCTGATGTTTATATATGTTCTATCTTTGAAATGCTCGTTCCTTTTTATTCTCCCTGGTGTATCTAATGCTCTTGTACTTTCAGCTCTTTGTGACATGCATCCCATGAGAGCTCTGTTCCTCATTCCCCGGAACCCAGCCCCTAGACTGAAATCAAAGAAGTGGTGAGTCTTCCAAACTGAAATTCTGATGCTGGAAAGTGTGTGTTTGTAGGGGTTATAACTTATTTTTATTAGTAGTATTAAAAATTCTTTCTATAGGTTTAAGGGCCTGGGCCTGTTCCTACTGAAGTCCTTAGCAAAATATGAATGAGCACAAGACTGAGCTTTGAGTTCCTAAGAAAAGAAAGTTTTGATCTCTACATTGTGAGGTGGAGATGCAAGTTGACTTGGAGAGTGAAAGGTTGGGAAGGAGGGAGGGGAAAAACTCACTAATGTTCCCATTTCATAAATGTTGCCATTGGATTTCTGAAGAGGTTTAAGCAGCCTGAAGCCATGTGATGCTTCACTTGGCTCCTACTTCTTCCCAGCGAAGTTCTGTTTTCAAGTGGAAACATTTAGACATGCCAGAAGGGGATAGTTTATCTTGAAGGCTCAGGAATGTGGAGATCTGAACTTAGTTTGGGATTTATTTTAAAATTTTGGAGGAAAGAAAATGTAAAAGTATTTTGAAGAAAACCAGGACACTTCAATAAAAAAAACCTCTTTTTTTAAAATAAAAAAAGGGTGGGGGGGAAGAAATAAAAAGAAGAATCCCTGAAGCCCAGCAGGTGTTGTGCACTGGACTTTAATTTGCATAGTTTGCTCCTTCCAGACTCAGCAGTGGGTTAGCCCTAACAGACCAGCAGAATTCTTCCACTTCATGTTAAAATACTGAGCGCCAGGGGTGTGGCGTTGGAGGCGAGAGTGTTGTCTTGATGCCTGAAATTCTGCTGCTTCATGTCTAAAGACATAGAAAAAGGGAAGAATGGTTTGAGATGGGTTTTGAAGAGAAATTAGGTCAAAATGGCAGGAATACCAGAGTGTTTTCTGTGCTGCAGAGGGCAGAGATTGCAATTCCTTGCTGCACATGAGTTTGAAACAAGAACATCCGAATAACCTCAGGCCCCCTGAAAGGTGCACATAGGATCCAAAATAGGTTATTGAGTTTTGCCAGCTGAATCGTCAACTAATTGGACCTTAATATAATGCCAGTACAAGGTGGATTTTTTTTATTCCTCTGAAACTGTAGCCACAGTAGCTAGAAGTCTTCACAGAGATGTTGGAACTATATGAACTACATACCCTTTGCACAGCTGCCTTTTGATACTTGTAGCTCTCTTGGCCCAGAATGCAGTCCTGACACGCACTTTCTGAGGTGCTGCCAATCTCTCACTTCACTTTGCTTGGAATTAGCTGCGATGATACAAAGCTGATTGTAGGATGTTAGCAAGGGGGGTTATTTTTCATGATAATGCATTGTTTATTCATCAAAGGCAATTTGAGCCTCAGAACAGAAGGCAGGCAGATGAAGGAAGAAAGCTCCGAACAAAAACATTTTTCCCCTTTACAGTGAAATTGGATTGAAGTAGGAGTTTTATTTTGTTCAACGTTCTGATAAGTCATAATCTCTGTCCCTGGAGTATTTTAATTCATGTTGCACAAATGAGAATTATTAGACACAAACCTTCCCTCCTATTCCAGCTAATATCTTCATGTTTATGTATCTTAACTCTCCCTGCTCTTGAAGTCAGAAATTTGGAACAGATGTAATAATTGTGCATCTCATGAGTAGGGAAGGTCTTGAACCGACACTGAAGATCTAAATGTCTCCGGATCATGGACTGTTGACAAATTTGCAGCCACCTCATATCTCACATATCACCCCACATTGCTTATGGACACCACTGTCCTGACCCTTGGCAGCACTGACATGACACTCTGGAATTTTGATCTCATTTCTGGATCCTTATGGTTAGATTAAAATACTGTTTCTGTAATACTGCGTTGTCTTTTTGCTGTTGTTTTCTCTTCCTGACAACATTAATACACGTAGCCTCTGTTTCTTAAAGAGAAGACTAGGGCTACGTTTAGACTCAAGTCTGGCAGCAGACAGCAGCCGCCATCACATAAAAGGCAATAAAAAGTAATTCTACAAATATGTCAAGAGCAAGACCAAAGAAGCCCATAGGTCCTCCATGGAATGCAGGAGGGAATCTAGTTATAGATGATGCAGAGAAGGCTGAACTATTTAATGCTTTATTTTTACTTCAGCCTTCACAAACAGGGGTAGCTACCAGATAAGTGCAATTGCCAATAATGTTAGGTAGGGAAGGAGACAAACAGCCCAGAGTAATGACAGAACAGGTTAGGGATAACTTAGAGAAGCTAGATACCTTCATGTTGGCAGGGCTGGATGGGATGCCCCCTAGGGTACTGAAGGAATTCACTACAGTAATTTTGAAGCCATTAGTTTTCCTCTTTGAGAACTTGTGGAGGTCAGGTAAGTTCCCAGATGATTGGAAAAGGGCAAATATAATGCCCATATTTACAGACTAATCAGTCTGACCTCAATACCTTGAAAGATCATGGAGTAGGTCCTGAAGGAATCTATTGTGAAGCAGCTAGAGGAAAACAAGGTGATTGGGAACAACCACATGGATTCACCAAGGGCAAGTTTATACCTGACCAACTGGATTTCCTTCTATAATAAGGTGACAGGCTCTGTGGATGTGGGGAGAACAGTGGGATGTGATATACCTTGACTTTACCAAAGCTTGTGACACTCTCTCTCTCAACATTCTCATTAACAAGCTAGGGAAATACAGACTAGGCGAAAGTATTGTAAGGTGAATGCAAAACTGGTTGGATCATCATGTTCAACACAGTCATCAATGGCTCAGTGTCTAGTTTGGAGAAGGTATCAAATGGGGTTCCCCTGGGTTCTGTCCTGGGTCTGGTATTGCTTAGTATCATCATTAATGATTTGGGTAATGGGATTGAGTGTACGCTTAGCAAATCCGCAGGACTCAGAGTTGGGTGTCAACAAAATGAGGTGTACTCTGAAAGGACTATTCCACAATGAAACCCTACATATGCTTAGCTGTATGTGTTTTTTAAGTACTCAGTTTAGAAAAATTCTATTTTGAAGGTTGTTTCTGGCCTGGGAGTGTAGCTTTTTCCCTCTGACTAGATGACAGAGGTCTGAGAAATGTACTGGAGGAAGCTCGAAGCTATACACATTTTTCAAGGTTTCCTAATGAATTTGAAATTCAGGTGAGGTTTGTGGATAGGTTTCCGTAGGTTCATGCTTCTGGATTCAGCTCAGAGCTGAATGACTTTGAAACATAATAATCTGAAGGGTTTAACAATGTTTTCACTGTAAAATTTAAGTACAAGTCAATAATTTTGACTAAAATTCTGATGTAATACTGGAGCCCAGTCAGTGATGAGCTATGGGTACACAACCCCACAAAGATTTTTTTGTCCTGTCTGCTGGGATGCAGGATCTGGACAAATGCTCAAATGTGACCTCTTTCACAAGCACTTAAATCACAAGAGAAAACCTCAAATGAGCTTCACTCTCATTTCTGTGCTTTCCTGCCTCAAGGTAAGTAATGTTAAGTGGGCTTAGGAGTGTCAGCCTCTCCATATGCCACTATATTCAACCCCATTAAAGCACTAGAGTGAAGATCATTTTTTCCACAGGAAAAAATATGGTTGAAAAGCCCTTGATGGCTGAAGATGAAGTCAGTGAAATGCCAGTGATAAGTGGCAAAGGATTTGGAATCTAGCCTGCTGTCCCAAACAAAAACACTGTTTTCTTGCTGAATCCCTGCACCTGTTTTTGAAATAGTCCTATTCCTATTTGGAATTAAAAGCTGGTTCCTTATAATTTTCTATCTTCTGGTTAAAATCAGCATGAAATGGGAGATTAAATTTCTTCCTCTGAATTTCATAAGCAAATAGAGCTTGACATTTTTGTGCTGTTTGTTTCCATAAACAGTTCATTCCCCCACTAAGAAATGACAAACCTCTCTTTGTTAATGCTAATAGTGGTATTTGCACTGGTTAGGGCACTTTACAGCCAAACATCTTAAAAGGCTTTGCAAACATTTATTCAAGCCACACAGCCCCACAAGCTGGGGAAGTAGCAGTGTCAGTGTTTATATACAGAGGGGAGCTGAGTGACTTGTCCTAAGGTGTCCTAGTGAATCAGAGCCAGACCCATAAACATAAACAACACCCATGCTTTTCCTCTGCAGTGGAGACTTCCAGTGTCTGCTTGTGCCATGCAAGCAGCCCTAGCTACCCAGCAGCAAGTATTGCACTGTGCTACAGTGAGCTTCAGGAGATATTCTGGCTCTGAGCAGTGATGGGCAGAATGGCTGTTGTGTTGCCCTTTTGGAAGGGTGCAGCCATGCAGCCAGCTACCTCTCTGCTGAAGCAGGTCCTCTCCTCCATTCTTCTTTTGGAGAAACTGATAATGGAAAGACCCAAGTCATGAGCAAGCTTTGTGCACTCGCACAAAGTGGCAATGACTTCTCCCTATGCCCTCTTGTAAACTACATTCTAGCCCTTGAAAACCATTTTAATTTGTACAAGGTGCTGGTGGTTCTTGGCAGGCCTGAGGCATATCTACCATGAATAATACACAAGGGTTGCAGACATATGGGCTCAACTGTTCTGGCATCACTTGACTGCATTATTGCGTGTCTGTGACTGAATAAGCACCAGCAGCCGGCAGCTGTTGTTATACTGTGCTCTCCCTTTCAACACAGTGAGGGCTTACTTTAGCCAGAGCAGGATGAGGCTCAAATAAGGGACTCTTGAATCAAGACTCCTGAATGTTGTTTTGCTCTTTGTCTGTCATTGTCTGGGAGAGTGTCACTGTGGATGAAAGGGCATGTAGACGTGCTCAAATACAGTGCTGCATGTTATTTCAGTCATTCATAACAACTGAACATTCATCTGCTCCTGTTATTTGCTGTTCCTTCATCAAGGAAGCAGTAGGTGTAGCCAGGTATAGTCCCAGCTGTGTGAATTACTCTGTCTTTCATTGTGAATGCAACCATCCTTTCTGACGGTCCTTTTTTCTTATCCCCTCTTCCACAGGAGATAGGGGAAAGAGGAAAGGAGAGAAAACGTGGGGAAAGCCTACTGGTGGGCTGGTTAAATTACAGACTGCCCCAGGTGATCCCAGCTGGGCCTGCTTCTGTTAATCTGCCTTCAGATGAGAACTCAGTGCCCTTTTTTTGACTTGAGAGGTGGAGTCCTCTTGAGAAAAGAGTGAAGAGAAAACAGATCAAAGCAGGGAGGCGTAAATTCTGGTGGTTTTAAGTACCGACTATTCCTAGTATTTACTAAATTAATCTCTGTAATCTCAAGCAAGTCACTTACCTTCCCTGTCTCATTTCCTGCTTGGTAAGATAGATTTAATTAATTAGAGTTGTGCCAGAAGCATCTGTTTTGCTTCTGGTTATTTTGTGCAAGCAAGAACAGGTCTTTCTTTCTCCTTGATTCCCGCTGGGTTCACTTGCCCATGGTACCACCTTCCTTTCTGCAGCTGAAAGTTGCTATAATCTCAAAGTGAAAATCATGTGAATCTCGTGCATTGCATGAGGCTTCCTGTTGGAAACATGCAAAACTGAGGGCCAAGCTCTTTGCTTGATTTTAAACTCCTTGACTTCACTTGTTACACCAGCACATATGTGGCCCTGAAAAATGTGCCTGGGTTGTGTTAAGCCGTAAATTGCTGTGCTATGATGGTGCATAGTTATTCTCATATCTTGTATTTTCTTAAGTACCTAGAGTATCAGTTTAACCTGCTATTTACAGTTCTCGTAGCAGTTCCCAGAAGAGGGTGGGCATTCCATTATGGATGTAGTTGGTTGCGTTGGTCTTAAGTAGAAAGCAGGGTACATTTGCACCTTGTAGACTGACTAATGTAAAGAGAGAGAGTGTATGAATGAGCTTCCACTCACTCATCAGATGCTGTTAAAGGATGTGCAAGGAACATTTTATAAGAAGGAGAGATTTGACTACAAGGGCAGAGGAGAGGGGGTGCTAGGACAGTGCTGGGAGGCACAAAACAAAGAAACCATGTTAAAAACAAGAAGTCACAAAAGCTAATCCAGGTAATGGGATTAGAATCCATAGTCCCTGTTTAAGCCATAATTTACAGAGTCTAGTTTGTGGATGATTTCTTGTTCCACAAGTTCCCATTCAAATTAGTTTTAAAGGTTTGCTACCTAAAAACAGCAACCCTGGGGTCAGTGATGGAGTATCCAGGGAAGCTAGTGATGTGCCACAGGCCTGTGTGTTTGTCTACAGCCAAAGTCAGATGGGTGTTCATTCATTCTTTCACATAGGCGTCACCCAGTCTGTCCAGTGTAGATGGCAGAGGCATACTGTAAAAGCAGGTGATGGTGTATATGATATTGGTAGTTGCAAGTGAACGAACCTCATGTTACAATCCATGTTGTTTTGTCCAGTGATTGTGGTTTATATCAGTGCTGAGGTACAGAAGGCGTCTGGATCCGTTGCTAGGCCTGGTGCCTCAGTGAGACTGGGAATTAGGTATACCTGTTTCTGATCTCCAGGTTGCTGCTGTTCTTAGTGAAGAAACCTTTAAAATCTCCTCTAAAATGCTGAAGTTTATTTTCTTAAGATCAAAAATCAGGTGAGAGTAACAAGGTTTGAGGCATTCCCCATCCTCTCCCACCCTGAATGAAGCCCAAATCCAGGCCTGGCTGGGTAGCTTCATAACTAGGCATGTACATTTCACTACAAGCACATGCATATGGGTGGGAAATGTATGCACAGATTATCTTGCTCATGCTGACACAAAGGGAGGCTACTTTTTAACTGTTGTTGTAAGAAACTCCCTTCAAACTTAGACTGGCAATGCAGCACATGCGTTTGATTTACAGCAGAAATCATCAGAACATAATCTGTTCCCCTGATGTTTGTGCTTTGGAGAAAATATGTCATTTGCTTTCTGACTTTTTTTTTGTAGCAGAGCCCAGTGGCATATAGTGCCAACACTTAACTAATTTGCATGTGTATCTCAAAATACGTGCCCCACATGTAGTCAAACTGATTAAAACAGAAGGTGCTAATCCAAGGGAATGCATGGGAACACAAATGAACAAATTACTGGTGACAGGGATAAATGGCCTATTGTTGTAGATGTGTGAATACATTTTGCGGAAGTGGTATTGGGCAGGTGGGTTCCCCTGCCCTTCCTGCTCCCTCTGGGTGTCATTGTGTCCCTCCCCTACCTCCTGCCCCAGCTCAGGAGCAGGTATGAGAGGGGGAACCCTCCAGCCACTGTTGTTGTCCAGGCTGAGCCCAGCACGTATGCAACCTTACTGGTTCTGAGCAGAAGTGGCACTGGAATGCCCCAGTACAGTGGGGACAGCAGCAGTGGCGGGGAAGAGAGGGAGTTTTTATCTAGTTTGGGAGCTTAAAAAAGTCCCCAGCTGCTACTGCCACGGTGAGGTCTGCCCATCTTGGTGGGATGGAGAGGTATCTGGGAGAAGGGAGTACAGTCACTCCTGCAGCACCTGTCACTGCTCCCATACCCATCTTTGCAAAATTCTGGATCAGCTTCTACTTGCCACCAAATCTAGGTGTTTGGTATAAGCTCCTGTTTCCAGTTGCTCTTCGTGTTCAGGATAGCAGACAGTCACAGTTTGGGGTTACAAAGGTTCCCTGCAATGATGTAGGCCCCCACCCTACAACTAGGCATATCCCTGTCATTGGAACCCCACATAAACAAAGGGGGTTGCTCACATAGCTCCAACTGCAGGGTCATAGTTCCCCTCTCTCACAAAAGACCTGCAGAACAAAATCCTGTTTAGAATAGGGCTGGCTAGTGCTTCACCTGGCCTGTTCACTCTGGAAGACAGTAAGACATTATTTTCTTGAATACAAGGCAAGGTGGGGGCACTTGCTCGTTAATACATCTAGAGGAGGGATTTAATTGGATCCGGTTGAGTGTTTTATTTTCTCATCTCAATTTGTATGGATTAATACTTAAAAGATAAAGCATGTTTAGTCTGGCAGTTTAAAAACAAAATCCCCAAAAGCTTATTGTTTTACTTCTCAATGCAATTCTGTAATATCTGTTGGCTTCTGACATTTAATTTACGTTAATTTTCCTATTTGCTAAAATAACTCTCATTCTAGTGGTCTGTCAATATCTTTTTTGTAAATCACTATTCTCTTGGGTTTACAATGTGGCAAAAATTGTTCCAGGCCAACTTTTGATATGCAAAATCTGAAGCCAAGAGAAATTTGTTTACTAAGATTTGGGTGGAATTGCTTTGGCTGGGGTTTAGTTTAACTGTTTGTAGGAAGGCAGGCAAGGGAGAACAGATGACTTCGCTTAACTTTTCCATCCAACCAGTACTCCTAGAGTGACATGCCATTCATTTTGATCTGTGAGCACCCAAAGGTTGAAACATACTTGCTGGTACAGCACATTTCATGAACATACTATCGCTAAGCAGTGATGCCCTGTAGGTCTAAGCACACTATGAGAGTGAAATAGCTAAGAAAAACAAGAATTACTAAGAGATTCTACACAACTAAAAAACAATTAAAGATCCACATAATATCAGTTGGTAACATGTAAGCAACCACTTACCCAGGAATATGTTACCTTAAATAAAATGTACCATCATTGTAAAATAGAGTTAAAGAGGAAATAGTCCATTAGAAAAGTATAGCTGCACCTAAAAATGTCGTACCTACTATTGCAACCCCTGAACATTGGGAGGTTAAATAAGGTGAAGTGTTTCTTTGCAAAAGGACTGTAGGTTGGGTATTAGAAAGAACAGTCTAAGAAGGAAGGTTAAATACTGGAACAGATTATTTAGGGAACTTGTGGAATCCCCATTGTGGGAAACTTTTGAAAAACCGGTCAGACAGACATTTGACTGGGATGGATTACACAGGGATGATCCTGTCTGAAGTTGGGGGTTGAACTAGGTGACTTCAGACGTTATGGCCCTGATTTTCTACAGATCTTTTGTTTGATGCTTTTTACAACCCGTTGTATACAGTCAGTTTGACTGGAAAGTCAGTGGTGGGTTCCATTCTCCAGGCTTTTGGAAAAGGTATTTACTGGTCACCTACAAAGCTGAAATTGGAGAGGCAGGTGGCAGGTGGCAAGAGTGTGCACAGGAAGTGAAGTTGAGAGGAGACTGAGGAATGACATGTGGTAGTCTTGCTCAAATGCCTCCAAGTAACTTCCACTAAAGAGCAGAAAGAAGAATTTCAGGCAACACTGGGGACAGACAGAAGTTATATTGGTCATGTGATCAGCCCCCTGAAAACACTCTACAGTCCTGCCATGACACATGACTGCAGAGTGCTTTAAAAGTGGCTAATCACATGACAAATTAACCTCATCAAATGAGGGATTAGTTGAAGGTGCTCCACTTTGGAGCATGTTAAGGAACTTCTGTTCCCTACGGTCAAGCAATCATGAAATTGGGGCTGGGCTGATGCAGCCCAGGGGGCGTGGGGAGTGGGGCTTGGTAGGCTCCAAAGTGGAGTTTGAATTCCCCCCCCCCCCCAAAAGGTGGGGTGGGGGGGGGGGTGTCATTCTAACTCACGGCACTTTATGTAAAGTGCTGTGAGTTAGAGTGGGGGGCCTGTGTATCTGTCAGCACTCATCGTTTAAAGGGTGTATTGAAAATTAGTCAGGTGCAAAAAAATTCAAGCTGACAGGATCCTTTTAATTACCCTGATAGTCCTGATACTCTCCTTTTTTCCCCACTTTAGTGTAATTCCGGCCCCCTGTGTACAACACTTTTTCTGTGCATTCTTCTCTCTTGGTAGGTCTAAGAAATTCCAGTCATTCATTGAAAGCTGCCTCGTGAAGAACCACAGTCAGAGGCCAACAACTGAACAGCTGATGAAACATCCATTCATCCGAGATCAGCCTAATGAAAGGCAGGTTCGCATCCAGCTCAAGGACCATATTGACAGGACTAAAAAGAAGCGTGGAGAGAAAGGTTAGTAGCAATGCAGGATTATGGATTTATTATGTATGATATAGAGCTGAGAACATCAATAGCAACCCAGCTCTTCCCCCTCCACCCCCCTACAGGTTAAACACTGTAAAAGCGCATGGGAAAAAGAATAGAAACAAAAAAGCCCAGAAGAGAAATTCTGTCCCCCAAAAAGCTTCCAGTCTATAGCTTATTTCCATAGCAGCATCAGTGCAAGTCTTGCCCCAACTTGACTCTCACTCGGACAGAAATCTGTCTCAGGTTGTATAGTGTTAAGTTCCAGCCAGGTCACCTATCAGAGGTGCTGCTGATGCTCCCTTGGGCCTGTAATGCTGTGGGGATGCAACAGCTAAAGGTAAAACAACCTGCTGTCTGCTAATCCAGTCAGTTTGTGGAGCCCAAGTATTGTTTCACTGTGTGGCTGTTCTCGCTCAAGGTAGCTGGAGTTCCATCACTGAAGCGAACTGTTATGGGTGCATCAATAAAAGATTTTCGTGGCTGATAACAATAGCTGATTATTAATCAGCCATATCGGTCCATGCCGATCTGATAACTGATTTACTTTAATGTGCATTTTAAAGTACTGACATAAATAAACCCTTTTTTTGGGTGTGCTCCAGCAGCCTCCTGCATCACGTGTATCAGTGCCGCAGCACTTAAAAATGGCAGCAGGGGTGCTTGAACTAAAGCTTGTTGATTGAGCTTTAGTTCAAGCACTGCTGCCGCTGTGCTGACTCCTTTTAAGTGGAGCAGAGCTGAGCAGGCCAAGGTTGGTTGCAGGCTGCCCACTGTAAACTCAAGGCTTTCCACCCTGCTGTTCTTGCCCCAGGAGCCCTGTGTTGGCCGTGCACCCCTTGCCTGCCTGGCAGTGTGGGGTGCACCTCACTACCCCCACTGTTGTTGAGCAGGCAGGGGCATGCAGCTAGTGTGGGACTCCTGAGGGAAAGGCAGCAGAGCAGAGTGGTGTCCAGGGCCCTGGCCAGAAGGCATAATTATTGGTAAACATTACCAGCTACAATGGCCAAAAAAAGCAGACAGCCAATAATGTCATTTCCCCTTTTATCAGTACCGATCCGATAGGCCAGGTGTCTGGCTGCCGGGGGTACACTGCTCCATGTCTGGCTGCCGGGGGTACACTGATCCAAAAAGGTTGAAAACCCCTGCGATGTGCACAGATATATCGGTTGCCTCTCTACTAACTGTTTGAGTAGAGGTCCTAAGTCTGTGCCCACAGAGCCTTGCTGAGTTGCTTTTAAGATTGTACTACTTGGAACCTGTCTGCTTGCAGTCTGAGCTCCAGTTTAACTAGATCAACTTAACGCAGCTGAGTGGGGAGCTGACTCAATTAAGTGGGTGCAGCCCTCCAGTGTAGACCCTGTACTTGATGTTAAACGGGATGTACCATATTTACTCAAATGCAAAATGACATTTTTTGTCTAATCAGCACAGGAGAAGTCTCTTGTCTCACATTTGCATACAACGAAACCTCATTAAATACATTGGCTGTCATTAAGCTGCTGCCAAAAGCAGCATGTGGTCAGTAATGGAAACCATCTATGAAGTTGATTAAACATAGTCAACACTGAGCATGACTGTATAACACATGAGCCGTATTGGGCAAGGATGCTAATGGGAACCTACCCCAAGGATAGATTAGTGCCGCCCACCTCAATAAGATGTATGGTAGTGCCCATTACACACAGTCCCCCTTGGCACTGACTCTTTCAAGTTATGGTGAGCCAAAATATTTCATACGTTTTGACTTCCTCTTCACTCCCGCAACTGAGATGTGCCTTTCTCTCCCATGTCCAATGATTCCTGTTTTTCACCAGCCTTAAATGTGTGACAAACAGGTGCCCAAACAGTTCACCCAGAATCTTCTCTCAGCCTGTTGCATATAGTTTTTGTTGCCCTGATCTCCATGAGATGAAGTTGGACCAGGTTACCTTACACTTCATCTGCATATACATTTTTGGAGGATCCCTGGATTCGTGACATGAACACCTGGTTCCAGTCATGAGTGAGGGGCTAATTAGCACACGGATCCTTTGTGGGGGGTATCTGAAGTACACGCACATACTGAGCAATGCTGACCTGTGGGGTCACTGTGTCTGCTTTTGACTGGTGGGGCCCAGCTCAATGAACTATGTGGTAAATCATGAGTCTTTTGGTGTTGGACTACTATCACGCATAGTCTGTACCATACAGGCAGTCCTCGGACTTACAACACAATTGGTTCCTGAAAACCGCTTCTTAAGTCGAAACGTTGTAACTCGGACTCAATTTTCTCATAAGAAACAATGTTATAAATGGGGGATTGGTTCCTAAACCAAGGCCCAATACCCATTACCCAAAATTTTGTACTCTATCAATTATAGATGAGTAATATAGCTACATTAATGTATTTATATTGTAAATAGCAATCATATTGATTTGGAAGGACTTCTTTGAGGTGACTTTGCTGGACTTTTTGAAGGGCTCTTAGTTGGACTTTTTGAAGGGTTCTTGGCTGGAGTCTTCTCAGGAGTTTCGGCTGCAGGTTTTTCTGGAGTCTTCTCCACTTTCTTAAAGAAAGCGTCCAAGTAAGTTTGAACAGATGTTCTCCAGGGAGATGAGCAACGCAGCAAACTTGTTCACTGGCATGGCGTCACATCGGATCAAACGTTGTAAAGTTGAAACTGGCATCATGAAGTTCAAACAGGGTGTCACTTTATAAACGTTGTAAGCGTGAAATGTTGTAACTTGAAACGTTGTAAGTCGAGGACTGCCTGGATATAAGTAGATACCCAAGTAATTCTTAAAAGTCTGTTTATGTTTAAATTCAAGGTCATTGCTTTCAAATTTGGGCTTCACTTCCATGTGTAGAGGGGAAGAAAGGGTTGCAGGGGGAAGAGGTAGAGGGCAAAGGGAGTACCTAACCCCCCCCCCCCCCCCCCCCCCCCCCCCCCCTCTTCTGCTTCTGCCTGGCAATTTATTTTCTTTGCTGTAGCAGTGGGAAGGAGACAAATTCAAGGCAACCTTCCAATAAGGAGATTCTCTATACCTGAAAAATTATTGGGGGGGCTCATTCTATGTTTGAGTAAATATGGATTTTAAAGGTCATTAAAATAATTCCTTGCTGTTTTAAGCAAAGTAGGCATTCTAAGCCTGAAATTAGTTTCAGGAGTTACCGAAGTCAGTTACGTAAGTGTTCAAGCCACAGTTAGGCAAGGCCTGAGTGTGATTTCTGTTACAGCTATAAATTTGTGGAAATGTTTGGAGATCTGATATCTAACTAAGCTTGTTAAAGGAATATATTGCTATTGCACCAAAAATCAAATATCATATATTTTTTTTATTAACTGAAACTTTGTAGAATTCAGCCAATTAACATAATACAATATCGCTGAATTTTTTAGTTAACAATATTGGCTTTTCCATGCATAAATCCAGTGCTTTGTTATATATTTTGGTAAAATCAAAACAATAAAACTAGGCTCTAGTTAAGTATTAAATGCGTCTGGCAGATGAAGGTTGTACCCTAGAGATGGAAAGTAACTGGATACACATAGCCTTTGCATCCAGTATATAACCTTTCTTTTGCTATAATTATCTTCATCTAATAAAGGAATCGCCTTATGTAGTACAGCATTGTAATCAGGTATTTATATAGATGCCTTCATTGCCAATGAAATATTGATATGGATGTTGAGAGTGTAAAGGTTGTCTCCCATCTAGTGTGGAGACAAGTCCGCTCAGAACTAGTCACCCTGAAGCCCCAGTTAGCCCCAGCTGGGATGGAGCAGACTACCTGATTATCTGTCTTGTCTGTAGCATACCCATTCGGACTTGCAGACTACCCGGGCAGCTGCGCGATATGCATCACTCCTGAACCAGTCAACCTGTACTCAGACCATGCTTCAGTCTTGCTCCCTGTTCTTGTCCTAGCCCAGCTTCTGTTCCTACCCAGAAATCTCAGTTTCTTGCGTTCTCCTGGACTGCAGCACTATCTTCACAATGATTTCTGGATCTTAACCCTCAGCCTGTTTTTCCTCTTGGACCCTCCTGTTCCTGACCCTTAGCTCAGCTCCTGACTTCTGTCTCTGGATTCTCCCCTGGCTTGGATGCCAGTTTTACTCATTCTGTCAGATTACTTACCCCTCAGCCTAGCTGGGAGGGATGGGGCATATATATGTAGGAAGAAGGAAGCTTATGCCTTCAAACAGGACTGAAATCTAAATTTTAAAATCTTATTGCTCTAAAGTCTTCCAGTACACTTAGCTTGTTCATGCAAATGAGCTACAAAGATTGTACTTTATACATTTGATATATTTAGTGATATATTTTTAGATTAGCAAAGGGGATTGGCAGTTTCTATATGGAAATCAGTGCCTTTGCTCTGTCAGGGTAAAGCCACATAGCATATTGACGCTGGCATGCTGCACCCAGAATTTATGACTGAACTTCACCCTTAACTCATCCCATTGTGCAAGTAAATTCCCAACAGATACTAGATCAGGAGTCGGCAACCCCTGGCACACATGCCGTGTGGCATGCAAGGCCATTTTGCTTGGCATGCCGTGGCCAGCCCCGGCTCCGGGAAGCTGCTGCCAGCGACGGAGCCCGGGCTGCTCCCAGCAGGGCTTGCAGCGTCCCAGGTGCCTGCCCAGAGCAGCCCAGGATCCCGGCTGGCAGCAGCTCCCCAGAGCCGGGGCCAGCTGCAGTTGGGAGGCTCCAAACAGCTGTGCCGGGCTCCGGCATCGGCTCCGCACCGGCACGTGCAGGCACGCCTTGGAGTGGGCAGTGGGGTCGGGGCCTGAGGCAGCACAGCCCTGGTCTCTTCCCCCGCTCCTGGCACGGAGATGATGAGCCTGGCGCAGCTGTTTGTAGCTTGTTTGCTGCAGCTGCCCAGAGCCCAGGCTGGCTACAGACAGCTGCACCGGTCTCATCACCTCCGTGCTGGGAGCAGAAGAGAGACCAGGAATGTGCTGCCTCAGGCCCCGCCCCCACCACCCGCTCCAAGGTGCGCCTGGATGTGCTGGTGTGGAGCCCGGCACAGCTGTTTGGAGCCTCCTGGCTGCAGCCGGCCCCGGCTCTGGGGAGCTGCTGCCAGCCGGGATCCCGGGCTGCTCCAAGCAGGCAGCTGGGATGCTACAAGCCCTGCTGGGAGCAGCCCAGTCTCCAGCAGCTAGAGCCCGGGCTGTGGGGTAGCAGCTTTGGGTGGGGGACAAGGGGCTTTGGGCAGGGGACAAGGAGCAGTAGGGCTGTGGGGCAACAGCTTTGGATGTGGGGGCAAGGGGTGGCAGGGGCTTTGGTTGGGGGGCAAGGGGCACAAGCAGGGCATCCTGCCACGTACCTTTTGCCCTCATTTTGTTTTTCTGCCATGCTGGCACTCTGGCACCTTCCAAGGCAGGCATTGTGGTGTTTTTCGGCACTGACCAAAAAACGTTGCCTACCCCTGTACTAGATGGACACCACTTGTTGGCTGCTGTGTGCATGGGCAGAACGGGGTGCACTGTGCTTGTGACCTGCATCCTCTTGCTTTTCTAGTCTGCATTCAGAGTCAGACCTTGTTGGGGGGGAAACTTGAGAACATTGGTTCTCCACCTAAGTTTTGGTTCTCACACCAGAGCCCTGGGTCTTCAACCCACAGAAAAATGAATGATTCCAGTAAAGGGAACTGACATTCAGTTATATTCCTAGATGAGACAGAGTACGAGTACAGTGGAAGTGAAGAGGAAGAAGAAGAAAATGACTCTGGCGAGCCCAGGTAAAAATCAAATGTTCATTTCTGCCCTTTTATCTCACTGACTGTGTAAAATTAGTTAGGATTGTAGATCATATGGGCCAGTGGTGGAAAAGACCAGTTTGATCATTGAATCCAGCCTTTGCAAGGGCAAGACATAGTCCCACCAATATGATGAATGGATATTGAATTCAAGCTGTAAATCACCTCAGCCAAAAAGCTGAAAAGTGATGCCTCATTTTTTGTGTGGTTTGCAGTATGGCCTATTAAAACCACAGGAAAAGGGTGGTCCCACATACTAAATTGTTTACTGCTTGGCAGCTGTGTATTCTGGGTTTAAATTGTATTTATTATTTGGTTGATATTTTATTATGCTCTTATTTAAAAATATATAAACGTGGAGGAATGACCATGGTTGTGTATTTTGTGCTTCCATGTAATGGTACAGACAAGTGTATAACTTGTCAGCTTCAAGGCATGCCTCATACTTCACTTTTGCCAAATGGTTAAGGTTGTATCAGCAGTTTCGCTCACTAGCATGCAAGACCTTTTATCTGCTCACTACCAATGATTGTCAATAAATAAATGATATTTCCATATGCTTATTTGAATCAAGCCTCTAAAATTGCATCTATGCTGTTTTAAATAGTCCAAAACTATATATACAAATATTTGCATAAACAAATCAGGTTGTCAGAGTAACTCCCCAGGTTGTTGAGCTAGTGAATTTACATGTGCAAAAGAATTTTGCCATCCCTCAAATGCTTACATATGCAATAATTTTGATGTGAGAAAACCATGGGTGTGAGAACTCAGATGTGGAAAAATTGTAGGTGCTGTCTCAAGACAGTTCCTGAAAATGTGCCTCTTGATTTCCATGTATAGTTTCATAATTATATTTTAGTTTTTCACTCTGAAACTGTTGATTGCTTCCTCAAGCATGATAGCAGTAGAACTTTCTTTGATTTTTTTTTTAAATTAGTAATTAGTATCAGGTTATTCCATTGTAATAAGTCTTCCATTCCACTGTAATTAGTAGCAGTTTATTCCGTTATTTCTCTGAGATAGTATTTTAATAATTTTCAGTATTTCACACTACGTCTGTTTTGTGAACTACTAAATACAGTACTTGCCACTTTAACATTAGGGACTTTGACTTAAGAGTCTTTCTGGGGGGAAGGACCTTAAAGAATTAAGTTATTATTGAGCTTGTGAACGGGGCAAGATTCCTCTGTATTCTCTTGTGTGAACTAAGCCACAAATGCAAGGATGGTCCCTCACAAAAAGTTTGTTTTCTCTTGGATCACTGCAAAGACAGTGAGACTGAAGAGCAATGAGGGATGAATTTAAGCTGCCCTCCCCACCTCTTATTGTAATCTTCTCCTTTCCTCTACCAGTTATTGTCTCAGCACTCTCCTGTCCACCCTGTTTTAACCAAATGCTTTCACTGGTGAAGTACAAAGCCAAAAGGGAAAGGGAGCTAAACTGAGAGAAAAGTGCAGAATTTTCCCTTTTACTGTCATCAGAGGCTTAAAAACAGGCTTTCCAACTTGTTCTTCCCCATTAAGCTCCATCCTCAATCTGCCTGGAGAATCAACCCTGAGACGGGATTTCTTGAGGCTTCAACTAGCAAATAAGGAGCGCTCAGAGGCCTTGCGCCGGCAGCAGCTAGAACAGCAGCAGCGAGAGAATGAAGAGCACAAGAGGCAACTCCTGGCAGAGCGGCAGAAACGGATTGAGGAGCAGAAGGAGCAAAGACGAAGGCTGGAGGAGGTAATTGATCTGGGTCATGCAAGGGGACTTTTAATGCTGCCGTAATGTTTTATGTGTAGCAATCACTGAGATACTGTTCTCCATCTGTTTTTTAAAAGACTATTTTCTAAACTCATGCATAAACCCAAATGCTTTGTTACACTGAACAAAAAGCCTGTTCATCTGTTCCATATATGTCCTTAAACCACCCTCCTCTATGATGTTGAAGTACTTTCTATCTTCTCCATAGATAATGCAATAATAATATAAAAAATATAATAATATAATGAGCCCTTTATTACAATGACTTGAAAAGAGTCCACAGAAGCTTTCATCAGGTTTAGGTTTTATTTATGTGACATACATGCCGCTTTTCTCAAAAGAGGCTCAGGACAGCTTACAATAAGACAAAAAATATACAGAAATAGAAAAAGATATTAAAATAATGAGATAAAAACAGTGCTCCCAAAAGCCTAATACTCAAAAGCACACCTTCTTCCCCACTGCCCTGTCTCAAACCAAGGAGGGCATCCCCTCATGCCTTCACTTCCCAGCCCACATCCACATACTCCATAAGGGAAAGAAATAACAACAAAAATGCCTTACTGCAGAGGCATTGGTTGCACTACATCTCTCACCTTTGATGGAAACCTAAATTTTGCCATGCCAGACATAACAGTGATGCATCAAGCTCATTATCCATCCCTTTGCAGTAGCCTATGCTTGATATGTATAAACCCACAAGAAAACTCAAACCCACACCCCCCAGCCCCACACATGCAGTGTTCTTCACCTCTCTTTGAATTTCAGTCTTTGCCAACTGCACTTAGGTGCATGGAAGGGGGAGGAGCAAATTGTCTCCTGATTTCTCTAATAATCCGTTTACATCCCTCGGTATGACATTTAGTTACCCTTGTCTTATGTACTAACTACAGCCACTATTGATCATAGAACTCTACCCCACTCTGAATCCAGCTGCAGTATATGTCTCTGTGGCTCTGTGTATCTGCAAATCCCCACAGACCAAATACTCACCATGCATGAAGCACTTAATTTTGTTTTGAACCTACCTGCCATTAGTTTCCTGTTTGTTTTTTTTTACCTTTTGTGATTTGGCTTTGTACCAAGAAGCCCATAATCCATTTCATCCCAAAGTCATCCTGGCAGCCTCATTTAAGGGTTCATGCATTAAATGCAATCAAATGAGCTTTTCAGAGGTCACTGGTAGGTCTTGTGGGGTGGGGGAACTTGCAGCAAATGAATGACCAGGGCATCCACTGCATTAATTTGAATCAGACAGCACATCTGATATATTTAACCTAAATCTCTGTCTACTTTCTAGGTTTCTATTCAATATACCGTAGGCTAGAAGCTTAGACATGAAAGAATTTCAAGCAACTGATTGTGCCATGTTAGAGCAGCGAGTGGTTCTTCTTCAAGGCAGTTCTGTTAACTTCCTTCAGGGCTAAAAACAGCAGAGGGGCAAATCACAAGCTGAGCATTTTTCAGTCTGGTAAATATGTAGGTCTGTAACATCGTTAGTGTGCAGAATGTTCTGCACTCGATAAATTGTAGGTCAGGGTTGTTTTTTGCTCTGTACCATTGACAGTCAAAAGAGTGGCTTTGAAAAGAGAGATAAATTGGGCAAAAAAAGAAACAAAAAATCCACTGCAGCAGTAAATGATAATCTAAGGACTATCATAAGGAAAGCCAGTGCTGCCATTGTAAATTGATGTTGCTGCAAGCACTAGAGGAATGGAACAACAGAAGAATAAAAGCAGACACCAGATTAGCTGAAATCTTGTAATGAATACAATACTTGCTAGTGTATTAATATATTCCCTTCAAATTGAAGCAAATTGTTCCCTCTCCTCTCCTCTTCCCCAAACAAGGTTTGAGTTTAGAGCTCTTGGAAAAGTTCCAGGGGGCTCCATTCTGTGAGAAGCTGATTTCACTGGGAGCTAAGGCACTGAGTACCTTGCAGGATAAAGCCTATAGTATGCACTTGGCTCTGGAGATATCAGCCATTTTTCTCTTTCCAGTCTTTCTCATCATTAAAAAGTAATTATCACTGCATCCAACATTTGAAACTAATGCCTTTGTTCCACATGACTGTCCCCCCCAGGCTCTTCTTTCTTCCCTTTCACATAATATGTTGCTATGAAATGTTAGGTTTTAAAATAAAAGGGAAATATATTCTGTGCCAAAGGGATGGGGGGGAGTGGGGGGAGGAGAGAGAGCGAGTGAGAGGCCTTTAAGCTATTTTTGCCATGTTACACAGCAGAAGAGAAGAAAATGCAACTGAAACTGAATAGTGTCCTCAGCCCAAGACAGATTCAGATGGCAATATCACATTTTGTTCCATGATCTTAAATAAAATTGCTGTAGAGTTTTACAAAGAACAGCATGTTGCTGGGCTTCTCTCCTGTCTGAGACCTTACACTCAGCCTTTTGATGCAGCTCATGGTCTGGCATGACAGGAGCAAGAAGCTGTGCAGTGAGCAGTTGCTAACCTACTACCTGATAGTGCATGTTGTGTTCTTGGCTGATATTTTGAGTACCAGCTTCCTTTTTCAGGAGTCTTCTCTCAACTTGCTAAATAAGAGCATGATAGTGAAAACATCTAGCCATTGCTAGATTGCTGGTACTGCTGCTTTATACGTTTCTGTTAGTCATATTTGGAAATGCGAGTGCAATGGAAATACCCACAAAAATGCACGTGTGGCTAGAGTGTGCAGAAAGGTACTTAGTCCCATGATATGGGAGCTTGCAGTTGCACATTGGTTTTCTCCAAGTGGCACCGTTTGAATCAGTATTTTGGACATGTATTTGCCTATATGCCAAGGGTTGGTTGTTCAGTGTATAAGTGGTCTACTTACTGGATGTCATTAATATGGCTAGCAAGAAATCTAGAGATATTGTACTAAGGATTTTAAAATAAGGTGTACTTTGGTGGAAGAAAATAAACCCTTATACTTCAGGGCACAGGCCCACATCAAACTAGTAAGGCTAAGAAGGAAAATTTCCCTAAAGCAGGTTATTCTGTAGCTGCCTACTGCAAAGTTGTTTGTATCTTCTTCTGAAGTATCTGACCCTGACTTCTGTATGAAACAGGATACTAGGCTGTTGGGCTGATCATTGGGTTGATCTAGGTTAGCAATTTCTTTTGTTAACTTAAACATTGAATTAAATCCAAATATTTCAGCTGCAGCAGTATATT
Source organism: Alligator sinensis (assembly GCF_000455745.1). Classification (NCBI taxonomy): domain Eukaryota; kingdom Metazoa; phylum Chordata; order Crocodylia; family Alligatoridae; genus Alligator; species Alligator sinensis. The sequence continues at coordinate 2,791,703 of NW_005842001.1, forward strand.
CTTGCTTAAGACCTGACTCTTCACTTGCTTATGCCAGCTTAACACCACCTCCAGTCACGTTATTCTTGATTTATGGTGATTAACTGAGAGCAATATTTGATTGAGAGAACTGGGTCAGGTGCATGCAAATGACTCTTGTATGATGCAGGGAAGTGAAATTGATTGAAGATGCAGGCAACTGATGGATTTGCTGCTGCAAATTTTTACTCATATAAAATTGGTCTTTAAGACTCGGTGGAACATCCAGGACAAATAAACGCACTTTGTCTTTGGCTTTTGGGTGGCTTCAAAGTCATCTTGTCTTGTAGTGCCAGACCTATCACAATGTTACTAGAGAAAGTCCAAATGCATAATAAAACCCCATCCACCAGGTCAACTGCATAAATGAATGAGTCGGCTGGAAGTCAGAGCAGCACCAGGGGATCGACCTAGAAGAATGCTGTAGTCAGATTCCAGACGTGCAAGGTTTATATGATATAGCTTTATTAATTGGAGATTATGAAAGGCCAATTAGGGTTCCAAAGATTAAATGGATTTCTTCTGTCCTTCTGCCCTGGTCCTAGTAGAACTCATCAACAGGAAATTCTTCCTGAGAACCATACTAGGCTTTTCCTTGTTTTGGTTTCATCTCATTACTTGTATGTTCTCCTCATTGGATGGTCCTAAACCAGCCATTCTTGAACTTTCTCATAATATCAACCATGCCTTAGTAGTAAGCCTTTTCAAGACCACTTGGCCTTCTATCCACAATCTCACAGCCTTCCTTTGGTAATGACAGGAAATACCTGCATAGAAAAGTATCAGCAGAAAAGGTCCGAGTGCCATTAGCAGTCTTTTAGGCTGCTGACACATGCAGGGAAAAAAACCCCATTGTACTAGAAGAAGCAGCACTTCCATTTGACCCAGCTCCATACCATCTGTATAGATTGCACACTTCAGGCAGGTTTTTTGGCGCTTTTATCTAATAGTTGACTAAATCAGCTCTTAGATAAAAGCACCAAAAAGCCTTACTGAAGCATCCGATTTATATAGATGTTGGGCAAGCCAGGTCAAACTAATACAATGCCTTTTCTGGGTATGCGCTGGGCTCAGCGCGCAGGTGTGCTAAGTTTAACGGTAAAGCGCTGGTTTTTGTTTTTGTTTTGTTTTTCTGTTGTTTTGGGGTTTTTTTACATCTGCAAGCCTTAGTGTAGTTTAGCTGCTAGAACAATGAGGATGACAGCAGGCCGCTACAAGAACTTTATGGACAACCAATAGTCTACAGACCATGGTCTGAGAACTGCCATCCTTGGTCCCTATACTTGTCAGATAGCCAGAGAGAGCTACTATATCCCGCTTAGCCATCAGTTAACAAACCTGTGTGTATTTATCTCTTGAGACTGAGATGCACCGGTCTCGCTGTTATGAGTAGAAATAAAACCTTTAGCTAGCTTTAGAAATTTGTGCCGCCTTCTTCAGCACCTAGGGCATTTTCACACATCTCCAGGAGGCACATGGGGGGCGAGAGGGGACACTTTTTAATTAGCAAGCTGTGCTAATTAAAAGCGCCCGAGCGTCACATGCATCAGCGTCCCCTCACTGAAAAAATGATGGCAGGGTGCTTTGATTTAAAGCTCATCAAATGAGCTTTAGTTCAAAGCGCCCTGCCACCATTTTTCAGCGTGGGGGACGCCGATACACGTGACGCTAGAGTCTGCTGGAACGCATTCATTTTCCTGATGCAGTAGGTTTCCAGTGTGTCGGAGCAGACTCCCTGCATGTGTATAGGAGCCCCTGGTCATTTCTGTGGTGATTCTGATTTCAGACTTCCCTCTCATCTCTTCTATATCTCTCTGAGAGTGTTGTGCTCAGAATATGAATTCATTAGTGTAGGAATGATCTCTTCAGGATGGAATAATGTCAAGCCTGCATTCATCCGAAATTATTGGCCTGTACTTCTGATCAAGGAGATGTGTATGGGAGAAAAATGTCAGTGAGAGTGGCATGCATCGTCCCAAGGAATGGGAAGATGTGGCCCCAAAAGGCCATAGGGAAGACGGAAAGAAAGTAGCGCCACAGAAAGAACCAAACGTACCCCTGCATGACCTCTACTGGTGCTCATTGGGATTGGCCATAAATGTAGCCGGAAAGAAGTGCCCAGGAATACCAGGGTGAAGGACTGAGTCCTGGCTCTTCCTTCAATTAATTAGCTTCAAATAAACATTTGGAAAATATTTGAAATTTTTGCTTTGGTGGTGCAGGTGAGTGCACATTTCACTATTAGCTTAGGAAAGAACTGCCTAAAACCTGCTTAATTGAGGTTGTCTTACCTCTCTTCTCTATTGTGTAAAAAAACCAAATCTCAATTTATTAATTTTAAAAGGATTTGGTGACACTTAAAGCTGTAGCCCTTTGATTCGATGCAGTTGAAGTTCAAATGATGTCCCAGGGACATAGAAAATGCTGTAACTTCATTCCTGGGACTCTGTCCTACAGGGATGTAGCCAACAATCATAGGTGCCACTTACCTTTATCCGTCTCCCCAGCAATGTTTGAAACAGAATCAGATTCTGTTCTGGAACATGGGGAAACTCTTAAATCGATGGGTATCATGTAACTGAGATTAGAATTTGGTCCAAGGGCCCTATCTTCTGAAAATAAAATAAACAGGTGCAAGAATTGCTATAGAATTTTTGCATTAAAAACAGGACAGAGATTTATTTGCTAAGAGAAGTGTGAAGGACCAAAGAGGATCAAAGATTATAATAGTATCAAAGAAAATATTCCTATGATAAAGAGAATTTAGATTTTTTTTCTCTATATAAAGTAACTAATTGTTGCAGCAGAGATTGAACCTTGGATTTTCCATACCTGAACACAAGCCTCTACCACTTAAAATAAAGGAATAACCAGTTAACTGGTATTGGTGATAGAAATTCTAGCAGTGTGAGGTAGTTTTCCCTTGTGCACCCCAACTGCTGGAAGGGAACAAATATAACTGTAAAATAACTGTGTTCTAGGACCTTGTTGTAGCTTTTTTTTTTTTTTCTTTTCCCCTGTTCCCCTCCATTCCCCCAGGCAGAAATTACTAAGGTCAAGTCTTTACAGTGAATATGCAAGACAGATGTGAGCATCTTATTATTTGCAGGTGGACTTCAATTCAGTCCAGTTGTAGGGCTTGATCTTCAGCAAGTGTAAATTGCTGTAGCTCCATTATGGATTCTTTTAAATGTATGCTAACTACACAATTGAACGTTCATCACAAGCACTTAAAAAGGTCATGCGTATGGAGTCCAGCAGTCATCCACTCACAGACTTGCACCATTTAAGGCTCTTGTCATAGGACATTTATTCACGTGCTCCGGGAGTGGGGGAGGAGGGGCGCTTTAATTACAGCGGTTCTGAGAGCTGCTCTAATTAAAGTGCCCAGATCATTTTGCGTATCAGCATTCCCACACGTAAAAATGGCAGCGGGAACACTTTAACTAGGGTTACCATATATCCAGGTTTTCTCAGACGTCCTCTTTTTGGACCCTCCAATCTCTGTCTGAGTGTTTTTTTTGAAATATGAACCAATGCCCAGGATTTTGCTCTGCTCTGCTGGCAGCAGCCGGGGCGGGGGGCGCGGCGGCGATTGGAGGTAGTGGGCACACACACATGGCCAGCATGCAGCCAGGCAGGGCTATGGGAGCAGCATCAGCAGCTAGATGCAGGTATGTTTGTAGGGGGTGCAGGGGTTGGAGGGACAGGACTTGGGGACTGTCTGGGGGACTGGGGGGGCGCTGTGTGTCTGTGTCAAGGGTGTGTAGAGGGGATGGGTGTGTGGTGGGGGTGGTGCCTGCCAGCTTTGGGGGAAGCTGTCTGGGTGCCGGGGTTGCAGCAGAGTGTGGGGGTGGATGCCCCTTGAGGGCAGCAGGGAGCTCCATGGCTGGGCCGATGGCACTGGGGCTGGTGCCTATGCTCGCAGCCCAGGCTGGATGGGGGACGCTGCTTGGAGTGGGGGGGGTGGGGGGAAGGGGCAGCGGCTGGGCTGCCTGGTGTAGCGCTGGACTTCCAGCCCAGGGTGGGGAATGCCATAGGTATCCCCTCTTCCCACACGCGGGCTGGACTCACTGCCACCACCTGCATGAATTGGAGCTGCTGCGCTCTGGCCTGGTTGGAACGGAGTAGCTGGGGGACCCCTCCAACAGAGCTGGGGGGCATAGGGGTCTGCAGGTTGGGAGTGAGGGGCACCAGCAGGGACAGGGGGATGCGAGTCAGGAGTGAGGATCAATAGCAGGAATTGCAGGGCTGTGGGTTGGGAGTGAGGAGCACCAGCATAGCCTGGAGGGGTGAGGGATCTGCGGTTTGCGAGTGAGGGGCACCAACAGGGCCATGGGTCTGCGGTTTGAGAGTGAGGGGCAACAACCGAGATGGGGGGGCTGCAGGTTGGGAATGAGGTGTCCCCCAGACAGGTGTCCTCTTTTTCGGAACCGGAAATATGGTAACCCTAACTTTAACTAAAGCTCATCATGGGGACACTGGTGCACAAGATGCTGGAGTATGGTAATTGCTACAGTTGAACAGACTCGATTAATTGAGTCTGTTCCTATGTGCTGTAATTACACGAGCAGCAAGGCTGCTCTGATGTGCTGTATAGGTGCCCATAGTTTCCTTCTGTAACTGCAAGTAACACACGGCTTGTAGAAGTTAAGAGAATTTTCACAGATGCAACTGCATCAAATGCAAACTCTTATGGTAGAAATGTGGAATAGTGGCAGCTTGTTTTGTTAATGTATAGGGTCTTGCATTGATGCAGTGCCCCTACATGGCCTTTTTTTCTGTCTCTAGCTACCCTTATACCAAAAAACCTTGGTATAAACAGGATCATAGTTTTTCATGAGTTTACAGGCCAGACTGGTGCCTTCTCTGTCTTAATTTCATTAAGTCAGAAATGTGGAGCAGATCTTTCTCTCTTTTATAATGGTCAGTTTCCTCTCTCCCTTTAATTGGGGTTTAATTTCAGTTTTGCCTGCAAAAGCTTATATTGGAAGCAGCATTGTGGTATGGGAAGGATCAGTTCTTAAAGTAGGGGCCTTCATTGTGATCTCACTCAGCTTCAGTAGATGCAAGACTCTTGTTTGCAATAATGCAATAAATAGCTGGCATCTCCAGCTATGAATGGGAAATTCCTATCTATGTTCTAGTGCCCAACCCATGCAAATAGATGGTGTTTCATGCATGCTGCCTCAGTCAGTAGTGGCCTTGAAAGATGCCACAAAGACATGGCCCCTCTGGAGTATTTCGTAACTTGGAATTCCCCTCGTGCCTGTTTTCTCACTCAGATTTATGTTTGGGAGCAGGTGCCATTCTCCCCCCCAGGCTGTTTCACACACGCACGTTTGCCTTTCAATATTTGCTTGCAGTTCGTGGAAAAGTTCTAACCTTGCAGAACTCAGATATTCTTGCTCTTTCCATATGGGTTTAGATGAGCAGAGTGAACAGCTGATCTTTTGAAGTGGTCTTTTTCATGCTAGGCCTCCGGCCTTTCCCATCCATGGCTTTGCCACTTTATGACTTCCCTCATCAGTACTAAAAACCTGTCATTCCTAATGCAACATAAATAAGATCCTGTTGCAGTTTCCAATGATCTGCCTATAGCCTCACCTGTGAAGTTATATAAATACCCTCAGTAACTGTGGTCTTGCCTTCTTTGAATAATAATAGGTCTGGATAACAGAGCCAGAGCTTAGAGAAACTGGGGAAGCAATATCATGAGACAGAGAGGAAAAAAACTGAGATGGGCAGAGGAAAAAAGACAAGTGAAAGGCATTTTCTAATCATTCACTCCATTTGCTGTCATGTTTCTGCTGCTCTGAATCCCTGATTGAAACAGGGGCTTCTCTATCTCAGCTCCAGCAGCACCAGCTCAGCACTGCCAGAGCAGGGAAGATTGGCAGCAGTGTAGGCAGGGGTAGATGAGAAATCAGTGCAGTGCTAGAATCTTCACCCAGGCTGCGATGCGTCCAGATGTCTGCCGCCTGCAGAAACGGAGCAGCGAGTGGAAACAATTCCAGTCCCTCATGAGACTGGGTTTTCTGGTAATTCATAGCAGCTATGGGGAAATGGCCTTTAATTCACTTAACTGATCACTTTATGTGAGCTGATAAATGGCTGTTGCGTTAGCAGAAAGGCAGGCAGTGGGTTGATGTTCTCAGGCTAGGTAAGCATACACATTTCAGTGCTGTCACCTTATTTGTCTGCAGGATTGGGCGTTATGTATTTTATTCTGCAATGTGTTATTGAAAGAACAAGTCAGATTTAAAAAGAGATGTCAGTGCACAGTAATTAATTGGAAGTTTAGGGTTATATATATCAAGTTAGTCAAAGGGTATGTTCTGTTCATATAGATGGGGTGTGTGCTCGCACGTGTGTATGTGTGCGCGCACAACAGACCATATATACCTATGGTCTGTTTGTGAATGTATGTAATGACAGTGGCTTCCAATGGTAGAGTACTTTCATCAGAAGTATATTTGAGTAATCAAGTGAACACACTCAAACAGGGACTTTCACACACATTAATTCAACTATGTTAAATATTCTGTGCGTTTAATAGCATAGATCTCACAATGTAAAGCGATACACTTAAGTGCATTAAAAATAAGAGTATAAGATATATATCTATAGTGCAACTAAATTTACATTGTTGTAAAAATCACATTTGTAGAGTCCATTTGTGTAGGTTACTAGTGACTTACAGAGAATAAAACGTGAAAATACTCAGGAGTCTCCCATATGCTGCAATAAAGGATGCATTAAAAAAAAATCCATAAGTACACTGCAAGTGACAGAATGCATTATTTCGCCCCACAGATCAACCAGCTCCTAAGTATCAAGAGCAGTCAGCTGTATTATGAAGTCACTCGTAGTGTTTATTTAATAGAGTGCATTTCAGAGCCCTACTGTAGATTTCTAGCCACTGCAGTCCACTCAGTCTCTCTGCATCTGCAGTGGCAAAACTGCCCAATGAAAACAATGCACATAATCGTGGAAGCTTGGGTTCATTGCCTCCTTATTACAGCTGTGTGTCTGTTGTGACTGGAATACCTGAAGTTGACAGGCCTGCAAGATCCATGTTCTCCTATGTTTGCATGCTACTGCCCTCTGTTGATCAATTTTTCATACTGCCTCTGAAACTGACCGTTTTACATAATGTGCAAATAAAACAGGCAGATCACATACAGCTTTATCTATTATTATCTGCCCCTGATTCATAGCCTTCTTATAGGTCATGTCCCTAGGAAGCTCCTAGCAGAAGAAGAGTTGTCTAGCCTTTTAGTTTTACATTGTTCTGAACAGAGCAGCCAAGTGCCAATCATCTTCCTGTTGTTTGTTTGCCAAAGTAGCCTAGATGTCATGTGTCTGATTTTTTTTTTATTTTTTTTTTCTCTTCCCCCTCATACAGGTGAAAAAAAAATGGTAGTATTACACTGGAATACAACTAGCTGAAGGGAGAGCAGAATCAGGCTGCTTGAGTCTGAAGCTCACCCAATTTCTTAGATTTATGATTGCTTCCTACTGCCTTGTCATATCACTCAAATTGAGTGAGCTCATCATTGCTTTATATTGGTATGAGGATCTCCCATTATCTCAGGCTTTAATCAGGTGCTGTAAGAAGTTTTCGGGCTGGTAAAGACTTCCCTTGCTGCTGATACATTAGAACCCAGGCCATTTGTATTCAATCTTTCCTAAAAACCTGCCTAATTTGTTGCAGGTTGCCAAGTTAATAATGAGCTACACAGTTATTCAAATACAATTTTTACTTTTAAGAGAACCACTTTTCTAGTCAGCTTAAGCACCTCAGCCACCCTGCACAGCCATTTGATGCAACTGGATATATCCCTATAAACCCCCCTCTTTGCAAGGGCTGAGAAACCTGAGTTTGCTAATTATCTAGTCTCCGCTGTATTGAACAATTCTCATGGGGGTGGCCTTGGTCTGAGGAAAGTGTTATGCAAGAGTAACATAGCTATTCCCCAAGGACCTGAGAATAACTTGTCTCTCAACAGAGTTTATGAGAGGTGCCCTGAATAATTGAAGGAATTAATTTATTTGTGTGAGGTGTAACACTCTTGCTACAGCCATTAGTATGAAGGAGGAGCTGAAAGTTCCTCCTTTGCCTTGTGAGATTTCATTGCAGATGTCCCCACAAACACATGGGTATTTGTTGCCTCAGTACTACTATTTTGAACCAATACAATTAAATGCCCATGACTCAAAGGTAACTACCAGCAATCAATCCTCTTTAAAATGAGTATGTAGGGGAGAAGACCAAAAGAGACAAGGTCAGAAAACCTCAGAATCTTCTCTGTAATGTTGATACAATCTGTTTCTAGAGAGTTATTCAACGGTAGGTCTCAAAGTGCTTTACCAGAGAAGTAACTTTATTCCCGTTTTACAAATGAGGAAACAGAAGCACAGGGAGATGAAGCCACCTGAGTCATCTAGCAGCAAAACTGAGAATAGAACTTGGGTCTCCTGAGTCCTTTCCAATGCTGGGTCCACTAAGCCACTTAACTTGGTGTCTCTGGTTAGAGATAAATTAGCTTTCCAGGAGACTTGTCATTTCTGCTCCTCTCTCTACCCTTTCTTTGTCTAAGGTAGCAGTAGAGATTCTTCCATCCAAATATCTCTGCAAACTCTGGTGAAAAGACACTAAATAACTTAGTAACTGGTGGTATAAGCTGGGAAGGTTTGGGAAACGTTGAATGGCACATCAGAAGTTGAAATCCAGCCCATTATCTTTGCATCTGGAGGTGGATGAACCAGCTAAGCCCATTACTAACTAATTATTTTTTTTACACTTTTTAGCTTCTATCTGGGAGCACTTAGGGTGCATCGTGAGCTCATGTCAGTGTTAGCTGTGATCAATATTAGATATGCATTGCATGTAGGGCCTGAGTGGCATGTAATTATAAAAAGGTATTGATTTCTGGGAAGAGGTTGCAAATGTACAAATCCTTCTCATAAAAAGCAGTTTGATCTTCAAATGATTTGACTGAAAGTCTTATTTTTCTTAGTAAATAAGATAACTTGCCAAGAAGAATTTTTAAAGTATGATCTGGAATTTTGCTCAGCCCTTCCTACATATTGGATCAAGCAAAAATAATAGGCCAGTATTTCCTCCTCAGTGAACAGACCAGTTCAACTGTACAGTACACCAGTTTTATGGCTGAGTCAGGTCTCCACTTGCTCATTTTTTCCACTCATTTTTACATAGATGTGGCATGGGTATTTATTCTCTTTGAGACAGAATGGAAGTATTTCCCTGGCAGTGAGGAAGCAGCAGCATTATGTATATTACTGAGGATGGAAATGTGTCAGTACCAGTTGCCCCTTATCTAGCTCATGGTGATCAGCATGAGTCTAGGTAACAGCAGCCTCTGTGCTGCTATTGCCTGCAATACATAGTCAGGAAGTTCATCCAGAGACATCCCCCAGACCTTCCAGGTGGGTTTCAGAGCTCAGATATGTGCTCCTCTGTGATGCAACAACAAGCTGATGTCCATTCGAAGTACTGACCTTCTTCCATGCAGTTCACCATTTTTGCTTTGCTTCAGTATTTCTATGGCGTGTCTTGCAATAGGAGCAATGTTCAAGCAGCCATATACTATGGGGTGCCTGTGAATCACCAGGGTGATTGCACTTAAGTTTGACAGCAAAAATACAGTGGTCAGATGCATTATACCTTTCACTTCCTCTGTTCTGTCCTTGTGGTTTTGCTTTAGTCTGGGGACTCATGGTCAGGACCGCCATCGATATCACCCATGTGTCTAGGTCCTGACCCCTTCCTCCTCTCCCCCCTCCTGTATTAAATGCATAAGTTCAGTCGAATTCAGTGGAAGTTTTGTGTTCATCTGAAGGGATAACAGTGCACCTTGGTTTCTGGACTGGGACTGGTACAGCAATGGAAGAAGTTCATGCCCTATTTCAGAGTCTTTGTTATCTGACTTGTTTATACCAGTATCATGTAAAAAGCCTTCTGACAAGCCTGGAAAGAAATGCTTCTATTAGCAACTCGCAAGTCACTTAAGTACCCCCCTGCCTCCTTTGAATTCCTACATGAAAGTATCATAATAGATTATCTGTGTTTGTTGCCCCAACAGCAACAGAGAAGAGAGAAGGAGATGAGGAAGCAGCAGGAAAGGGAGCAGAGGCGCCATTATGAGGAGCAGATGCGCCGGGAGGAAGAGAGGCGACGTGCAGAGCATGAGCAGGTAACCCTCTATGGGAACTGTACCTATTGGTCCTTGACCTCAAATGCTGAACTGAGAGGTTTAAACTGCATCTACTGAGGATTTCTGATAATGTGTTAGTACTTTGTGAGCAGGTGTCAGTTCATTAAGTTAAATTCAAAGCTGTTCTTTACTCACATTCTTCACCACCTTCACCACTAGGGAGCATATTGCTTAATTGCTTATCTTGGTTTGTTGCTTCTCACAATATTAATTCCGTTCTGTGTTGATCTATTTGTTAGCTGGTAATTATGAAGCCTCTTGACCCACAGTTTCCTACCCCAGGGCTCCCTATGTAAAGTGTTTAATGTCTCCATTTACCATGCCCAGGCTTCCACAGTACCAATCTCTCTTCTCCTTGTAGTTCCTCTTTATAGCACTGGAAGCTCTTGACTCCTTGGGACAGTGATGTCAAGAGAGTTGAAGAATATATGATGCTGATTTAACAGCACCAGCTTTAGAATAGGATATATATGGTGCTTGCTCCCACTTCCTCTCCCCTCTCTCCCCAGCCATTCACAAAAAAGAGACTCAATCCAAGCCCAAAGGCTGTTCCATAGCAACAATTCATATAATTAAGAATAGCCTTAAACTTTATGCTATTCAAGCAATCATCATATGGAAATTATAGTGCATTGTATCCTCAAACCATTGTACAGGCCTTAAGATCCCATGGGAGCCCTGTGTGTGAAATTCCCATTGATTTCACTGGAGTTTCCAATTGACTGCAGTGAGAGTTTCACGAGCAGGAGCTTATGGGTATCATCTCCAAACTAATTGAGCCTTGCAGCCCCTCTGCAAGGTACAAATGTATTATTCCCATTCTATAGGTAAGGGAGACGCAGAGAATTTAAAGAAGCAGTTTTTCAGAAGCCCAAAGATAGATGGTTAGTCACTGGGAACTGGGTATATACGCACCCTAAATGACTTGCTCAAAGCCCACAGAGTCATTGCTCTTGGATGCATGATACCTTTGCAGTGGTATAGTAAACCATTATAGTATTATAAACAAGGAGCAGACACATGGCACAGTCCTACACTGAGTAACTTACTTGAATCTAAGAATATCGGAAAAGGCAGGATAAAATTACACCTGTGTAAGTGTTGTGTGTCTGCAGTTTACCCCATGATGACTGTTTATTGAAGGCAAGCAGGCCTTACCCATTCCTCTGCAAAGCAAGGCAAGCAATAGCAGCCAACTGCGTTTAGGTACTTGAGTTGCTTGAATGTTTGTTCATTCTGGGTCCTAGTTACTACACTGATCTAAATGGCACAGGAGTAAATGCCATGTGTCCAGGCACACCGTGAATGACATTAGCATTCACAAATTTCCTACTTGTTTTTCTGCTCTGACTACTAGCATGTCTCTTCCTCTGCTCACATTGAGCAATTATCACTGAAGTCTCTAAGGGCCAAATTCAGTACCCGCTTTCCCCGCTGGAAATCCAGACTGTCTCCATAGGTTGTAATGAAGTTGATCTGCATGTATGCTGGAGTAACTCGAAACAAAATGCTTCCCTTCAATTATAGCTGTTCCTATTCTTTAAAAAAAACCAACAAAACCAAAAACCTCCAAAAAACGATTGTCGAAGTACAGTAAACTGTAAAGCTTTGTGTAACTTCATTCACCAGGAGGCAGGTGAAATGCTCAGGGCTTACAGCTTAAATGAACTGCCTATGGTTCTGTTCAGCCAAAACTCTGGTTGAGCTAGGCCTGAAATTTCTGCCCTTCATCTAGCAGCTCCTTCCTCTTCAGAATTACTGTTTCTTCTTCTCTTCTCTTTTCCCCTTTGATCCCTGCTTCCCATGCCTCCAAGGAATACATCAGACGACAGTTAGAGGAGGAGCAGAGACAGTTAGAGATCCTGCAGCAGCAATTATTGCAGGAGCAAGCTCTACTTCTGGTAATGGGGAGACCTGCATCCCTGCATACTTGCTTTCTGTCTGTAGTGTGCTTGCATACGTTTGTTTGTGTGTGCCTGCATCCTCTGAGTGGGCAGGATAATGTGGAGCTGTAGAGCCTGACTGCATGGGTAACTGCTACATGGATTTAATTTCTTTCATCCCATAAACCTCATAACCATCCAGTTCTCCATCACTTCGGTGTGCAAAGAAAAATGTGCTGAGCATTGTTTCATGATGCAAGTGGAGCCATGTTCCAAAATCTGTTCTGTTTTTTATCAGTTATGTGACCTCTGATTCAGTAGCATTCACTGTGCATGCCTTCTCCCTTCCATCTGGTTCTGTAATGGTGGCATGCATTTGTCTTGATTATAAGAGGAGACCCTTTTTCACTCCCTCTGTGTTTCTTGCCAGTTAATTTTTCAAGTTGTTTGCAGCGTGCCAGAATGCAGTAAAACTGCACTTAACAAACATGCTTAGCATTGTTGAATTTGATGGCAATATTTTATTTGCAGACTTCTAGTTTTTCATTCCTGACTGGAATATTTTATGTGCCCTCTACATGCTATTTTACCCTTCAGACATTATTACTTTTTAAATTCACTATTTCCTCAATTGCCCTTTTTTCCCCCCAAGTAAGAATTCTATTTATAACAATTGTTTTGGTTTTTCTTCCAATCTACAAAGCTCGTTATTTGTCTCTCTTTCCCCTGGTTTTATTTAGGAAAAAAGAACTCCTATAAATCCCTCCTTTTTAAATACTCTTGTTAAGTATTAATGATTTATTAATTAAACCTTTAAAAGCCTGGGGGATTCAAAGAGAGAATTTAATTGTCTCAGCTGTGCCAGTGTTGCCACAATAAACTGCTTTTATGAGGCTCTATGTGCCATCAAGTCCAATTGGCTTTGTATGAACAGAAGATACATGACACCTATCTGGATTGGCCCGTTGACCCCTTCCCCCTCAAATACTGAAATACACATACTGAAAAATCTGGGGGGAAATTGTTGCAACTCTAAGCTCAGTAAGGTTCATACATTATTGAGTAGCTTTGTTTGGTCAACTCTATACAAGCATTAACCTGCTTCTCTCTCTTTTTTGGGGCGGGGGGGAGTGTTAAGGCTGCTGAGGAGATCTCAAGGCAAAACCCCCATTTGAAATGTGGCTTTAAAAATGAGTGATTTGAAGCTAAAGGACCTGGCACCTATTTTGTTATCCTTCAGCCAGGTTTAAACTCGATGGGGTTGAGGGGGAAGTGAGCAAGGAAGTCTCCATTGCATACGGCAAATCTGGATTTGGACTTAAATTCTCAAACTTCTTTAGAAGCCTGAACCGTTCATTCCCTCTGTGTAACAACTGCTTGCCCTGAGCGTATGTCTGCCTAATACAGTGTAGTGCTGTTTTGAAACATAGATGCTAGTTCTAAACAAGGTGCCGCAGGTACCCAAAGCAGCATAGCCATTTTAGCAAAGTGCTCTGCCCAAGTTAATTTACCCTGTTTGGTTAGAGCCTGCTCTGTCACACAATGCTGTGCCATGTATATAGGTCATGATTAACTCTGGCTGGGCTGCTTGTGTGAACAGCTGCTCACCAGTACAGACAAGCAGTTTGCAATCTTGTCCTAAGTAACTACTTTTTGCAATGCCTTTTAATAAGCTACAGGTTGCTATAGCCGATTTCAATATCGGAAGCAGATGCAGAGACTCTAACTTAACATGTGCCTACACTGATATTTAGGGTTGACTGGAAGGTCACCCAGAACTAGCCTAAGACACATGAGCTGCCCTTCCATGGCTTTACCAGGCCACACAAACTATACCAAAAACATCCACATTTTGTTTCTTTATTTCTTGAGTGCAGCATTAAGATATATCTGAGCTTCCTTTGTGGAGCCCTTCTAGGAATAAGCCCGAGGACTGTTTGTCTTTCCACTTTGGCTTGTTCTCTTTACAAGCATTAGGAAGGGGACGTAGAGTATGAAGGGCCCAGAAGGTGGGAACCAGAGAGCAGTGGGCTTGCTGAGCTGAAGGCCCGCATGCATTGCAGAAATGGGAGGACTAGGAGGCAAGGAACACTGGGATTTGCTTTATACCCAGACGTTGAGTAGAGCTGCCAGAGGCAGGCTGGGATGCAGCCAGGGGTCAAGCTGAGAAGTCGACATTGGACATGGTTGGTGGATGTGAGCTTGAGGATGACCTTAAGGTCAACCCTAATTATCTGTGTAGATACAGACAAAATTAAAAGTCACATGCTAGGCTTGGCTTCAGCCATTCGACTTTGTGGACCCATGCTGTTGTATTGTTGTTCTGGGTAGGAGTATAAGCGCAAGCAGTTAGAGGAACAGCGGCAAGCAGAGAGGCTGCAGCGGCAACTTCAGCAAGAGCGAGACTACCTGGTGTCCCTACAGCAACAGCAGCAGCAACAACAGCGACAAGAACAGAGACCAGGAGAGAAGAAGCCACTGTACCATTACAAGGAGGGGATAAATGCCAGTGAGAAGCCAGCTTGGGCCAAGGAGGTAGGAAAGTGTGATGCACTTGTTGGCACCAGTTCTTTACTCATTTGTATTATCAAGTTAGCTCCTTATACATGAAGAACAGGGGCAGATCACAGTTCTGTTTGATATTTTTTTCACAACATTTCCTGGGTCAGATGCCAGATTGTCTTCCCCTGTGTCACTCTACTGGCCTGGTTTGGAGATGCTTGCAATTAATTACACTGACAGGAGGTCTGGGTATGGAGAGAGGTTTCCATATAGAAACTCAACAGGATTCAAGAATGTCAACTGTAGTTATCTTTGTGCTTCAGTTACGGATGACAGTTCCTGCTGCCAGGCCAAGAATAGAGTCAGGAGGCTCTGTTCTGTGGTATAATTATTACTAGGGTGCTAGTTTTTGGATGACAATTGACAAAGTACAAGTCAGTCGCTCTGAAGAGGATTCCTTTGCCCTGTTCAGACTTCAGTTACGTGCTGACCTTGGAGCTACAAGGTGTGTACAGTGATTGCTGCAAGTGGAAGGTTTTTTTTCTCCTGTTACAGAGATTATGCATTGCAATTTGTCTTGTAGAGCGACTGTTGTTCTCTGTTTTCAGGAACGTAAACTCTGCTGACAGTCTTTTTTTCATAGAAAAATAAGGAATGGCATCAATTCCTGGTTGTTTTAGAATTTGTAAAATCTGCGTGCTTAAGCACCACCTAACTGAACAGCCTTGAAGGAGGTAACACATGCAGAGGCAGTGGAACGCTTGGGATCGTATCCATTCCTCTTCTCTTTTCCCTACGCTTGTGTTCTGGTCACATGCTAGCAGGAGCACTGTGCATTATTGCTGTTTGTTTGTCCTAGAATGCTTTGTTTTAATGGTTTAATTTTGTAATTCTACTCCCAGGTACAACAACGATCTCTTAATAACCCGCCTGTTCTTCCAGCTAAGCAGAATCATTCTTCTGTTGCCAGACAATTGGCATCCTTCAGTCCTGGCAGAGATGCAGCTTCACAGTTCAACATTAAGCCGCCTTCTGATCTTTCCAAGTCACAGCCCTCAGCTACACCAAATCCACAACACCTGCAAGCATCATATCCTCAGAAACTGAGGCAGTTAGCTACTGCTAAGCAAACACCAGTATTGCCAGTTATTACCATTTCTGAACCAACACCTCAGGTCCAGCAGTACACCCAGAGGGGCAGAGAAGCTGGTCCAGCATATTGTCAAGATAGGCTTGGGCTTCGAAAACAATCCAGAAAGAAGGGCTCTGTGCTCTCCTTCAAAGGGTCCCGTTCTCAAGGATGCAGTCCAGTCAGAACATCCGAACTGGAGGCGAAGTGTGTTTCTTCTCCCAATATTTTAAAAGCAATGCATTCACATTTGCCTCGACAGGGGGTAAAAAAGGACTTTAAGGAAGGTAACGGGGACAGGGGATGGAAGCTTAAACACTCACATGTGCCTAAAAGTGCATTGGTTCCCTCAAGAAAAGGCAGCCCACAGGGGCGTGATAACCTAAACTTAAGCCAGTCCAGCCCAGAGCACCTGTTGAGAAAAATGAAGTGTCAAGCATTTAATCAGAATCACACTTCTTCCAAGGAAGGTTCACCAGCATGGTTCCTGACACCTACAGACCGCTTGCATGCACAAATACAAAAGAGAATAGGACGGAGCCTGGAACAACTTCCCCTCGCATCTCTGGGCTTTTCCCCACAAAGTTCTCATTTGAATGTACCCATATCGGCTCCTTTAACTTCTGGCTCTCGTTCACCTTCTTTGGACTCTCTCATATCTCCCCTTAATTTCAGTTTAAGTCAGTCTCCCAAAGCTTTCAGTAGCAGTAGCACATCTTCAAAGATAACCCTGGGATCATTCTCTAACATTTCTGGTTGTTCTCCCAAGCTTTTACCTCAAGTACATAATGGCAAAAAGTTTATAGATATGCCTGCGGACAAGACATTCCTGTCATCAAGTACTCCTGATTTGAGATATGCTAGGCAACGTAGCCCTGAACCACCTCTGGTGGGTGACATCTTCTCTTGGTTCCAATGAGCAAGCGCTTGCCAAATGTATATAAAACTTGGTGCTTTCTTTTGGGCTTTGGCGGTGGTGGAAATGTGTGGCAGCAAGCAGGGGAACAGGCTGAAATTCCATCTTTAGAAACCCTGTTTTAAATGAATATTTTACATATGCCTCTGGCATTTCAGTATTTTTAAATCTATCTATGAAAAGATTTCTAAAAGCAAATCTTGAAACATTCTTTGCTGTTTGGGATAAGGGAGGACAGTCCCAGTTAGGGCTTTTAGTTTCAAAGACAAGGGCCTGATTCTGTTACTATTGGTCATGGACATGGTGAGTAGTAGGGCTGTGCAAAATGGCTGTCTCATTCTGATTTCGAATTCAGCTGTTTCAGAGGACGGTGATTCGTTTCGGTGTTGCGGATCACTGTTCCATTTCAATTCGGCCAAATCTGTTTTGGAGTTTAGATGCTGTTTCAGAGATTCAGATTGGCCGGGAAGAGGCAGGCACAACCGGGCAGCTGCAAGTTCTCCCGTGGCTCCTTCGGCTGTGCCTGCC
>NW_005842001.1:2809044-2842425 GCF_000455745.1 Alligator sinensis
TGGGAGCTGGGACTGAGCAGTACCTGGAGCCATCCCAGCTCCCGGACAGCGCGCAGCACCTTGCCAAGCTGTGCTGCACCCACGCGATGTGACAGCTGCTGCTCGGGTGCCGGGGGGGCGGGGCACACGGGGCTTTTTGTTATTTTTAACTGCCAGGCTCTGCCACGTGGCCCCAGAGCCCTGCTGGCTGCTGCCAGAGCCGGTGAGCGTGGTTTTTGCAGGGGATGTGGGGTTGTTTTTTGAGTAGTAGCTTTTTTTGTAAGTCACCCCATGTTCTAGCACATAAGCAAGTGCATTATGTGAGTAAAAGCAGCAGAATCTGCCCCTCAGTCTCCTGCTGACTTGCACGCTGCAGGAAAATGGTGATTTACTCTTGCGTTTAACGTTTCCACATTTCATGTATTTTTAATCACTAATTTGCCCCTATGATAAGGTCAATTTTCTAACAAAAGGGAGAAAAATGACTAACCTACAGAATATGAGATGCATCTGATGTATTGGAAGACATGACTTATTACTTTAGAGAATATCCATGCACATACATAGGCAGCAAAACTTAGATATAAATTATAGATATAGATACCAATATCTAGAGAATTTTCACTAGTACCTCCCCTCATTTTGTATTTAAGAGATAGTTTGGGCCACCCAAACTTACTGGAAGCACTAAGCTACTTGCTTCCTTAAGATCTACTGTTGTAGGGTGCATAATATGATAATGGATGATTCAGTCTAGTTGCAAGTGGTCTAAGTCTTTTCATTTTCTATAGGTACACAAAGTGGAGAGGTTCACTTCTTAACTATACCTGCAAGGCATACAGCATGTGCTATTTGCTGTCTCATGCTATTTGTTCCTCTGGTACCTTGCATCACTAGTGCTCACAGGTTTTTTTGTTCTGTTTTTCCCCTGGCGCCCATTCTGTTGCATGCTGACAGATGCCCTTTTTTTTTGTGCCTGTTGGCTTTTGGACATGGTAGAAATTGTGTGACACACTAAACTGCTTCTTTCATGTGATAAGTTAAATACCAACTTTAACTCCTTGTTTCTTCATGATTTCCTGTCATGCTTTCTCCATAATTATTCTTGGGTTAAGAGCAGTAGGTTTAATATGTTTGGGGCGATATTATCACAGCCAGGCTCTTATCCACTTTTTTGATCATTTTCACAGCGTTTTTATAAGTGGGGTGATAACTGTTTTTAGGCACTGGTATAAAACGCTTCTAAATGCCATATGGTATGTTCCTTGGTGGTGTTTATAACACTTATAGCGCAGTAGGTATAAAAAAAAATCTAATAAAAGACTCAGAAAATAAAATTTCTGCTGTAAATAGAGGCCTGAAGAAGTACAAAGCAAATAACAGATGGGACAAGAATGTGGATGTTCAGGAGTGTAGGCTTGACACAACAGCTGTTCTTTACAGGAACCCCGTACAGCATCCAAAATACAGCTTACACACAGGGTCTGAATTGGGTAACTACCCGCTGTTATGATATCCTATTTTACCCCAGCATAATCACCTTCTTGTGCCAGTTGCTGTTACAGCATAGAAGATCCCAAAGGTGTCCAGTGTTAGCAGAGTTCGCTATTGAACTGAACTCCCTGCTATCCACAACCCTCCCAAATCGGGAGAAGAAGAGTAAATTTGAACTTCGGAATCGCAGCTCAAAACTGCTGTATCTCAGTGCATCATGGAACCACTTTACCCCTTTCTTATCAGCATGCACAATCACTTGGTTTAACACTGTGCATTCTGGGATGTGTACATTTAAATTTGCTATATTATCGACACAGAGTTCTCCCCAGTTTCTGCTTCCCGGGTAGTTCTTTCATACTCCTCACTCATGTATTTAAAGCCTTTTTATCCCAGCTTGCTGGTGCAACTTCCTGCTCGTGTGCCAGAGTCACCTGAAACACCCTTGTGTCACAACCCTGACTAGAGCATTTCCTAGGCTCTTAACTGCCCCACAGATTAAGTGGTGTTTTACGCTAAACCTAACTGGATCTATTAGGGAATGGATCAAAAGCTCCTGGTGCTCGGGCTACTAATGCCTTGAGGGAGCAGTTACTGTGTGCTGCTCATCTAACCACTCTGTGCATCTGGAGTGATGTTTTGCAGTGTGACTGCTCCTACTCAACCTAATTGAACTGACTGCATGTAAGACAAGCCCTGAGCTTGATCATGTAGTAGAAAAATTTGCACAAATATTCAGGAGAGTGGGAAAGGTGGCCGCATGCTAAATCTTTGGTCCTGCATTGGAGGACTCAATTCAGTTGTTCCTGAGGGAGTCCAGATCAGCAGAAACTGGCCTTTATAGTGCTTTTACATATATTTATACTTCTCTTAGGGTTCATGATTTCCACTGCAGCTGTGTGTCACTGTAAATACCAGTCTTTGCAATATCAGACTCACATTTTAGTTCCTCCCTCAGTCCACCTCCCTTTGGTTGTTCCTTTTCACTTAAATAATGCATCAAGCTTCCACTTTCCATCTCTCTGGGATGCTGCTGCCAGGGAAGCAGCTTTTTGAGGGGATATTAAGAAACTTGAATTATGTAAGAAAAGGCCAGTGAATTGGACGGATATTAGGTTCCTGGAGACTTGCATTGTGAGCACTTTTCCCCCTCTCTTTAATGAGATAATCGAATAGGATTCCTGAGGATCTGAACTGGGGAGTCCAAAAATGCCTCTTCTGATACGTTGTAGAAGCAAAGTGTTTTGTAAAGAGCTGCTTGTAGGCAGAGGGAGATGTATCCTGGTCTCTCTCCTCGTCCATAGCTCCCTCTTTCATCCCCCAGCCACCTCCTTCCTCCTTCACATGGGCTGTGAGATCCTCTATAATCAGCTATGCATTATGGCTCGGCACTGTCAACAAGCTCCCAAAGTTGGCTGGAGAACTCTCCAGTTTCATCGTTCTTGGCGGCTGTAGTTAGTGCTGAGGCTTGAATAATAGGTGGATTTACTGGAACTCCTTTATGACAGATTGAAATAGGCTTGTTGTTGACTGGCCTGTATCCCAGTATTTATGCAGATATACATACTTATTCAAAAGAAATGCTATTTCTCTCTCAGCTCTACTTCCTGCTTTGTATACCCTGCTAACTCTCTTGTAGAAGTTGATGAACTGATCTCCAAACAGCCACTGATATATTATGCACAATGCACCTCTAAGTGGGAGAGTTTATTTGCACTGTTTGGACACTGAGATTAGATAGTCATTCATTACCTTAGAAACGTCCTTTTAAATCCTTTTAGGGCTTTACTTTCTGAGCAGAGAAAATCCCCAAAGGACATAGCCTTTCGCTTCCTTCTTTCCCCCCCACATTGGGTTTGTTCCTTTATTGTCTCTTAGGGCCTTTGTACATGCCACAGAATTGGCCTTTAAAACAACTTAAATGCCCTTTTGCTCCGCTGTAATGGCATTGCTGTTTCCACACTTGGCAGCGTATTCCGCTTTAAATGACTTTAGTACGTAGCAAGGTAAAACATCTCCAAGATGTTTTAGTTTGCTACCTAACAAAGTGCAACCACGCACGGGGCGCTGGAAGCTGATGTGCTTGAGGCTTGGTGGGCCCCATGTAGCCCCATGTGTAGCCCAGGGGCTGTGGGACCCAGCGGCAGCCTGTGCAGGCGGGCTCCACTGAAGGAAAAATAAAGTGGCGAGCTTGATTTTCTTTTCTTTCTTTCTTTCCCCCTTTTTTTTTTTTCCCCGGAGCCTGCCTGTCTGCCTGAGCTGTGCAGGGGCCCAGTGTTTCCCTCCATGGCTGCAGTGGGGGGTTGGTGCTTCCTTCTGCGGCTGCAGCGCCCCCCAGGACCTCCTGGGCTGGGTGCCGCCTGGGGGGTCCCCATGCAGCTCAGGGACCACTTGGCTTGCCGGCAGCTCGCCCCTCCACCCCCCACACCCCCTCTGCTGCCGAAGAGACAGGTAAGGATCGGGCCTCCACCCTTGTGTACAAGCCACAGGAGTTTAGTTCAGTTTAATTCTCTCTAAATTGAAGTGGTGTTTTTAAAAACCCACCATTTCAATTTAGAGAGAACTAAACTGACCTGTGGCGTGTACAAGCAGCCTTACTCACTTGTCTGAAAGATTAGCTTCGAAGAGTAGTTTTTGCAATACATTGGAGCTTCTAAACATTTTATGCTGCCTTTCTTACTTGAAAAAGTTGCTGTTCCTTCCACATAGATGCATGCAATTTTTATTGTTTTAGAAGCTGATCTCTAACATCAGTTTATGCAGGCCACAGTTCACATGAAAGACGGACAGCAGCTATATACAGTCATAGTTATACAAATATATGTTGTGTGGGTACTGTTGTCCACAGTATGCTGTACAACCAGATTTCAGTAACACTTCCACTGAGTGTTTGTCTGTGTTTCCTGACGCTTCTCTATTTGCACCTGGATTAGCTGGAAGTAATTGGCTTTGCTTTAACATCTGTATTAGTAAATCACCTTTTGTGCACAATACATAAGCAGATTATAGAATCATTCTTTCTAGATCAAAATAAATGACCTTCTTGCTGCCATGTTCATTGCTTTTTTTTTTCAAATATAGCTAAAGCTCTCCCTTGGTTGCTCATGGCTAGACGTAAGGGCACTCCTGTCCATGGGAATGCACTGCTGATTGTTAGCACGGGGCTTTGAACTCCTAAAGCTTTTTTACAGATGGCATCTTCTGGACACACCCTCTTGCAGCTGGCAATGTTTCCTTGAAGCTTTGGTTTTTTCCCTTTCAGATTGAAAAGGACAGGTTATATGTGCAAAATATAAGTTGTCTTTTGGTTTCTTAAAAATGCATTTACTGTACTATCTGCCTGATCTTTTGGATTCCACACTCCATATGGTAGCCTACTATATTTAAAGGATATGGGTTTTTTCTATATTTGCATGACTTTGTTTTCAGTTGCCTTTTACTATTTTCGTGGGGCTTTCTATTCTTTCAGAGGCTGGAGCTACCATTAAAAGATTTCCTGGTGATTATGATCAATTTATGATCTCAGATTTTGCAAGCACAAGTCAGATGATCAGTGCTATATAACATGTTGCAAAAAATATATAATCTTTTCTTTAGCTATAATCTCTTGGAGCAATACCAAGTTATGCCTGCGATAAGCTTGGCAGGGCTGGGGAACTGCTTTCAAAGCCAACTTGTATAGCCATTTTGGAGGTTTTGTTCAAATAATACTAATGTATTTCAAATGCCCAATGAAACAAAAATGGACGCCTTGGATATGGGTTAAGAAACTAACACTGAACTGCATTTAGAGGCATTCGAAGAAAACAGTTCAGTTTAGGCTTTGGAGAGGCAGTAGGCATTTGGATACAACATACCCTTGACACTATTAAGATAACAATTGAACTTTTATAGTGGGGAACGCATCCATATTAATAGGGGCAAAGTCTGTGCCGGGGAAAACCTGGCACAGCCCCTCTGGCCTCAGACAGTGAAGATTAATAAGGATGTGATCTCAGATTAGGGGGCCCTTCAGAACATGGGTGCTTATCCAGAAGGCATCCATGGTGTTTCATTGGTGGCACAGTAGTTGCTCTAAGCTCTTCTGTCCAGCAAGGAAAATGAGCCAGTATGAAGTACTTCTTTTTAGGTCTCCTTTTTACCCCTCATCTACTTCAGGCTTTCTCCTCTGACCCTGACTGTTGATCCAACAGCTTACTTGATGCTCCATTTATGTTGCAGGAAGCAAATGAGATCTAATAGGTAGGCTGCAGAGAGGGAAGGAGTCTAGAAAGAGAAGGGAAAGAAGATTGAAACATTAAATAAGACGGAGAGAAAAATGGAAAGATGGGGAAGATTGGAGCAGGGTAGAGGAAGAAGAGAGAAAATAGGTAAGACAGGAAAAGTAGCAGAGATGTAGAAGATCCATTCCATTGGAAGGAAGGTATCAGCAAGGAGATGGTACCTCCAGAAGAAGTGGCAGAGGCAGTAGGAAGTGGAAAGGAGTCAACTGATCAGATCCAAGGTATGGAAGAGAATGTCATATTCAAAATAAATCCTATCTAGAAAGGTTAGAAGTGTGCTCACCCTGCAAAGTTAGCTTTGTTATTTGGACCTTTTCTTTCCTACCTCTTTCTCACCCTCCCACTCTGTGTTGTGTTTCTTTACATTTTTATTTCTACCTCAGCTGCAGTGCTGGTTTCTGTCTATAGTTTCCTGCTGGGTCTCATTTAGTGTAACCCACTGAGGAACTAGGCAGCTTCCAGCTTCATCATCCCCACTCCCAGGCTTCTTTTATTTAAATAGGTGGGTCTACAGCTCCAAAATTACCACTTCCATTCATCTGCATTCATAGAAGCACTTTCTTCTTTAAGTTTACCCCAGTATGCTGCTTAGAATTAATTAATGAATCATTTGGTTCTGGGGTGTAGAAAAGTGCATAAAATGTGTTGATTGGAAATTAAGAAAAATGGCTATACAAGTGCTTAGAGTATGCCCTGGAAAGGCAATAAGGTGACTTGTGTTTAATTTTTTACTCCTTTGTTACCACAGGTAGAGGAACGTTCCCGACTTAACCGGCAGAGCTCCCCTGCCATGCCTCACAAAGTGGCTAACAGGATATCTGATCCAAACCTGCCTCCTCGTTCAGAGTCGTTTAGCATTAGTGGGGTACAGCCAGCTCGGACACCACCCATGCTCAGACCAGTGGATCCGCAGGTATGATGCTTTAACTCTAGGTGCCAGCGAGTTTAATTACAGGAACCAAGAGGCTGGTTGGTCTGGTAAGATAGCCACAACAATTGTGGATCATAACAAAATACAATTTTAATACACAATTTTCAGTTCTAAATGTGCTTGTAAAGAAAGGCAACATCTGCATGTATACTACATGGAATACTATTACAAGGATTAGGGATCTTGTAAGTGCTTTGTGGTATGATTATGAATTGAGGACAGTATTGTTATACTCTTTTTTCCTCCCCTCCCAGTATAACCTAAGATTGTAGGATACATTATGGTGGTCTGGGTCTTTCTTTGAAGCATCAGGTGTTGTCTGTTGTTGAAGTAAAGTTGATGAACCATTGGTTTGGTCCAGTATGACAATCCCTCGGTTTCTTCTGGGAACCCTTTATACAAAGAATTAAAGTCAGAGGGTCTTGTATTGTGGACCAAGTCTGGCTTGAGTTTAAGGGTCATTGGTTTATAGAGTTTTCTTGTTTTCTTTTTTTTTTTTTTTTTTTTTCTTTTGTACTCTTTTCATGAAGATTTGCTTTTACATTTGATTAACATCAATGCATCATCACAAATACATGAACATGCATCTGGAAAGGGAATTAGTGGAATTAGGATAGGAATATGTGGGCAATCACCACTTTAAAAGCTAATGCCAGCCACAAGTTACAAAAGCACACTGCCACAAAATGTAGTAAGAGTGTTGAGATAGGGACTGTTCTGCTATCAGAAGTGCAAACACAGCTCCTTGTATATCTGAAGCCAATATTGGATACAAAGTCTTTACCCCAGCTCTACAGAAGGATACCCAGATGACGAATTCTGTCCATACGTGGCATATGCATCCTCTTGTCTCTTTAGTTATATCCATGTAACAGAACCTGAACTTTAACTAGCTAATGAAATCCGTGGGACAGAATATGACTCTTCAGTATCCATCTCTTACTGTTTTTAGTTGGAGTCAAAATTAATAAAATCCCATTTCACATTCACCTTTGTGCCTGCCAAAATTGAATTATGCTTTGTCCCTTTAACAATTTCAGGTTATTATGATTTTTTGGAAACAACCTGATGTTCTCTTTCAACCAATTTAAAATGTAGATTTTTTTCATGTACTAAGATGCTGATGACAGACTGATCGGTTTAACCATGAGGAGTAGTATACGAGTATGTGACCATGTGTTTATAGACTTGCACACATATATGCATATAAATTCCATGTTCACCCCGATATTAAAAAAAAAAGTCCGAGTCTATGTTACATCAAAGGAGCCTTTGCTGAACTCTCTTCTGATCTTGTAAAGCACAAATGAGCTTATGAGGGCTGTCTCTGTCTACACAAGGTTCATGAGAAAGAGATCTGAACTGTTGCATTTTAGGAGTTCTCAGATGATCCTCGGTGTCTTCCCAACTCCAGAGCTTCTTTCTCCCACAGGTCTATGGGATAGGCTGCTTTCTGGCTAAATAGCTGGATTGTGGAAATTCACATCATCATTGCTATTTATTTTTTTTTTAAGACATCAGTCTCAGACTGCTTGGAAACTGAAGCGGTTTCCTTTGATTTATTTTTTCCATCTCTTTATCTTTAATTATTTTTACATACCTAAGAAACTCCATCTAAAACGCTGGTTACGGCGTATTAAAGTTGCATGGTAAAGAAGGTAAAAGTCAAGGAATACCAAGGTTAAGCTTTCATAAGCAACACAAGTATATGTTACAATATTTGAAAATACTAAGTGCATAAGCATAAGTTGCCAGAGTCAGCTTTTATGTGCAGTCCTAACTTTGGCATTTCCTGTCTTTAAAGTGCTGAACTATGCAACCTTACCATTCCTCTAACATAGCAGTTCATGCCAAACAGGCAAACAAAAAAACCTCTGTAAGTCAGAAGTTCCTGAAACCAACAGGCAGTGCTGATCTCAAACCCTAGGGCTCTTTTTTCAATGGATTTGACCTATTAATTGACTTTTTTAAAACTTTTTTTTTTCATTTTGTACTGATAGTTTTGTTTTGACTTGGTGCTTAGATTCCACATCTGGTCACTGTGAAATCCCAAGGAAGCTCCTTGTCTGGCTCTCAGTCACTGCATGAACAGCCTGCAAAGGGGATGGCTGGGTTTCAGGAGGCTCTGACGGTGACCTCTCACCGCACTGAGATGCCAAGGCAGAACTCGGACCCCACCTCAGAAAACCCTCCTCTCCCCCCTCGTGTTGAAAAGTTTGACCGAAGTTCTTGGTTACGACAGGAGGAAGACATTCCACCAAAGGTAACATTTGTCTCGCTCCTAACTTTCAGAGCTAGAAAGAAGCCATCTCAGAGCTAGCCCCCCATGGCACCTCAGCACTGCTCAGTGCTGCGGGGCAGAGGGTGGAACTCTGGGGCTTCTTTCTTAGTTGGTGGAGTTCACATCCTTTTACACTCAGGGGCTGATCCTTTGAAGCTCTCAGAAGATGATCATCAAAAAGGATCCTAGCTGCTCGCAGCTGGTCAGCAGTTTTCAGGTTTGACCCCTGCTGGCAGCGGTGTTCATATAGGCAAGCCTAGGAGATGCATTAGGTTGACATTTTAGTACAAGTTGCTGAGTAGATGCTGTTAGCAAATCTCTGGCACATGCACACCACCACTAAATAATATTGCCTTGTGATAAATAGCAAAGAAAGTTCTCGAGCCTGATTTGAATCCAAAACAAATCAATGTCTCCCTTCCTGAGGGGGGGAAAAATACTTTCTACTTAAATTGAATTATTAGCAACATAAAATTTGTCATACTCAATAAGACTGGTCATTCTAGGTTAGTATCCTGCCTGCAGTCATAATCAATACCTAATGGAAGACTTGTAAAGGCTCCAGCAGCTTTATTCTTTCATTGATATTATGGCAGCTGCTGGCAGACCTTCTTTAATTAAGACTCTTCTGGTACAGTATTTCAATCGTATTGTTTATACACCTTTTTGGGGGATGAATTATAACTTTGCTGTTAAGATTTCCCTTAGACTGAACAAGCTCTCAGCCCAGGAGCATATTTATGAAGAAAAAAAGTTCCGCAAATTGATTGTGACAGTGCAGTGAACAGTATTTTTCCATGATTTAGATGGAGTTTTGCCATGCTTTAGCAAATAAGCAGTTTGAATCTGAAAACAAAACATCAGCCACTTGGGCAAGGCACTCATAGTAGAACTCATAGTGACATGTTGCCTCAGCATTCGATATTACTTACATTTTTGGTTACTGTATTGTGATTAGGATACATGAGAGCATACCTGAAGGGGAGAACAAGCTGACTGCAATCTTTTAGTATGGCGTGATACAACCCCTGTTCAGAGAAATGCAAATACCTTGAATAGTTCCCATGTTGCCTCTAGCCTTCCATTCCTGAGCTGTGCTGTTCTGAAGTTGAGAGCAGGACCGCTCTGGTAACAACTGCTACCTGCCAGGATTTTGGGAATCTAGGCAATAGAGATTCAGATCTAGGCAAAGGGCAGTTAGATGATCTACCCAGGAATATAGACGATGATAGGATGACTAGAGACATCTTATCAGTATTCTTCAGTGTTCTGCTAGGAGATCCTACTGATCTGTTTAGAGTATCTGACAGGGTTGGGTAAGAACTGTTTTGAGCTGGTGTTATTAATGTCTTTCAATTGACTATCAGAGTGTTATGTTAAGCAGTTGCTCATCTCCAAGGGGTCTTGCTTACAGGGTTTTATGGCAATTTCTGCAGTTCACACCCTATTCAATGTGTACATGAAGATACTATGAGAGCTTGTGAGATAAGTAATAGAGCCCTTTATTTAATATGCTGTTGGTACTCATTTCTTCTCGTGGAGCCTGGACAGAACCATCTCCTTCATCTCGTAGTGTTTCTCTCTTAGTATATCCTGGAGATAATGACATGCATGAAAGTTAGTGGATATAGGCTCAATCCAGATAAGAGGGGGATGTTTGAGGATAGACAGGAGCTGTGTCTGTACCTTCAGCTGATGTCTGCCTGTCGTCAAAGTGCTGGGCAATTGGTGTCTTACTAGATTTGTTACCATTCCTGAATTCCCAGATAATGGCAGTGCTTTCAAAAGTTCCTTTTCATTTATGTTCCTTTCCGTCAGAAGTCAGTCTTGAGAGCCACTCAGATATTTCATTTGCAGGTTGCTCAGAACGGTGGCTTTCTGCATTTAGACAAGGCAAACTCAACAATTACATTACATTGCAAGCACGTTACACCTGTGGGCAACATAACTGCCCCACCAGCCACAATTTTATTTCTTGGTGAAATTCAGGAAACTGGTTACAGTCTGCTACAGCCTAATTAATCTGGGGCACATAACAATCTAGTTCATGCAAAGAAAGCTTCTCACTTGTGACACATTCAGCAAGGATGCTTCTGCTGTTGGACCCCAAAGAACCAGTAGCTGGGTGTTCTGAGTCCCAAACTCTTAGTGCTGAATTTGAAAGTCCATTGGAGATCCAAATAGGTGTCTAATTTCAGAAAACAACAAGAATGCACAGTGCTTTTCCTGATTCAGGCATTTTCCTCACTGTGACTGTAGAACTGAGTACAGTAATATTCAAGCTGGTAACACCACAGTTTCTGGTTCTTCAAAGAAAATTGGTTGGTCATTTCAGTTGTGCATAGAGTATATGTTTCCAAATGTGGGGAAAATATCATTTAGATCAGTAGATTACATCTGGAATGGCAATGGACCTGTTATAAATTAATATGATCGATAATTATTGTGAAAATTCTGGCTCACATCAATAAAGTCACAGTTGGGATTTACACTCAAACATACTGCAGAACCATAGGAATTGTCATACCATATTTGTACCAGAACCAGATGCTTCAGAGGAAGGTGAAAGATATTTCATTAAAGACAATGACGAAGTAATATATCCATATGGGAATTTTGTTTTTAACCAGAACAGTTGTTTCCTAGGTATGCCTATGGATGTGATGTTCTCCTTGTCTCTGTTCCAAATTATTTTAGCCTCCCTAATACAACTATGAATATTCTCATTGTTACCTAAAAAAAAATAAAATAATAGTAATAATAATTTTTGGCCTTCATGCCATCTTGCAGCAGGCAGTTCCACAGGTAAGAATCATTCTTAGCTCTTTCCAAGGGGTCTAGGTATTGCATAACTTTCTGCACAGTGCATTGAATCTCTAAATGCAGTGGGATAAATCAGTGTCATATTTTCTGGCCTTGTAGAGAAAGTTCCTGAGTTAATGTTTTGTAACAAGTAAGGGCTTGCAGGAGGTGTTTTTAGGTTTTTGATTACGATAAGGTGAACAATCCTGGCTGAACATCTGGGTTTCTGTGAGG
Organism: Alligator sinensis; assembly: GCF_000455745.1. Classification (NCBI taxonomy): domain Eukaryota; kingdom Metazoa; phylum Chordata; order Crocodylia; family Alligatoridae; genus Alligator; species Alligator sinensis. Next base: position 2,821,049 of record NW_005842001.1, read on the forward strand.
TCTGGCTTTCAGCCATTATACGGCTTCAGTGACTGAAGCACAGAAAATTCAAGACATTTGATCAAGGGAATTAAGCCTCTGCCTGGATTCCACCCTGTGGCCTCCTCTTCCCAACCCTTGTCTATAACCACTGCATTGTATTGTATTGCACTGCATTTATATTGTCACAGCATAACTTAATTTTGCATGAACTCTTCTTTTTAATGGCTGCTGAAATGACCTTTCTGACTAGTCCGGAGTTTAGCCTTGCCAAAGTTAAAACAACCATTCTGGCTTAGATGTGGGTTTTTGTGAAATTTGGAGCTTATGCAATCCATGTTTGATAAATCTCCGTGCTTGATATTAATGGATACATTTTTTTCGATTCCATGAAGCTCTCTGCCTTCAGGAGCAGCCATACCTTGCAAAAGATGAAATAAAGACCCACTGAGGCATTTATCTCATATTTCTATGATGCACAGTAGGTGCCAAGAATTCTGTGTTTCATAACCACTATAAATATTTCTTCTCTCTCCGTGGGAAATTAATTGCACATCAAATCAGAAAGCCTGCTGAAACCTGATCTCCCCGAATATTAGAAGAGAAGAGCCAGGTTTAATTGTCTAGTCTTAATAGCTTTGACTGTGTTGATTTTTCTTTCAGGTGCCTCAACGAACAACTTCCATATCCCCTGCTCTAGCTAGAAAGAACTCTCCTGGAAATGGCAGTGCATTGGGAACTAGACTAGGATCACAACCGATCAGAGCAAGGTATAGAATGAGAGCAAAATTTCACTTACTCTTACATTTTAATTCCTGGTATGCCAGTTTTCAAGACGTCCAAGTGGAGGGCAAACATTGGGCCATGATCTAGAGTCACCTGTAGTTCATGGAAAATGTGTTGTTCATGGAGGTTTGCATGAGGTTCCTTTTACAGCCATCTGTTTACCACTTCGGGTAGGGAGTGAGGAACAAGGAGTCTGATCATGGAAAAACAAGCATCATAGTAATTGATTCTGCTAAGGGCAAAATAATGGTACATTTTCCACTATACAACCTGTAGGTTGCATCTATACTGGAATCCAGAGGTGTGATTGCAGCACCTTGTACTAGTTTGATGAGTACCAGTGACAGGAAAACCACAGTGGTAGAGGATTCAGCCAGTGAGTTAAGTCCCAAGCTATCGGGTGGGTAGGTACAGCCTACAGTACAATCGCATCATACGCATGTTTAACTTGTGTGAATTCAACTTTACAGAGGTGGGAGGGGGGGGTGGAGCTTCAGTTTGCGGCGACAGCGGGAGGTTTTGGCAGCATGGGGGTAGCCCGGAGGCATGCAGCCATCCCCCCCACCACCCCGCGCTGCGCAGCTGCCAGCTTCAAGCACGGCTCCGCGGCGGCAGTGGGAGGTTTTGGAGGCAGAGGCAGTCGCCGGTAGTCAAATCGCTGGTGATTTGACTATGCGCGATTTTCACCTTACGCGATGACCTTGGAACCTAACCCCTGCATAAGTTGTGACGCGCCTGTATATAGACACCTGTGCTACAGCACTTTCACTACCACTAGTGTTAACTAAAGCTAACTCATCTATGCCTACCCATTCTCCTGCCAGATTTGGAACTGTAGTGCAGATGTAGCTGAATCTTTATTTCTGATAACACAAGAAAAAAACATGTATTTTTTTTAAGTGCTTTATTTTTTCTCATCATATTGTAACTGATAAATTACAATTGCTTTCCACCTGGACTGCTTTCCTAGACCTAGGAAACAGTCGGTTTGTACTAATTAGAATTTTTTTTTCTCAGTATTAGCACTGAAGGCTGTGAATGTTTGGACTCCATGTGCCTCATGCTGTTTGTGCAAATTGCCTAGTGAGCTGAAATTTCTGAGTTTTTAAACTTTCCAGGAAGTTAGAAGGGTCTTCAATTCTGTATTGAAACAAATAGGAGTTTGGCCATTAACTTTAGCAGAATCAAGGTTAGGTCCTCTCAGCTCCTTCCTGCTCCTTAGCACACTAGCTTGCCTATACGTGAGCAGTGAGGCTCTGACATGCTGCAACTACTAATGACATGCATTGGAGCAGGTTCAGTTAATCAAGTCTGCTGGAGTGTGGTAATTACAGCACTCTAGCATATCATGTATCTGCATCCCCCCACTTAAAAATGGTGGTGGGGTGCTTGAACTAATGCTCATTAAACGAGCTTTAGTTCAAGCACATCCCACCACCATTTTTAAGTGTGGGGACACTGATGCACAAGATGCTCTGGGTGCTTTAATTAGAGTGGCTCTTGGAGCCACTCTAATTAAAACAGTGCCTTCTTCCTCCCTCCTCTCCCCCCACTCCACTCCTGGAGCACATGTATAAATGCCTCTGGAGGCCAAATCCTGGCTGGAGCAGCAATGTGAGTGGGGAGCAGGGATGGCAGCTGATGTGTTGCAGTATTCCTGCTACCCAAAGAATTCCATGAGTGGTGCCAGGGGGAAGTGTGATGCGACAACTTCCCTGCTGCTCAGAAAGTTAGATCATATTTAAATTCAAGTGAAGGAAAAAATGTCCTTCATGTCAGTGGATGTAGAATAAGTCTTATAGGAGCAGCATGTACTTCTGGCTACCATGTACTGTGGACATTAGAGAACAATTAACTATACTACTCCTGGGAAAGAGCCTGACCTACTAATTGCACCCCAATGGCTGCCCTTGCTGTACTATCATCTCTTCTTTCCCCCTGTGCGCTGGCAGAACATGTTGCAGATGGACCATTTTAAAAGTAATATAAAATACAGCAGGCTCGTTCACAATTGAAGGAAAAAGATGGAGCTTAGGCTTGTGAGAGCTAGTATTTGATCTGCAGACTGTGATAGTGTTGTGAACAGAACTACAGATGTTATCAAATGAAATGCCAGCTTAAATCTTAGGATAAATGTGTGTATTCTATATAACTTTCTTTGTGGAAATGTTTGAAGGTTTTCTTTCTTTCACTTTGTCCTTTATGGTAAGGTCAAAGGCTTCAAATGACATAGGATTTTCTCAGCTAAATTAATAATGACTTTCAGTATAAACCATTTTTCCAGTCTAATGTCTAAATTACACAGAAGTAGCACTACAGAGAGTGTACCAGGCTCATCTTGAAATAAGTGCTATGGGTGTTATGATATATATATATATTAAAAAAAGCTTTTTTTTCTGAATGGAAAGGCTTTATGTCCCTGTCATGGACATTTATTCATCTCTATTACCTGTCATCCATAACTAAATCATCATCAGTTCTCTAGCACAGAATCTCATGCCATGTATGAATGGCAGTATAAAGCAACTCCTGTAAAAGCAATGACATTTCCATAAGTGTAATTATGATATGAGAGAGAAATAATAATAATAATAATGCTAGTTTTGGACTGTTTAATTCCAGTAATAGCATCTCGCTTTTGAAACATATTTGAGGTATTGGTTATAGTCAATACAGATAATTGCATCTCTTGCTTCAATTTAAAAAGACATTTCTTGACTAGCCCCTTAGCCAAGGAAGCCCCAGCTAAACCATGTATTCTGTAGACCAACAACTGGTCAATCACAGTAGCACCAATGTGTCTTCTCTTCTTACTTTTCTTTATCCATCTACCTTTATATTACGGATTCCTCCCTTGTATAAATTTTAATTTTGTATTAAATATTCTTTCCTTATTTGCTATCCTTAGCAAACATGGGAAGTTGCTATGCTCAGAAAGCATGTTCTTTCTGCAGTCATCTTAACTTTACATGTAACTCACCATATAAACACAAGGTATGCTGGGCAGAAATACTTTCTAATATTCATCCTTCTCAGTATCCAAACGATGATGCCAACAACTCAATTATGGCAATATGACTTCTTATAATAAATGCCAGTTGTACTATTCTGCCCACTGGCTAAATTACTCTAGGTCACTTATAATATATGAACAACACACTTGAAGATTGCTCTTCAGTGCCAGTGTTAAAAATTACGTGTTATATAATGCAGCACCCTAAATGAAAGCAATGGAATAAGCTTCCATTCATTTTTAGTAAGTTTCTGAAGGATAAACAAAAATATCGCAGAAAAATCAATTGTGTAAACCTGGGTGAATATGTTTGTGGGTCTTATTGCAGTGCCAAATGAGGATTTTGTGCTGTAAATGAGGTTGCTGTGTTTAAACCAAAACCATTTTTTGTTCCAAATGTAAAATGGTGTATATTTGTAAGGGAGGGTAAGACAGAGGAAGAGGTAGTAATATACGGTTGGTAACTTGTGCAGTTTGCAATGCCTGAGATATGAAACCATGAAAATCAGAGAATGAGAGTGCACAGCAAAAAAATAATTTGCAATCATATGGCAAACTTTAGCAGAGGCTGAAAACGTAACTAATCTGTGAACTGCAAGGACCAGCTTCTTTAAACAGAATTTTTTTGACCAATTCATAATAAATAAATCTAAAATTGTAGGGATTTCTTTTAATGAAAGAATTCTTTTAGTTAGAATTTGGCAAGAGCAAATGAACCTTATTTTAGCTGCTTCTAACCATTTAAATAGATAAAACTGTTTTGCATAATATTTCTTGGAAGCAGTTTCAAGCACAATGGAAAAAAATCCATTTTCACTCTTAAAAACAGGAGTCCAGATTCTCAATGGATATAAACTGGCATAGAACCATTGACATTAGTAAAATTCTGCTGATTTCAAATAACTGATGATCTGATCCATAGTTCAGAATGCAAATGTTATTGACCTTCTAATTATAGAGGCACAAGAGGGTAATGGTATCAGCCATGGCTTTGGCATGCATAGGTTTTCCTATGACAATCAAATATTAAGATCAGTAAAATGTCTGCCTAGGCTGACGGAATGTGACCAATTTGTCTAGAGTAGCTGAAACGCTAAGGTGGGATGTTTTGTTTCTTGCTTTACTGGAAGCCAATTAGTGACAAGCAAAAGAATTTGCAAAAGTGCTTAGTCCTTGTCTATATTAGGAAAAAAAAAAGGGCTCTTAACCTGAGTCACCTAAAACCTGGTTTCACTTGAATTATTAGATTTGGTAAATGTTATAAGAGTTTTGCTTATCCTGCTAACTTGTGTGAAAACTACCATCTGCTATGCCATCATAAGATTATAAGGGTGAAGATGCACGCTACACTTACACCACACCAAGGTCACCTAAAACACAAGCATCTGCATGTTAAAGCTTTGTTAAATCATTCTTAATGTTCTCTGAGCATCTCAAATTTCTGTCACTTGGAGCGAGGGTTAACTCTGGGCCATGCTACCTAGGTTGTGTTAGGGTATCTTCCGTGTGTTCCTTGGAGAGTAAAATGAGCATTTTGCAGTTCTCTACCATCCCAGGATGCACTGCTTCCAACCCCTCCCCCCAGCCAGAACAGGGATAGAGTCCATGTGTCCTGTCTCATAAATCCAGGGATCCTGGCTTTCTCTAATTTAAAAAAAAAATTCCCAATTTTTGGTGAAAAAAGTAACCTTAAATTCACATTTTCCCATAAAACGAACCAGCATTTTATTTATTTATTTTACACACACACACACACACACACACACACTCACACACTCTCTCTCTCTCTCTCGTGGTGTTTCATTTTGATTATGGAAAATGGTTTTGGGTTAGTTCTTTTAATTTTAAAATTGGGTATTTTTTCAAATCAGAGAAAACCAGGATCTCTGCTCATAAATATGCTCCTATTTGCCAGGCCTCTCCTGGCAAGTCAGAGGTGTGCAGGCAAGAAACAGTATTAACCCTTCATGCGCAACTGCTCACATTCTAGCTTCAGCACTGCTTAACATTGCAGATTTAGTATGGTCTAAGTGTAATGCACATCTTCACCCTAACTCACGTTAGTAACATTGTTAGCTAGAATAGTAGAGAATAGTAGAGATGCATCAAGCCTAAATCTTGCTGATTTTCACTGAGATTTAAGCTCCTGTGTCACTTAAGCACTTGTGAAAATGGGATTTAGGCTCTCACTTTTTTTTGGATAATTTTACCCATAAAGCTGGGTGTAAGGTGCACACACCTACTGCTGTCATCTTGTATTGCAAGTTGTTGTGGTAAGTTTGACCATCTCATGTCAGCTTGGAAAGGATTTGTTGAAGCCGTGATGCTGTATTGTCATTCAGACTTTCTCACAACTCTCCAGAAAATATCTGAAGTATGATGACAGCATCTGCTTTGTTGTAATGTGCATTTAGCAATCCGGACCTGAGGAGAACAGAGCCCATCATTGAGAGTCCCCTGCAGAGGACCAGCAGTGGCAGCTCCTCAAGTTCCAGCACCCCCAGCTCTCAGCCTAGCTCCCAGGGAGGATCCCAACCTGGATCCCAGGCTGGATCCAGTGAGCGTAACAGAGTCAGAGGTGAGATATTTTCTTTCTTTTTCTTTTAGGCCACTGTTAAGATCTGATCTGTGGTCCTTCCCTACTAGTTGTATGACCTTTTGACAAGTCACTTAGGGCGCCTATACACAACTGCTGGTGCTGCTCCAGTGCACTGGAATTCCAGTGCAGCAAAGCAGGTTCGATTAATTGAGTCTGCGGGAGCATGATAATTTCTGTGCTCCAGCAGCCTCCTGCATCTCATCTATCAGCATCCCCACACTTAAAAATGGTGGCAGGAACCTTGAACTAAAGCTCGTTGAACAGGCTTTAGTTTAAGCACCCCCACTGCCATTTTAAAGCGCAGAGATGCTAATACACAAGACACAGAAGCACTTTAATTAGAGCAGCTCCCAGAGCCTAATTAAAGCTCTGAGCCTAATTGGAGCTCCGAGAGCCACTCTAATTAAAACTCCACCCTTGGAGCACATGTAAAAGTGCCCTTAACTTATAGGATTCTGATCACTTAGGTGTGTAAAGCTGATTTGAGAAACCTTTTGTGGTTTCTGTTGCTCTATACCTGATTTAGGCAACTGGATTTCTGAAATTAGGCTCTAATAATATCCTTCCATTTTCTCCCCTGTAAAACTGAGTTGATACTTGCTCCTTCATACCCAGTGCATTCTGATGGTCTGAGAGGATGCTGTATTTGTTCACAGCAGTCTTGTTGTTATGCCAATCCCCACAGATGCTATTTAGCATTTTGGGTGGTAAATGATCAGTTTGGTCCAATATTCTGTGTGGTTTTCAAATACTTGTATGAAAAGAGGTGCCAGTTGTGGTGTTGTGTAAACTAATAGATCCTGGGCGCACACTCTTCCTTTGTTAACCCAAACTCAACTTTCTTTGTGGTTGGGTTTTTATTCTTTTTACTTCATCTGTGTTTAGAGAGCGCTCCTCCAGGGAGAAGAGAAATGAATTATCTTATAAGCTGTTTCCTCTAAAACTCTGTCAACACAGGACCATGTTTACACTGGATTTACGTTCCTAGCTGATTATTTCATGGCATCTTCTAGCCATTCTTAAAGATCTTTTTCCACATCTAATCACAAAAGGAGTTGCTAGAGCAAATTCAGTCAGTTTATATGCATTTCTGTCCTGAAATATAAATCCACAGAGTTGAAGAGTGGTAAAACAAATGCTATATCTATCCTTTGAATTTTTTATGATTTGCCTGTAAGATGACATGCTTCTTGTTGAAATAATCAGTTCTCAAGGTAGTTGATTTATGAGCAATTGTCCTTTTGTGTTTGGGGGTTTTTTTTACTAATGAAGAATTCTCTGGTAAGTAATGTCCTAACTATGCTAGATCCTCCGGTGTTTCTAATTACTCATATGTCCCACTCTTTTTACAGAGTGCATGTGTTTCTTCAATAGAAAAAAAAAGACGGTAATGTTAAGTCAGCTATTAGATTTAGTTAGGAGTACTACTGCTACACTGAAGACAGTACAACACAGCTATATTGCATGTAGTGCCTTTCAAATCACCTTCACAGCAGCAGGCTTTATGGTGTCTATTGCCTATACAAACTAAGCAATACAATTGCCAATTTATTTTTTTTTTAATTATAGCAGAGTGGTAGAGAATATAATGTATATGTTTTCCATTGCGAAGTAGAGGCAATTAAACAGAGAGCTACAGGAAGGTTTTTCCAAACCACAGAACAAATAAGGGAGGAAAGCATGGCAAGACTCTTCAGAATGATGGCGAACACCAGTCCTAGGCTTGATAGACTTGGGGGTCAAATCATTTTCTGAGTTGATCACAGTCTTTCTGTATGATCTGGGGCAAGTTCCTCAGGGGAAGACTGTCTGTCACCTGGGAATAGTGGTCAGGCACAAGAAGACTTCTCCACACCTTATCCAAGGGCTATGAATAACTTGTGCAATGAGGAACACTTGCTATGGCTTCTGTGCATCCCAGAAGCTACACATTACCACAGATGGAGATGGAAAGGTGGCAACCGCTTGGTTGCCTCTTGCTGCACTGACCCATCCACCCTCAGACTGGTGTAGGTTGCTTACCTGGGAAAGAGGCGGACTTGTGGAGGGGAAGCAAAGTCTTTAGGCACAGTCTTTCCCCACACTGCCCCAGCACCAGGGCACTCCCATATCAGCCAAACACAGAGCTTTACCTGGATGCTACAATTTAACCTCTGGGACAAAGGCTTAACACTGCAGTGAGTGCAGTACTTTGGGACCTCCAGTAGAGAGGTGTAATAGAGGTGCTAAGTGTTGCTGTTGTGTGTTCAGTCGTCTTTCTTGTGCGAGCAAGAAAGGTGAGATCTGTGACTAGATTTAACCCATGAAGTGTTTTAGGACCAGGAAGGGTAATACTGATTTTGAACTGGATTGCTAAAGAAACAGGAACTGGATTTCTCAGAGGTGCCACCTTGGATTTGTCACATAGCAAAAGTTTCCAGTTCTGCTGCTGGATTAAAGTCTTCATTTCTCACTAATACCTATGTTTTGCTTTTGCCCAGGAAACGCCAAGCCTGAGGGGTCACCTGTGCTCTCTCACGAGCCTTCTAAGATAAAACAGGAAGATAATAGGGATGTGACACGCCCAAGCCGACCTGCTGTGAGTTTTAAATTACTTCCTGATGGAGTGATGAAGACCTGGCTGGCCAGGTTTCCATTCCATTTACTTACCCAACTTTAGGGACCAGTAGAAAGAGGAAAATCCAATCCCATCCCCACCATAAATCTACAGCACAGGAAGAGGCCATGGGAGATGGGAGTGCTTTGAGATTGCATGGTTTTCAATTACCTAAGTCCAGAAAGTCACATTAGCACTTGCTTAAAGTTAAGCAGGAGCTTAAGTGTTTTGCTGGATCAGACCTGTTCTGTACCATCTGGTAACCTCTGAAGCAATCTTGCAGAGGGGGTGTGCTGTTTGTAAAGGTTGGTTACCCAGCCACAGCTAGTCATCATGGGGTAAAAACAAACTTTGCAGTAATTTCAGTGCAGTTCTGTTTTATTCTTACTTTGGCAAAGGCCCAGGAAAAATCCATCCAAGTGTTTCTTTCCAGCTGAATGTTATGTTTGACGTTTGTATTTTAAAACTGCAGAGTGAGTTGGACTCAATAACAAAATGAATTTCCACTGTTTCTCTATTTTAATGTGTATTGATGTTTTGTTGATGTTGTTTTTTTCTTTATACTTCACAGCATTGAGCTAACAATTCTAATTTTATTTCTAACCTGCTTGCCCTTCCTCTGGCTTTTTCCTGTCCTGATCTGTTTCCTCTGATGCTGATTAATCTTCCCTTACTCCCAGAGCTATAAGAAAGCTATAGATGAGGTTAGTGATATCTTTTCTTAGTTGGTCATGCCTTTGCAAGGTTGACTAGTTAGAACTTTATATCAAACCATGTTTTCTTGGTGCTGACATTACAGAAGGTGGTAATGCAATCCTGGTTCGGATTTCAAAACTGAAAGATTGTATTTAGATACAGTGAGCTAATCTAAACGGCAAAATGGATCTGTAAATGCATTTTGCTCAGTACATTGCTTGACAAAATCCATATGCAGACCACTTGCATGGGGCCACCCCAACAATTCTGTCAGCCTTTATAAGCAGAGCCAAATGTACTACAATATAAGACAAGTATTGCTCTCCATTACACCCTCTGTGGCCCTGTTGATTCGACGGGAAGTACAAGCTTAACTTAGATCAGTATTTGTTCAGATTTCAAATAAAACCATTTCCTGATGACCACGGTTCATTTAGCCGCATGAGTCCAGGCTGATATTCTGGTGGTACATTGCTCTGACTTTAGGTAGATTCAGTGAGAGGCAGCAAAAGATGGAACTGCAGGAATTAATTTAGGAACCAGCCCCTCAGCTGATGTAAATTGGCAGGACTTCATTTTAATTAACAAAGGTGGGCTGATTTTACACCAGCCCAGAACCAAGCTTTCTGACTTGAAGACTGTATATATTTTGTAACTCAGTTATCAGTGACTGTGCATGTGTTAACCCCAGCTGCAGCAAGGAAAGCCATCCTTGGTACCAGCTGCACTTACCTCTGCTTGAAATTGGGGTAATCACTGCTTTTCTTGCCTGCATTTGGGGTTTTACAACTGCTGTCAACTGCTGACCATCAGCGGGTGCAGTTCCTGTTAATCTTGAACATAGATGGAGAATTAATTACTACTTATGGAGGAAAAAGGGTCCAGATGCTGACATCCTTGCTTGTAATATCATACTCTGCCCTCTAATTTCAGATCTTGGAACTGGACCTCTGAATAGACATCCAGATGCCCTCATTTCCCACGTGGGGAATATTTTTTTCAATAAAATCAGTGTTTGGGAGTAAAATAAAAAGGAAAAAGAAGCAATGTTTACAAAATGGATGAAAGTCCATTGTGCTTTTGCTATTAGTGTAAACTCACCTGGATCCATATTAGGATTTAAGCATTCCCTTAGGTGCTGATTTGATGGGGGTGGAAGGAGCAAGGTTTGAATTGGCAGGGATTCTGAACTCCCTTCCTCTCACTGGACAAGCAGCCACATAGAATAAAATTTAAGACTGAAGTCATCGTCTGTGCTATAGGTTATTGGGGGGCAAGAGGGAAGGGGGGGCTGAGACCTCAGCTCATTGCAGATAGCACTTGAGATTACTAGAATCAGAATGACACCTGCATTAAACAGCAATTATTTCTAGCTAATGCAGAAGAATAAGAGTGAATTGATGCTCTATAGATAAATACTAAGAAAAGGTCAAATTCTGCAACGGTGCTAAGCATCTCTGTTGCAGGGTGCTGAATGCCCTCAACTCTTAGGCTTCTGTAGGAGTTGAAAGCAATTAGCACTTAGCAGGATCTGGCACAAAGTTACAGAATGTGCTTTCAAAGAAATACAGAAAGTCTTTAGAGCGGGCTTGTGAGGTGACTGCCTCTTGCAATGTTCTTCACATGGATTTCATTAGTAATACAACTGATTAGAACACTACAGAGATATCTGGGTTGTCTGAGATCTGTGTGTCCATTTTTACGTTTAATAATGTTGCCTTTCAAATCTGTCTGTCACCTCGGCAGTGATCACAGTGTAATGGCATTCAGATAACTAAGCTGAATCTTGAAGGCTCAAAGCTAATGTTACTATGAGTGTCGATTGGCAATACCAGTCTTACATTCTATCAAAAAAAGTTATAAAAATTTTACATATTTCACCTTATGCTGATATTTTTAAAACCAGATTTGTATGGTGGACAGTGTTGAATTCTTAAATTGCTGGTGTGAAAAGAATAACCGTTTTTGATCTAGTATTGATGAAATGTCTGATATTTATCTGAACATGCACTATTCCAGTTAATGATAACTGTGCTGGCAATGATGCCAAGCAAGCTATAGTGGACCTCTTCCTAAAACTGTTTCCTATTAAAAAAAAAAAAAAAAAGAAAGAAAGAAATTGAAGCAGAAAAAAATTAGCCAGTTACATACTTTGTTCTCTGAGATTTGAACCCAAGCAATGTATTTTGTTTAATGAGAGAGATTGCTAATAATAAAGTACATAAATCGATATCTAAATAGGGGTCATATTAACATAAAATTCATGTCATGCTTTATGATTCTGGACTGTGAATGAACATAATTCCAGAAAATATTAAGTCTAAAGACATCTAAATTGTAATTGCACTAATAATGTTATCTCTTGCATTATGTCACCTTCAATAATAACATTTTAAATATATTTGGAACAAAACAGCATTCTTTTCTAGTTGTCTGATCACTTCTGTTCCAAGAGCAAGACAGTGAAGTAAAATAACCCTGTAAAGTGGTCATTATCTAGAGAAAATGATAGCATCAAAGAATTAATCATCCCAAAGCAAAGTCTGAACTGGAAAATATTGGTGATCTCCTGATATGGTCTGGTGCTATTACTGGTATTATCATTTCCAAATTAGGAATGTAAATGTAATCAGAAGGCATAAAAAAAAATTTGACAATGAACATGGAAGACTGCTAATATAGTTATGTGAATCAACTGCATCTGATTGCAGGATTTTAACACGCCTACATTTTTCTACTATACAGTAGAAGCTACCGGCTTTTTTTTAAAGGGCTAGATTATGACGTATTTAAGATGTACTAACAATGACCAACCTCATGCAGTTCGATGCGGCTCCCTGCAGAGCAAGTTACTTGTCAGTGGTTTTTAATGGTGTCATGGGAAGTAGAGATAGCCAAGAGAAATTTACATCAAGGCTATAGTTTGTGGGTAGAAAACTTACCAGTTTAATTTGGTATCTACAGTTATTTTGGTTTGAGTTTTGCAGATGTGAAATAGAAGGTCAGTTTCTCAGTCCCGTCCTTTGATGTTTGGAAAAAGTTGGGACGAGTACTAACATGCAAGAAGTACAGTTTTAAAGGGGATGTAGTTTTCTTTTAAAATGCCTGAGAAAGTGGGAAAGGACCTAACTCAATTAAGTGAAAATTGATTAATCAATTAACCTGTGTTTTTGTATAGACTGAAAACAACTATAAACAACTCTAGTCTTCATTGACTTCATTGTTTTCTCAGTTTAGAAACACCAAACAAGCAACCATAGAAGGAGCTTTAGCATTAATCAAAACAAGTAGTTTTCATGACTACAGATTTGATTTGTATTTCAATCACAAATTTATTGGCACTGGAAGTAAATGTTTAAATGTCATATTCATAAAGGAATTAATAGTGTGGTGACGGGTTTTAATACGTAACATGCCTGTCAGCTGAATTCCCTGCCAAATAGAAACAGATTTTCAGTGTACTTGTATTTCCTTGTATATACGTAGGTCCTGATCCAAAGTGCAGTGAAGTCAATGGGAGTCTTACCTGTACTTCAGTAGGCTTTGAAACAGGCTGTCTCTTTTCAGATATGATATGAATCTCTATCCATGCTTTTTCTTTAATATGGAATATGTTCTTATGTATTTCTTAAAGTATACATAAGAAGATGCATTTCAATAATAGATTTATGTAAAAAATGTAACATGATCCTCAGGTTTCTTCTGCGGCCATGTTGATAGCGATTAATGAATGTCAGGGGAAAAATACTGGGAAAGGGAGAGAGAACTCTTCGTAGCTGGCAATGGCTTAATGCCAGACAAATGAGAAATGTATCTGCCTAAAATATGCTCTCAGATGCACAGACTCCTGGGCACCCATTTTTGAATTAATTTAAAGTCAATGGTTTTGCATGGGTTGTAACTGCCAGTCAGTAGGGTATAACTTGGGAGTAGAAGGTACGCCTTTCCCCATATTAAATAATAGCCCTGAAAACAAATAATGATTTCAAACCAGGTTCTTAATAAACCCCCTCTGAAAGTATGAAATGATTAGTCTGTTTCTTCTTTTTCCTTCAAATGACTGATCACTTCATTGCAACAGACACAATTAGGTGCGACTTTAGGGCAAATTTAAATGTCAATAAAGCATTTGATTTGATCTATGTGGAATTAGGGATGAAAGATTACTTACTCCATTTAAAGCTGTGAGGGCTTCATTTTGTGTTTCTAATACAAATAGGACTGCAAGAGATTGTGATGTCTTTAAAATGAAAATAACAGAAGCACAGATTGCTCCGCAAAATAGTACAGATTCTCTATTGAAAAACGAAATTTCTCTCAGTAGCAGTTATATATTTTTACATTTTTTTGTCTTCTAATGAAAAGAGATATAGGTTTTAAGACCTCCCTACACCATCTTAATTAACATTATTCTAGTCACCCTGCTGGAATGGTAATCTGGAAAATTATGGAATGCAGTAAAGAGAGAATATGGCCATAAGAAAATTGTGGAATTTAGTATTTTTCAATGAGTTTCTTTCTCCCTAATCCTTTATCTCTGACCGAATGCACTGATGGCTACATCGGTCACTAATATAGGGAGAAATGGTAAGACTGACAATTGCAATGCTTTGTTCGTCATGTGCATGCGTTGTGCAATAGAGTTCTTTAACCCATTCTAATTAGAGCTCTCATGCTTTTTTGCCCTACTGCTTCCCCCTGCATTGCTATAAAAGCATGTAAGATAAGAAACAGTCTATTTTCTACACGGTGCCTGCAATGTTTCTTGTATTTAAATAACACTGTCTATTTTGTATAACTGTCAAATCTAAGGTTTCATCCAAATCATGGTAAACTGAAAAAATTATTTTGAGGGTTGGGACTTTCGGTCTTCCCCCTCCTTTCTACTTTTTTTTCACTTTCTCCTTGCCTTTCAGGCTGTGACACTTCACATAACGTGCTATAGCTATTTCTGCCAAGAGAGTTTTGTTTTTTTTAATTCTATTCTACTTTAATTGTTGTGGTTGACTCAGAGTCATGACTCAAATTTAACAAAACATGATTCTGCATCAAGCGGAGCACTTTTACTCTAATGATGTATCACTGCATCTTGGCAACAAGCTGCCAGCTTAGACTGATAATTGAAGTGGATCTTGCCTTGGGGATTGCACCATTTTGTGCAAGACTTTGTCATTGCTTTCTTTCCAATGGCATTTATAACAGAGCAAACACCAGTAGAGAGGGTTTTTTTTCTTTTTTTGAGAGAGAGGTTCCAAAGAAAAGAAAAACCTTCAGGATAAATTCTCGAAACCTGTCTTTGAAATAGCATTGTTTTCCAGTTTACTATGATAGTGACTGAATTTCACCTTTTCAACAAATATAATTTTTACATGTATATACATATCAGTGTGTATATATACACCGACATGTGTGTTCAAAACAAAAAAATAGGTCAGCTCTTGATTTTCAGCAAACATGAAATCAGTTTTGTTTTGTTCAATAAATGCTACGTGCTACAAACATTGTTTTATGTTTGTCTTATGTTTGTAATAATTCTGTAAAGCTATTTCTTGTGGCTCGTGCTGTAACATTGGCTTTTGAAGAGATATGTGTAGCTTTTTCTCCTTGCTTTATATACAATTCACATTGGTTTCTCCTTTTTTGCCCCATTAGGACCTGACTGCATTAGCGAAAGAGTTGAGGGAGCTGCGTATTGAAGAAACCAATCGCCCCCTGAAAAAGGTGACTGACTACTCTTCGTCCAGTGAGGAATCAGAAAGCAGCGAAGAGGAAGAGGAAGATGGCGAAAATGAAACGCAGGATGGGACAGTGCCTGTCAGTGACATCCCACGGCTTATGTAAGCGATCATTTCTTTAAAGGCATGATGGTGAAATTGCAGTGTGCTTCTTTTCCTTCTCACTACAAAAAAAATTATAGCTATCTTGAGACAGCAGTTCTCACATTGGTCTGTTATCTTCAGTCTTCAGAGCACTGGCAAGTTACAGGAGGTGGGTCATTCTCTTTGCTTTTAGCCGCTTCTCTACAGGCAAGTAGGGTCACCAGTGAAAATGTTAAGTTTAAGGAAAACACTTTCTTGTTGTTACTTGTTGTACAAGCAGCTGTTGTCATTGTAGTTAAAGGGGAAGAGAGGTGACCGTAGAGCTCTTGCTTGTTGAAGATGGGGTTCATACATTGGAAAGGGACCTTTCTATTCCTTATATTGTCAGGCCAACATTATAAGCTTCTAGATGCAGTGCCTTGTATTAGAAATGTCACCGTAGCTTTGGTTGTTTAATTCACTTAGAAGATCAGTCATTTTTCAGGCTAACATTGGAAGTAATTAATGGGAAAGATTAAATCTTCTACATTGCAATCAAACTTATCTACCTAATGCCTCTGAGCGTGGTGGAAGTCCAATCATGCCCAGTGATGTTGTTATTGCTGTGGATCTTTTTTGTCTTCTAAGACCAACCTATAGCAGGGTAAATGCTTAGCAGATACTGAATGTTCCCTGCGAAATGCAGAGCTCCCTTGACTCTCATTATGTCTTCATCCACTTTTCTGCAACATCTATTTTTCTCAGGACCACAAAATTCTTTATGGACTTGTCTTCAAAATGCCTGTATGAAGTAGAGAATCAATATGTTCTTTGTTTCACAAATGGGCATCTGAGGCACAGTGAAATGAAGGGCCAGGTCTTTCCTCCTCATAAGATGGAATTGTGCTGATTTGACCAGTGCAAAGCCATTCAAGAAGCTTTGCTGGAGTTGGTATTAACACCCAGTTCATTTTCTTAACTGCAGAATCCTGTATGATACAACATTAAGGTGTTGATCCCTTTTCAGCACCTCTCGTTGTTTGTGCTAGGATCCTGCCATGTTATCAGGCTGGTACAGGATATCACATGCCTTACCAAGGTATGTCCTCACTATAGAATGAACCTGGGAGATCAGCACCTGGTTTAGCTTAGTCCAAGTTGAACCACTACACTGTAGAACCAGATCTGAGTTACCCTGTCTTTACTGGTGCTGCACTTGCTCATGTGTCCCTTGGACTTCCAAGGTCACATTACATAGTTCTTTGTACTACAGTAAGCTGAGCCCCTCTGGAGTTCCTGAAAACCTTTCCTGCCTTTTTGGACATGCAAAGGAATTGTGGCAAAACATTTTCAGACTACCAGCCCAGCCCTCAGGATATATAGCCTTATGCTTTTCCTAGAAAGTGGGTGGGTTTCTAGCCTGAGTAACAGTGACGTCTGAGTCCTAACCCACACCTGCAGCTGAGCCCTGCCTACTTAAGTTTACAAGTTACATTTCAAATCTCAAATATAACAGTAAGGCTGCTCTGTGTTCAAGAGCAGGTACTGAGAAACAGGACTTTATAGCACCTGAGCATAAGTGGGTGCATCCTTGGCCAGCTCCCCTGGGTAAAGCTTTTTGTTTGCCTTCTGCACCTGCTGTCCCACTCCAGTGTGCCACCTGCCATATCTTGACCTTAGGGAGAGCTAGGCTGCCATTTTGTACAGAGTAGAAAATTAAAAGCTAGTGGCTTTAACTAGATAACAATAGAGACAGTAGGCTCATGGTCAGTGCAGAGACCTAGAATTCAGGAATTCTGGATAACTTCTCAGTTCAGCCACTTGCTTGTAGTGATCTTGAGGCAGTCACTTCCCCTTTTCTGGGCCTCAGTTCCTTTTTTCTAAAATTGGCATAATTGTATGGCTGTGCCTCCCATGGTGAGGTAGTGATGCTTAGTTTGTTAATGACTTTAAAGTGCTCTGAACTTCTCACATGGAAAATGCTGCAGAAGCTCAATGAATTATTAAATGCCTTGGGTTGCCCTGGTGCCATTGTGTTCCTTTATATTATAAAAATTCTGCATTGCAAGGCAAGGGTGTAATACTGCACCATGCTGTGCACCAATCTCTGCTGCTTTTCAAAGGGAGCTCCATGCATTGAGCCCCTGTGGTATCAGGCCCCTCGTTAGACCAGTGACAGGCTATACTCACTGACCTGCTTTGCATTCCTCCAGTTATTGACAAGCAGTTGTGCACCTGAGTTTCACTTTTAAAAGTAAATTACCTCGTATTGATTGACAACGACCAGTGAAAGTGCTTTAAATGAAAAATTACAGGACTCGTCAACATCAACTTCATTGCAGCTGTTGACTTTTTTTCCTCTGGACTACAGACAGCCTTAGATGGTCTGTGTCATTCACCTCTGAGTCTTCCTAGATTTTTTTGGTCTGTATCAATAAGAATTGAGGGTGTCAGCATTGTGCAGAATCAAGTTGCAGCCACTCCAGGATTTAATATGATTAAAATGAAGAAGAGCTTGTTGTTTGGCACAGACGTACTTATCAAGTGCGGAAGCTAGCTTAGCGCTAATTCTGAAGTTCTGATGTAAGCAATAAGGGAGGCTAGCATGCACATTACATCCACGTTAGTCATACCCTGTAGGGCACAAATACAAAGTCCCTTACTAAAAATACCTCACTATTCCAGCTATCTGTGTAACATAATTTTATAAAGTTGCATTTTTATCTGTAGAATCGAAGTATATATTTTTCTAACAGAAAAATAAATTTAGGTCAAGCTGTGTCATTGAGGATGTATGGATAGACTTTGAGAGGCAGTTTTTTCAACATATTATGCCGCTTGCTTGTGGTAAAATGGAAAGTGGATACCCAACTACCTACCCTACTTGCTCGCCCACCTGGGCATATTGTGCTAATATTTATTTCATCTGTATAAACAGATTTATGAAAAATGCAGGAGTCAGGCTACCAAGTGAATGTCAATTGTTATTTGTTTATGTATAAACATCCCATAATAACTGCATATATTTAGTACTAGGCCAGTTAGAGCCCCCAGCTCTTTCAGCTGCCTCTTTTCAACTTAGAATGAAATATTGTTTCTCAGTGCTTGTTTGCTATCATTAGCAGTTTCAGAGCCAAACCCTAACAACAGGCTCCACATACACTTGAAAAACTCTAGCTGCAGAGGGAACAACAACAAGTAACAGTTACCCCCAGTCCTAGCTCCCTCAAACTCAGTGTCTCAACTCCTCAGGCATTTTGGACACAGCATATATATATTGTATTGCACAAAGAGCATTCTTAGATCCATCTCTTCCAGCGACATTGCTTTTAGCGGGACATGCTCCTGACACTAATCGTTAGCATAGGGCAATCCCAGCACATGCTGAATACATTGCTATTTCTGCAGCATTGATTTATGTCTGTTCTGAGGTGGAGGAATTAAATGAGCCAGCATTTGGCTCCAGATCTGTTCCTAGAACTTGGTGGTGCAAAACACTCCTTACTGGAACAGTGATATTCTCTTTTGTATGTTGGAAGATCCAACACATCCTGTTGGAAGTGAAAAGTAATGATTTATGGGCTTTTAAAAAATAACAATGCTTCACGACAAAGCTAGAAATAGAACTGGTCTCTCCTGACTCCTGATATCATACTTTAACCAGTAAGCAATGCTCCTTCCCAGCATACAGTGGAATTAGTAAGGCCCTGCTCTGTTTATAAAGTTTTAGTGCTTTGTTTATAGTGCATTTATAGGACCTTGTTGCTGTATTTCTTGCATTAGACAGTGCTTCCCTTGCTCTTTAGATGACACCAGAAGAGGAATGCTTGTGGCTTGCAAGACTATCAAGCAGCTCATGAAAGCATTTTGGAAGATTACTGTAGATGTACAGTATAGTGTCTACCATGGTATAAACATAAAGCAGTATAACTTGAATTTGCACAATAGATAAGCTCTTGTATCTCGCTTCTACTGCAAGAATGTTCTTTACCTCCCCACTGTTGAACATGCCTTCAGCTGAGCCCTCTCTGATTTTGTAAGGAGATCTATGAGCCCAGTAGCGTAGTAAATGTTCTGCCCCTCCATGCAAAATGCATGATGGAGATGGTACCCGCTTAAGCTCCTGAGTCCTTGGTTGCCTTGCCCAGATGAAAGCTGGGGCAACAGAAGCCTTGTAACTTCTGTCACTGATGTAAGGCAATGGACCTATGCCAGTGAAGGATCAGACATATAATGGTGCTCTGCTCTACCATGCCCCCCTCACAGAATGCTTTCCATGCTCCTGCAGTGCTTTCTGCCAGCACTCTTTCTTCTACGTAGATGAATGACTATCACTATCTGGCTGCTTAGCATCAGTCCGTGACACCAAATGGCTTCAGCAGAGTAGAGAATCTAAATTTCTGTCTTTCTTTATCCTTTACATTTAAAAAGACTGAAGAAGTTCTTTTTGAATGCCAGCAATAATGAGTGCAAGAAGAGCTCAGCAAAATGTTGGGCTTGATCTCCTCCCCGCCCGCTCATCTTATTGCTACTCTAGCATTAAGTTCTTTTCTAGATACCAAGCCATCTCTATCTAGAAATAGTATTGCATTGAAATACATGGATTCTGTTTTAGCATTGTGAACTTCTGCCATTAATGTCTTTGATTTTGTCACCAGACCAACAGGAATTCCTGGAAGCAATGAGCCATACAACATGGGAATGGTGGCAACCCATGGTCTGGAAACATCCCACACAGATACATTTAGCAATATTTCAAGGGAAGGAACTTTAATGGTAAGGGAGGTAAGTCAGAGTTAATCATTTCTATGTAACATGTTCAGGAGGTTTTTGTCCACATAAGCATGCCAAGTAATCACACTCTGTGTTCTGAACACACAATAATTGATTCAATTATGCTCATTAACAACTCAATAATATAATTATGCAGCTAAACAAATATGACAAGCATATGTGATTTTTCAGAGCTACAAACAGCAGTGAATAGTAATACTAGAAGCCAGCAGTGTGAATTCTGATTTGATTTACTCTTCTGTAAAACCAGGTACTGAAGTTTCCCTTGGTTTTTCAGTTATTAGCAAGGTTTGGAAGCTGCCCCAAAGTTTCCTCACTTTTGCATTTTCTACTTTTATCTCTACTGAGTTGATCTAATGGAATTGCTGCTGTTACAGCCTCTGTTCTGAATACTTTACTGGTGATACCTTGGTTCCTATACAGGAAGGACCATAGAAAAGGCCCTTGAAATGAATATCAGTGGTATTGCTTTTGTGAAGCACATACAATGCTGTTTGGATGGGAAGCATGCCTCTAAAAGCCAATGCACTTAACTTCTGGTTTATAAGAGGGAGAAACTATTCTGTGGTTTGCTTGGTATATGAATGGGGCAAGACAAAGGAAGGCATATTAAAAAAAAAAAAAGACCTTGGATAAGTCGCCTATTCCTCTTATGATGCTGCATATGTTCCCAACAGGCTAGTGGCATTTGCCTGAAAGGCCCACTCTGTTATCAGGTAGTCTTTCTGCTGGAAAAGGGATGAGTGGGTTCTGCTGAGTTAACAAAGCAGGTGACTCAGTAACCTGCAGGTGAGTGCATCTGTAAAATGTTGGGTAGGGCTAGCCAACCTGCAGCACATGTGCCACAAGTGGCACAGGCAGCCTCTATATGTGGCTCAGGCACAGAGGTAAATTTACCAAAGTGGTAAATAGGGAAGGATACGGAAAGCAAAGCAGCAAATCTGGCAAGGACACAAGGAAGGAAACAAAAGCAGTGGGAAGGGGATCACTGGCACCTGGGGTGCGTGCAGGGCTAATTCGTAGCATGCCTGCCGAAAAGGTTGATTCCCACTAATATACGGTATGGATTGAGCAACTGAGGGAGCAACCTTAAGAGCAGACAAGTCTGTCGTGTAG
>NW_005842001.1:2842484-2849261 GCF_000455745.1 Alligator sinensis
GAAAGATTGGGGGGGTTTTTTAGTAGATTGGATTAGAATCATACAAAACAAGGATTGGAAGGGACCTCAGGAGATCTAGTCCTACCCCCTGCTCAAAACAGGACTGTCCCCAACTAAATCCCCCCAGCCAAGACTTTGTATAGCCAGGTCTTAAAAACCTCCAAGGATGAAGGGTCCACAACCTCATTGGGTAGCCTGTTCCAGTGTTTTACTACGCTCCTAGTGAGAGATTTTCCTCATATCTATCCTAAACTTCCCTTGCTGCAACTTGAGACCATTGCTCCTTGTTCTGTCATCTGCCACCACTGGGAACAGTCCAGCTCCATCCTCTTTGTAACCACCCTTCAAGTAGTTGAAGGCTGCTATTAAATCCCCTCTCAGCTTTCTCTTATCCAGACTAAATAAGCCCAGTTCCCTCAGCTTCCCTAACCAATGTGCCCCAGTCCCCTGACCATTTTTGTTACCCTTCACTGGACCCTCTTAAATTTGTCCACATTCTTCCTGTAGTGGGGGGCCCAAAGCTGGACACAGTTTTGGATGGATACTTTATTGATGCTTTATTGCTATATTAATTCATCTTTTCCTTTACCAGTCTCTCTGTGGACTAGCCTATGTGACCAGGTTCAGACACTTATCTTCCAAGAATAGATGATGTAGGTTTTCGCTCCAGTCAATTGTTGCATCATGTCATGACAGATCTAATCCTGAGTAACACACAGGACCTTGTCCAAGATCTGCTCTGTAATAATAATTATAATAGAATCAAATTCAGCATCTTAGCTGGAGCAAAAACAAACAAACAAAAAAACCCTGCCATGCTAATATTTAATGCTATGAAGGGGAAATCATACAAAAATGAGCAATGTAGACGTTTAAAAGGATCAGAAAGATGTTAAAAGGACCAATGTAAACGCCGCTAATGGAGAGAAGTACTATAGTATTCCCAAGCATTCCATGAACCATCTTTTGGGCTGGAAGAAGTCATGTGCAAGAAGAATGTAAAAAATGGCAGCCATTTCCTTACCTTCTAAAATAACCAGAAAAACCTACCCCTTGGGGACCAAAAGTAAAAAAGAGAAATGCTATACCGTTTTGGAGGAAAGGAAGCATATAGCAGAAGAAGCCTTACAAATAGTATTGTATCCTGCCACTGGGTCAGAAATGGACAGAAATGCACACTGGCACTCTGTATTAAACTCATCTAATCCATCATTGTTCAGTAGAGATTTTTGGAGCATGGTGATACCTCTACAGTCTGTCCTGCCAGTGAAGTTAATTCACTTGATATAAACACAAGGTGCTACCATGATGAGTCAACCACTTTTGGAATTATCTTGTTAGTAAGCATCTATCAGGCAATACAATGTAGTGTCACAAGCAGATTTTCCTGTTACTTTCTCCAAAGCCCATACAAATCAGTGAAAGGGATTTGTATGGGTCCTGGATACTCTTAGGCATAAATGATGCAGATTCAAGGTGAAGGTAACTAGTAATGATATGTATGACTGGTAAAGGAGTTGTGCGACAGAGCAAATGTCAGCCTCAGTATTTGCCCAGCTTTGATTGTTCTGAGGATTCTTTCTACATCCACCTTCAAATGGGCAGTTCTTAGCTATATGTACTGATATGCCGCAGGCGGAAAAGTGTCCAGGGTGCCAACTGACTAGTAAAAGTAAGGTTTGGGGAAGAAACGTCATCACAATACCTGCCCATATGGGAAAATCACAGGTTAGTGTGGGTAATTTACATGTTTGCAAGGAAGAGCCCTGGTCTTCAGTGACATTTGAAATAGACAATGAGTTGGCAATCTAACCAGCTCTATCCTGGAGTCTCACCTTGCATTTCCAATTTTGAGGAGTGCCAGAGGAGTTTCAGGTAAATCATTCCCTCCTTCCTCTGTCTTTGCTACATGACAACACTGACAATTTAGGAGCTGTCAGGATCAGGAGGATCTGTCACCTTTCAGCTGCGTGTTACAACCCTGGCAATCTTTCAGCTACAGTAGTATGTGCAGTCATTTCTTTGATAACTGCAATTTTAGCAGCAACTGACTGGACTTACAAGGCCATGCTTGGCAGGTCTATCAAATTTATAACTCTCCCAAAAGGTATTGAATATGATCTATATGGTCTGGAGAGGACATCTTTGTTGGGTGCAGTGAGAGCCAAAAGAAGAGGAAAGAATTAAATATAACTTTCTTTCATTAGAGCATCTATCTAAAAATGTTCGTGGAAGAGGGTTTTCTCCTGTTCACAAAGGCATGTAACCCTTGTTGATGCCAATGGGACCTTTGTGTTAATGCTCTTCACTGCTGTTTTGTATCATAGAAACATGCTTTACGAGCTGTACTAGCAATTGTGAAAACCTGTGATCAGGTTACTGCTGTAGCTGTAGAGGCCAAATCTGCCATCTGCTTGCTTCCCATGGAAGTCTGTGGGCTAGATTCTGTTCTCAGTGAAGTCAATGGCAAAGTGACCACCACGGCTGTCATGCTGACCAATGGGATTTGCACCTGCATGCCAGAGGGTAGAATTTGGCCCACGGTTCCTTGTCACAAAAGATCAAACTAAAACACATATAACGTCCTCTGTATTAACCCTGTTTGTGTAACGCAGCTAACGATATCTTTATTTAACTTGTGATTCATTCTGTCTATTTCTTCTGTTTCAAATTTTCTGCTTGCCAGATTTGCATGGGGTGAATACAGCTGAGAGGGCTCCTGTTCTGTGCTTGCTTCGGTAACTGGGTTATTGGACTAGACTTGTAGGTTGGTTGGTTTGTTTCTCTTTTCTTTCTTCCTTATACCTTATGTCTCTGCAGACCTCTGGTGAAAAAAAGCGCTCTGGCCACACAGCCAGCAATGGCTTTGCAGGCCACATCAATCTCCCTGATCTGGTGCAGCAAAGCCACTCACCTGCAGGCACACCGACCGAGGCCCTGGGGCGAGTCTCCACGCATGCTCAAGACATGGACTCGGTGGCGGAAGTAGGTGGTGGGGGCTTTTTGTTAATCTGGCTATCCCTCTCCTTTTGTGCTGCTTTAAACGGGTATTAACAACTTCTGATACAGGGTCTCTGCCAGTACTGCCTCTAGCTATCTCACTTTTCTTTTTTGGCACTCTGTGTTTATGACTATGATTGTAACTGAAGAAAAACAAAATCCTTTGGGTAGTATGTGTATCATTATAGGTTTTAGATGTGGAAACCACCCCACACCTAATTTTCAGTTGCAGAAGCTGATTTAGCATCTGGAATAATGGGCCTAACCGAACTGTTCCAGAAGTTTGTGGAAGTCCAGATATGGGTCTGAACTTAGCACCTTGAGGAGGAATTCTGGTCCCAATGAAGTCATTGACATTACTGAGGCCAAGATTTTATCATATGGCTGATGCCTAATACTTAAAGGTGTCTAAAAATATAGCACATCTTTAAAGTTGCATGGGTTTCTGTTCAGGATGCAAGTAACTGTCCTACTAGTTTTGGAGTGAAGCAGCCAAATGTTCTTTGCATGAGATAGAAAAAGGGTGTAATAAACTCGAGGCTGTCGGTGATTATCTGAGGAAAAAATAAGACTTTTTTTATTTTTAAGACATAGACTAAATGACTTACCACTTTATTCTGATTTCTTTTTAATTATTCAACTGATTTTATTGGTTCCTTGTTGTTCATCATATCATCGTCTCATCGCTTGGACTTAAACATTTATAAAATGAGAAGAAAAAATGTTCGTGCTTTGGCCCAAAATGTTTGGGTATTTGTTTTTTTTAAGTGAAAGAGGAGCCAACTGCTTGTATAAGCAAATCTTTCTTTGGTTATTTGAGTCTCCGCTAAAAAGATAGAGCAAGAATTGTGTTTAACTGCATGTGTTTATAGTATAAAAAACTAAGAACATCCTGAAAGGGGCAAAGCTAGTGTTTGTAGAGCTGGACCAGTTGAGGATAGGTGCAAATTGAGTGTTTTTGTTACTGCTCAAAGACTCCCAAATGACTCATGGTCCCCCTAGCAGTATTCTCCTGTCACAGCAGAGAACTGCACAGGTATCACCACAGCCTTGCTCTGTTTCATGGAGGTGGGCTTTCCTACTTCTGTGTGGCTGGAGTAGATTTCACCATTGATGGGAAGGTCATTTGCAGGTATTTGAAGGGTGGCAGTCCTATAGCTAAAGAGAAACAGGATTTTTTTACCTTACCTCCCCATCACACGTCTATTCTATTTGGCCTCTGCTAGACTCAGACTGTCATCTCTATGACACAGCATCAATCATGCTGACTAATGCCCAAGGTAAAGCTGAGGGACTGCAGAATGTACCTGTGTTGCGTAGGAAGGGAACTGTAATTACCTAGCTTGCTTTAATGTGAACCCTTTGTCAATCTCTGTTTAGAATTGGATTTCTTTTATTTTTATTTTGTTCACTTTAATTGAGAACAGGTTTGAACCTAGGCGATATAAGTGACAGGTCAGTAATTATTCCATCTATGTAGCTGTACAGATCCAGCTGTGTTATGTCAGGGGTAAAGAGATTGGAAGGACCCTAGCATTATCTCATGCTGCAGCTTGGTAAGCTGAGACAAGTTTATAAAAGGTTGAACAGGACCTGCAGGAAGATGAGGTCTTAATATTTAAATAACAGATTTGGAAGTTATTAAAATGCCAGCTTCTTAGATGAAGAATAGCTGAGTCTGAGCAAAGGAAGGAAAAGATTGGTGCATGCAAACAGAGAATTTCATCCATCATAAGTCATGCATTTGAAAGTGCGTTGTTCTTAGTTGGAAATGATCCCTGTAAATATTGAGTTTTCCCTTCTAGAGAAAAGCTGATGTTTCATGGAGAATTTTGAAAAAGACACTCTGCAGAAACAATTTTGCATGCATATATTTATTATAGATGTGTGTGTGCATACCCACAGGCACACAGAGTGTATGTATATGTGGCAGGGCACAAGCAGTGCATGCCACTTTAGGAGGAGCTGGTAGGCTGTGAAGCAGCTGGCAGGTGGGCTCAGGCCCAATTAGGCAGTCACGTGACAGCTAGGAGGCCGCTTGATTGGAGGAAGGTTGGGCAATTAGAGCATAAGCCCTGACCCAGGGAGCAGGGCTTGCAGTTGCAGCTGGGGAACCAAAGGATGAACATCACCCGACCCGAGGGCTGCTGCTCTGGTAACACCTGGATGTTAGGGTGGGAACTATGAGGATGGAAGAGGTTCCTGTGGGTCCTGGGTAAGACCTGAAACTGTTCCCTGCAGGGGTTGGATAGTGCGGTGGGGCTGCCTGTGGTAGGGCAGCCCCCAGGAAATGCCCACCTGCACCGTCCTAGTGAAAGGTAAGGATAGGGTGCCAGAAAGTCTCAGCCCCTTGTGGGTGACCCCATGGAGGGGAAAGGCTAGGGGGGAGCACACCCTAAGAAAAGCATCTAGCAGTAATGCTGCCGAGACCCTGGAGAAGTGGGAAGGGCCCAAGTGGGGCCAAGGTCCACTGAGTGGAGCCTTAGGGGCATAAGGCCCAGAATAGGGGCCAGAGTGTGACCCAGTGTGGGGCAGAGTGAGCCAGAAGGGGCACGCAGGGTAGGACCTGCGTGGGACCTGAAGGACGACGTAGAGTAGGGCCTGACCAGAGAGTGGGTGGCCCAGTGAGAGGTGGGATAGTGTGCCCTAGAGAAGGGGCCAGGAGGCCAAGGCCCACAGAGTGGGGCCTGAGGCCAGGTTTGTATTAGAGGCTGAGTGAAGCCCAGCAAAGGGGCCAGGGGAGTTGTAGGCAATTTTGGATGCCATCTGCGAGGCATGGGACACAGTATTAGGGGGAGTTTGGAGCCATGCATTTTGGCCCTAGGCATCAGGGCAACAAATGGACAGCCTCCTGCATGTAAACATCAATTTGTGGCAACATCAAAGGCATGGCAGACGAGCGAGGGTGGGCCAGTGATGTACTCAGCCCCAGGACAGCCCCCTGTTACCATATATTACATATATAATATAGCCTATATACTTATTACTTTAGAACTAATTTCCTCAGATTGTTAATTCCCTGTATGGCTCCTAATTATTTTTTACTTTGACAACACAACCAGTTACTATAGAGACAAACAGTGATGTCACAGAAGGTTTTTGGAAATGGATAGAAAGCAACAGAAGAACCATAGGAAGTAGACGGTGGAAACATCTACTAGATTATCTGATTTTTCCCTTTCCAGTGCAGAAATGTGCCCTTCAGTACTTTTTCAGGTACTTTCTCCAGTTAATTTTAAAAATCCTAAGCAAGAAGGCTTCCTTTGTTTCGTTTTGGGGTGAATCTGTTGCCTAGTCAGGTATATCCTCCTGTCAAAAAGTCTCACCTGACACTAGGCCTAAATTTTCTCTTTCTAAATTTAATCTCCTTAGCCTTAATTATATTCTAAATTACCTGCCACAGAGAAACCCTTCAGTTGTTTGTAGGCTGTTAATATATTACTGACATCTTTTAATCATTCCTTATCAAAGCTTTATATGAGGGTAATAGTTTCTAAAGTGTCTAAATGCCATTGGCTGTCACTAACTAATTCTTGCATCACTTCAGTGCCTTTGAAAATGTTACCCATAAAATTAAAGCCATCATCTCTAGGCTCCAAGTCATTTTACTTCAGTTATAAGAACTGTCATCTTCTCCTTTTATATTTATCTAATATAAAATATGCTGTTGTCCTTTGTGGGTGAAGAGGACCACATCCAGCGGGGCGGGGGGGGAAGAGAAAAGACATGGGAAAGAAACAGGGTGGGAGAAAGAAGGAAAAAGAAATAGAGGGAAAG
>NW_005842001.1:2849271-2873675 GCF_000455745.1 Alligator sinensis
TATGCAGGTGATTTAGAAGCTTGATCTTTGCCTTGAACAATCTGCTGCAGCAGGGGCAGGAAAGCAGTGAGGACTGAGTACAAGAGGTTTTCGTTTACCTGGCCATGCGTTTCCTCATTGCTTCTGCTATACATTGCCATCCAAAGGCCAGTGCTTCATTCTGGATTGATGACCTCCAGTTGGATGGTTATGAGCGATTTGCTCCCACAACTCCAGGTTGATGCCAGAACTCTTTAGGGACACCTTTAGGATATCCTTGTACCGCTTCTTTGGTGCACCATGAGAGCGTACGATGTTTGACAGTTTGCTGTAGAAAATTTTCTGTGACAGGCAAGTGTCGGGCATTCTGGAAAGGTGGCCAACCCATCTTAGCTGCACCAGTTTCAGTAGAGTGGGAATACTGGGGAGAAATGATCTTCTGAGCCACCTCGGTATTAGTAGAAAGATACCAATATAAAATAGATCTAGTTATAAAGAGCAGAGATTAGGGAAAATTTGACCAAGCAGAATTGTTTCTAAATAAATACCTTTCAGACTTTACTGAGAGTTAGACTTTAGGATAGCATTCATTCACTGAACCTTTTGAAAGAGAATTTTATAAGCTGAAATATCTGAATCATAAAAAAAACTGCAAAGAACTCTTTCAACTACATATTCACTCTTGAACTTATTAGTTTAATCCCTGCCCTGTATGCAAAAGATCTTGCAGTCTTTCTTGAAACTCCAGCATCTTACTGAGGGCATGGTAAGATGGTGCCGACCATGGAGAGAAGCATACACTTTTAGCTGAGTGGCTATTTTTTTAATACTCACTAAGTGTGATATATCAGTATGCATGCAATGGCCATGCATTTTGCCTTCAGGCATAGATAGCAGATTTGATTCTAGGTCTTAGTGGCTTAAAGGAAATCTGTACTAAAGAAGAAAACTATGAATTTCTTCTGTGCTGGAAGACTTGACTCTTACTATTGTAACAGCTTTTAATATAGGTCATAAATGTAACATATCCTGAGTAAATACTGTAATAGAAAAATAAGCTGCTCAACTAGGGGAAAACTCATGCCATTACAATTCCCAAGATAAGAGTTTCATTTTGCTGGGGAGAAGGTCTTAGCCTCATTTTCTTGACCTAACAAAGCAGAGGCTTTAAAAAGAAAGCAGTGCAGCATTAGAACTTTTTTCCAGATTGGTATTGCAAAGTGTATCGGCTTTATCATTCCCAGGTTAAATATTGTTAGCTTAGAAAATGACCTTTTCATCCCTCTAACTTTAATTTTGCAGTTTGATTGAATTTAAACTTTTTATTTTAAACTACGTAGCCCAGTAAAGTAATCTACCGAGATGTATTATGCAGTTGATAACATACGTAGGAAATAAACAGTGGTTGGTATGGTAAACTGCAAAACAGCCATGGATAAAGACATATGACCAATTCTATTTATTGTGTGTATTTGTACGTCTCATGTTGTTCTGTCCACTAATTCACTTCTTCCAAGAGCTGGAACTGCTTCTAAGATTTAGGTCTCTGGATTGTCAACAAAAAACGTTAAAAATATTTACTAAAAACATTTACTTCCACCCCAAATGTTTGGTTTCTTCCCAGAATTAAAGTAGCCAGATGCTCAAGATGAACAGTATTCAGTCCTGGATCAAGGATGCTTCTAATCTAAGATCTAGTAATTGCACAAACTAACAGAGCTAGAAATGGAAATTGTATTAGACAGCCACCATATGCCCCTTTAGCAGTATTTTGTTTGTTCTGGCTAATCACAAGATGGTGGCTAGTCAAACTAGAAAAGTTATGCCTCCAAAAATGTCCTAGGTACATTTCAGAAACCTCTAAACATTATTGCTTATTTTTTCTGTCTCTTCGAGACAGTGCCATGAGATCCTTTTGAGGATGCCACATTATGCCACATGACCTTAGCACTGTTGTGTGTATGCGTTGGCACACACAATTCACAAGTTAAACCCAGAGATTGCAAATAGGGATTGCATAGTGGCAAGCCATTCTGACCGATTGTGGTCTTTGCTGAATTGTTTGGAACAGAAGAATTGCTCTATTATACGTCCGTGGCCATAGAGTGAATGAAAGCTAGGAGGTGGCATTTTCTGAGGGATGGCTTGAGAAACACTGCTTGGAGAAGATAGTTACAGTTGAAACTATGCTGATACAGGGAGCTTAGTTTTATGGGTGCACATATACCAAAAATCAGAGTTGTGAGGGGAAGGGAAGTCTTCCCTGCCTGGGCTGTCTGCACAGTGAAGGCAGCCACTATTGAAGCAGCATCAGCATGGATGGCAGCAACCCCATGGCACGGGCTCCCTGGGAGCTGCCGCTGGTGCCCTGTTCACTCCTTCTTCCCTGAGATACGCTGTTGGGTACAGGAGTGACAAAGACTGCCAGGAAGGAGAGGAAAGAGGGAAGCACCATTTTGCTTGCCCCCCCCCCCAAATACACAGCTGGATGCAGTGCTCTGCCTGTAGCAGGCAGTGTGGGGCTGCTGTGGTGTGGCAAATATTTCCCAGGGTGCAGTTCTGGCACACCCCCTTGTAGTTGGTGCCGAAGGCTGGTGCCCTGTCCCAGAACTGTAGGTTTGTTTCTTGCCCGTGGCCCCAGGCTCAGCAGGGCAACAGTGTAAACATGGTGTAAAGTGCTCTCAAACATTTCTGCGCTTTGTTGTCTTTGGCATATGTGATGCACACCAGTTACGCAGCAGTGCAGGCCAGTGCAGTATAATGTCATCTCTGACCCTTTTTGGAGAGATCCAGCAAAATTCACTGAGGTTGTCTCTGCTCATGAGCTCCTCAGCCAGGCCAGGCTTCTGTCATCAAACCTTTTACAGCATATTGCCACATGTGCCCTAGTCAGCCCTCATGCTGTGTATTATAGTCCTTTTCTTTTTCAAAGTGCTGTACAAGCCTTCCTGAATTTGTTTGCTTATAATGTGTACAGAGATCATTTATTTTTGGAGGGGAAAATGTACATAAAAACCTGATATGATGTAACAGCAGGGACGAGAGGTTTTGAACAGAGGGCTATGGGGAAGGGTGACTTTTTTTGTGAACTAAAGGAAGAACATTGTTATAATTCTTTCCTCTGAGCCATTACTCCATTGCTTACTTTATAGTATGGCATGGGAAGTAGCACCAAAGCCTCTTTCACGCCATTTGTGGATACCAGAGTTTACCAGACCTCCCCTACTGATGAAGATGAAGATGAGGATGAAGAGTCCTCTGCTACTGGTAGGAAGCACTGGGGCCTGTACTGGGAACAGTCAAGAAGTGGGCAACATGATTCGTATAAGATCAAGATAAACAACCCCAAAAAGTCTTTCAGGCTCCCAAAAGTTCATTGACTTTCTTTTTTGTGTTACTTTCATTTCCACTTTCTGTCCGAATCCCGGAAATAGTGAAATGCTATGTAAGGGAACAGGAAGCAGGAAATTGTGAAAATCTATCCATCCTTCTCTGACTTGAGAGGTCCTTTTGTAGGATCTCATAGAGATTTGTACAGTATTGAAACATTGCTGTTTCTGCTGTTTATTTTATTTGTATTGCTGTAACAGCACAGCCCTGGTTGTGGATCTGAACCACTTTGTGCTTGTCACCATGAACACAGAACAAAAAGGCAGACCCCAAAGAGCTTGTACTCAGAATATAAACCATGAGACAATGGACTCGCCCAAAGAGGCAGAGATGTAGCCCAAGAAAACAGGACAGTAATATTGGTGAATCTGACAGGCTGTGGACTGAGCACACCATCTCCTCAAGCTTTCCCCAAAAAGTCCCTTTCTAACTGAGTTCAGTTATCCCATAAATATGGATCTTGAATCAAACACCAGCTGGTTTGTAGGTTCTTTAATATTGTTTTTTCCTGTATAAAAATGAAACATAATATGAATATTTCTGATTAGTGAAATAGCCAGTTGATTAAAGAGCTAGTCTTTCTTTTTTTCAGCACTGTTTACCAGTGAGCTGCTCCGACAAGAACAGGCCAAGCTGAACGAGGCAAGAAAAATCTCTGTGGTAAATGTGAACCCAACAAATATCCGTCCCCACAGCGACACACCAGAGATCCGGAAGTACAAGAAGCGCTTCAATTCAGAAATACTCTGTGCTGCTTTATGGGGTAAACTTGTATAACTACCTAATGTCTGTCACAAAGCTGTCTGGAGCCTATGAGTGGAAATTAAATGTGAATATTCTTAAGGCTTCCTCATGCAACTGTGTCTAAGTCTGCAGCAGCCTTGTGCTACACAACAGGCATGTTGGGCAGTTTATAGTTGATGGATGTTATGTGATCAGCTGATTTTCTTATCCTTGAGCACCTGTGTTTGCTGTTAAAGTCACATGTATTGCCTCTTATATGGGTGCATAGGCACCTAAAATTGCCTCGTTGCCATTTTAGAACCACCAGTTCCAGATTAGTGCCCAAAGGGTGTACAGACACGTTTGAAAACCTGAGTTTTCCATTTCCAAATGCATTTCACCTTGTGTTTGTTTTGTCAGCATAGTGTATCAGCCAGCAGTGTGCACTATGTGCACCTGCCTCCAGTGCTTATTACAGTTTTGCAGTAGGATAATAAGAGGCAACATGTAAAATTTACAAAAATGCCAGAATGACTTAAGTGAAAGTCAGTGGGTCTTAGACTTTTTGAAAATGGAACTAGAGCAGGTGACAAGGAGTCAACAATAGTGACTTCTCCTTGCCATCTGGGATATCATTGGCTAAATCAGTTAAGCTTTTTAACCTGAATCAGAAGAGGGATAATATCATGTACCCCAACAGAGTAGGGTCAGCTCTCAAAAATTAAGGTTTATTAAATGGTGGTTTTCATAGCATTGGATGGAAAGTTCTATCAAAGTGTAAATTATTATAACAACTCTTTTCATTATAAGAGTGATTGTTCATTGTAAGAGTGATTTTAATGCTTATAGTATTTCCCTATACCTTTCTGGTACATAATCTCACAGTGTTTTTTTGTAGCTGTGTTTACTTCCTTTCTGGGAGTCTAAGGGAGCAGAGAATGAGTCAGACGAGCTAATCTATGGTCCATTGAAATGGGTTTGTAGCATTTGACAAAGTAGGCTGTATCCTACGAAAGCCTACATCTTTCTGAACAAGTTAGTCTTTAAGATGCCACTGCCTTCTGCCTGACTTGAGACTAACACAGCTAACTGCCTTTGTCTGAAATGAGTTGAAAAACTTGTTGTCTGCAGTAGGCTATGGATGTGACACTTCAGGCAGCAACAATGGAGCCCTGTTTCAGCTGTCCTATTTGTTTGTTTCTTATGCAGGTGTAAACCTATTAGTGGGTACAGAAAATGGTCTGATGCTATTGGATCGAAGTGGACAAGGGAAGGTCTACAACCTAATCAACAGGAGGCGATTTCAGCAGATGGATGTACTAGAAGGACTTAATGTCCTTGTAACAATATCTGGTATGTCTGTCATCCTGTTTTGGAGTTCATTAAACCTTTCTATTTTCATTTTTCTGAGAGCAGTTCAACCTCAGAAAGGACCTACTTCACTAGCATCAGAGTAAGAATAACAGGATTAACCTTGAGTTTATTAATATAGAATCAGAGATGTTCAATCTGCAAAACACTTATTGGGCATCTTTGTTCTATCTCATTGCAATTCAGCATCATTCTCTATATTATATTTTCATTTACTGGAGAGGGAAGATACCACATATAGCCAATTTGCAGCTTGTATTCCTGCAACCAAAAAAAAAAAAGCAAGATTGTACATCCAGGCCCTGTGAATAAGCTTAATGACAGTGTGATTACTAGGGATCCTGGTTTTCTTGTACATTCTCTGATAAGAACTGCATATTCTCTGATTTAAAAAAAACCCAATATCTTCAATGAAAATGGACTCGCTCACGTTCTATATATATAGGTATCAACTGAACACAATGTTTTATTGATACATTTACAGTTATAAAGCAATTTGGAAGCCTACTGGTACCTCAGTCACTATAATAAAATACATTCGAAGTACCTATAAAATTTGGTATTTGATTTTGGGTTTCTTATCATGGAAAATCAGCGTCCCCCCCTGCCCCCTTCACTCACAAGGACACGGGTGCAGACCCCTCACTCCCAAGCCACAGCCTCCCCAGCCCTGCCAGAGGGGGTTCCTAGCTGTCAGGGCTACAGGGTCAGAGATCTGGGTCTGCAGCCCCCTGCCCCTGCAGCAGAGCCCAGGCTGCAGCTGTTGCCCAGAGGTGGCAGTGGCTGCTGCAGCCCAGGGAACAGAATGGGGAGTCCAGCTCCCCAGCCCCCACAGGCAACATGGCTGGGGCAGAGCCCATGGTGGGGGTGTGTGCAGGTGCGGGTTGCCTGCTGTGGGCTCGAGCTCCCCACTCTGCTGCCCTTCCCACTCTGCAGCCCAGCGGGTAGGACACAGCGCAGCAGGGCAGAGCAGGACTGGGCAGAGAAGTTCATTGCCACTGCTGGGAGCTCTGCACTGCCACAGCAAAACATCCCCTGCCCACCTGGCAACAGCAAGGGGCATAACTCCATGCTGCCACCTCACTGCTGCCGGGTGAGCAGGGGGCACCTTGCCAGAGTAGCGCGGGACTTGCAGTGACAAGAAGCTTCCCCGCCCAGCCCTGCTCTGCCTTGCCACGCTGGGTCCCACCCGGTGGGCTACAGAGGTCCTGGGGGGAAGGCAGCAGGGCAGGGAGCTCCCACCCCGAGCACATATCTGGCAGGGAGCCAGCCCCCACGTGCACATGGTGCCCCCTGCCTGGCAGCCCTCCTCCCACTCTCCCCAACCCCTTGCAGGCTGGAACTCTGCCTGCCTGCAGAGAGCTCTTTGCAAAAATGGAAATTGTGTATGTTTGTCTGTTAAGATGAAAAATCTTCGTTTTTCTCAGTTAATAGGGAAAATCCGCGGGTTTTTTCTGCTTTTCTGTGGGATCACCCAGATCCCTGGTGATTGCATGGCAAGCAGACTGTGCTTTCCTTTTGATTTCCTTTTGAGTACTTGTCCACCAGTTTTGTGGTGCGTTTAAATTACAAGAGTGCCCAAAAACAGCACTATAAGTATAACTCAGTTTTCAACCAGTAACCTTCTGTGTTACAATGGTAGTGTAAGAGTGATGTTGTAGCCATGATAGTCCAGAAATTGAGAGGCATGATTTCTTAGGGTGATATGTTTTATTGGACTAGCTGTGTCATTGGGATAGAAGCTTTCAACAGTAAGACCTGACAAAGAATGTCTTGCCTTTCGAAAGCTTCTCTAGCTCTATCCCAACTATACAGCTGGTCCAGTAAAAAAAAATCACCTCCTGAAACATGGACACTTAGCAACAGCAATCTTAAGGTTTATATCCTACGTAAAGTGTGACCACCAGAGGGCATGCTAATTGTGCAAATCTCACAATCCACCTATACTCCAGAGCCAGACATGCACATTTAGCATATTGTTACCTCAAATGGTGATAGCTGGCTTGCAAGATTTAAAACTGCAGAGCTGCTTGGAAGACTTTGTGAATGAAGGTGTCAGAAAGATTTGGATGTGGGAGAAGTAAATGAGGACTGTTCATCTGGTGGTGATTGAAATATTATGGTGCATGGAAGCTATGATATGTAGTGATCCTGAGGAAGTTGAGAATGGTAGGGGTTGAAAACAATACCTCTAGGTCCAAAAGCAAAGGTCCATTATTGCCTGAGCTAAAAAACAGTTCTGTCACCCAAATGCATAAATAGTGTGGTGGCCGGGAGAGCTGGTCAAAATTTTTTTGTCAGAGCATTTTTTAAATTCGTCAAAAGCATTATATTTTTTTGCAGAAACTTAACTGTTTCAGTAAAACTTTCAGGAAGGTGCCTTGGTTCCCAGGATAGGCTTTCACTTGCGAGACGGAGGCAAACACTGCATAGGGAGTTTATACATGTGCTCCTGGAGTGGGGAGGGAATTAGCTCATTGAATGAGCTTTAGTTAAAGCGCTTTCACCACCGTTTTTCAATGTGGGGACAATGACACATGAAACACTGGAGTCTGCTGGACTGCAATATTAATTACCATGCTCCAGCAGACTCAATTGATAACAGCGCATTGGGGTGTCAGAGTAATGCGTCGTGCACTGGAGCAGCCTTGCTGCTCATGTATAGGCACCCATAGTCTGGTGGTTAGGGACCTCTGCTGGGATGTGGGAGCCTGCTTTTGCCTCATTTCTTCTTGGCCAATGAAAGTGTAGTTTTCGAACAGGAGAGAATAGCGTGATCAAGAGACCTTCTGTAGGCTGGTGTTTCAGGTATGCACCTGTGATGTTGGATACCTAAGTTCTGCTCCTTATTCTGGTATGTAAGTGCATTATTTCCATGAAGACACGTTTAAAGGTGTCAGTTTCATTCTGATGCATCAAAAATAAAAGAAATTCAAGTAACTCTAGCTGAGGTATCTCCATGCTGCTCACTGTGCAGTATAGACCTACTCCTGAAGAGAGGCAGGGCACTGCATTAGATTCTAGCTACATTGTGTTTTAAGTCTTAATAAGTATTTTAATTTTTCCAATAGGAAAAAAGAACAAACTGCGAGTTTACTACCTTTCATGGTTAAGAAATAGGATTTTACACAACGACCCTGAAGTAGAAAAGAAGCAAGGCTGGATCACTGTGGGGGACTTGGAAGGCTGCATACACTATAAAGTTGGTGAGTGTGACACGATTTATATATGGTATCTAGCCCCTCTGGAGGAGAAATTCAGCATAGTCCATACTACACATTGTTACATTTACTCTAGTATTGAAGAAAAAAGAGTAATACATCAGTAGTCCTGAAGTTGATGGGCACCTCTGTTTGGTATTTATATGACCCTTAAGGCCTGAATTCCCCATCTGCACTGGTATAAATTGGGAGTAATGCTCCCAAAGTATGTGAAGCCTTAGCAGTATAAAACTAGGATAAACAATAGAAGAATAAGGCCCTCAGTTACTAACCTTCCAATTAATCTTGGAAGGACTTGATTCAGTTTTCCTTATTTCTCAACAACTGAAAATTTTGAAGACTGTTCTTTTACCCTGGTTTCTTCCAAACTGTGCCAATAGGAGACTTTGTTTCCTTAGGCCCTCTCTACACATTCCCTGTATCATGCAATCATAGGGTTAATTGCACAGTTAATTTAGACTGCATGTGCAAATTAACTATCGCACCATAAAAAGGTCCACCTGTTATAAAGATGTTGATCAAAAATGTATACTAACTTTATAGCTGGTTGCTATCCAGCTTTAATTTGCATATGTAGCAGGGTCTGCCCCTGCAGCTGTGAGCCCTGTCAGCTGACAAAACTCCCAGATGCAGGGGTGCACCATGCGCAGCTGGGGCTGAGTCCTGCAGCTGAGGGGACTCTCAGCCATGGCAGCACTGGGCATCTGCAGACTTTAGGTCCCAGTAACACCCTGGGGCCGCTGGGACAGAGACCCACAGCTATGAACACTGGGTCCCGGCAGCTGTGGAGCATGGTTGCAATCTTCTGGTCCTGAGGACACACCATGCACCATAGGAGCCTGCTTCTTGCCAGAGCTAGGGATTGGGTTCCTCCTGCACAGCCAGTAAGGTTCAATGGGATCTAATGCATGATCCCACAATCATGCGTCCTGCCATGCACGTGGCATTGTGTGGATCACACATTAGATACCACTGTACCTTTACCTGCACATCTAGGGGACCCTTAATTACACATAGGCTAGAGACAGGCATTATACATAAACTGGTTTAAGTGATCAGAAACTGGTTTAAACCTGTAACAGAACAGATGTTCAGTGCACATAAACCAGTTTGAAAATGGCTGAAACCCATTTGAGATAAACCTGGTTGAATGTAGTATCAGACTTAACTGATTTGGGTCAAACTTGTTTATGCAATGTCTGTCCCAGACCCCTTGCTGGTTTAAGTCAAATCAGACACTCCCAGCATTCCAGCATGCTCTCTGGGCTGGGCGAGGCTCTCTGCTCCACAGCAGAGCTGGCCTCTCCCCTCTGCTCCCTGGCTGGAGCTTGGCACAGACTGCAGGCATCCCTGCTCCCCCCTTCCCCTCCCCAGCCCTCTGCCTTACAGACACCTCTCAGCATTAGCTTAGCAAACCACATGCTGGCTACCGTCCATGCTGTGGCAGACATGACAAAGGCAGAATCAACAGGTAGTTGGTAATGTCCCTCTGTTGTTTTCTTAATGGGGTGATGAACACTGTTATCAGTTCCCTGCTGGGCTGGTCAGAAGTGGGGAACCCCTCCCTAATCAAAGTGTCCTGCCAGGGCTTGGCCACGTCCCCCCTCAGCTCAGCGCTTCGGAAGGGAAGGGAGGGCTGCTCTAGTACCCCCCAGCTTCTAGCCTGAGTCACTGCAGGCATGTGCCTGCATGTCTGGCATGTCTGTACAGTTACAAAGTGATTTAGCCTAGCCAGGTTAGACTAACCTGCAAAGATTGAATCAATTCAGGCTCAGGCTTTTTGAATGTC
This sequence comes from Alligator sinensis, assembly GCF_000455745.1. Classification (NCBI taxonomy): domain Eukaryota; kingdom Metazoa; phylum Chordata; order Crocodylia; family Alligatoridae; genus Alligator; species Alligator sinensis. The sequence continues at coordinate 2,859,745 of NW_005842001.1, forward strand.
TGTCCTTAGCCATATTGAGCAGGTCAAGTTACCACCTGGCGGCACCTCATAATACTCCGCTCTTCTGATGGGAATACCAGCATTGCCACACCAAAACTAACTAATAAACTGTGTTGTCTAGAATCCTGTCTTTGATGCTAGGTGCTTTGCAAGATGATTTAAAACTTGTATCAGTATACAGTTGCCTCTGTACTCAGTGAGACACTTTCTTCCTAAACTTAGCTAGCAAATGGTTACCAACCTATGTATGCTATGAAGCATAAACACAAACGCCCCTTGAAATGTGATACTGACTATTGTAACAGCAGGTGGTAATTTAAATGAATGAATGAATGAATGAGCTGGTGCTTTCACAGTCCACAGTTCAGGAAGATTTAGTTTGATGGAAAAGTTTTTGGAAGAAAACTTCCTTAAAATATTTTATTATTAAATGATCTCTCCTTTTTAAATATGATTAACCTCACATTAACGACCATAGAAATGTATCAAATTGCGTTTTTTTGTTCTATAGTCTTACATCTAGCTTATTCGAAAAAGGAAAAAAAAATGATTTTTCCCCTTTTATTTGTAGGTGGTATTTGGCCTGACGGAATTCCAATTCACAAATAGTATTTTGAAAACAACTACAGGAATTGGGAAGGTGGTGGGGGGAATTCAGTATGCCACAGTAATAGTTAAACTTTAGATTCATCTATATGTATCAGATGGAAACTTCTCTATTGGAAAGATGGCCTTGGAAGCCCTTGTTTGAGAGATGTTGTTCAATCTTACTTTAATTAAATGGATATTTTAAAAATCAGTTTTATTTTAATTTTAGTGAAATATGAAAGAATCAAGTTCTTGGTGATTGCCTTAAAGAATGCTGTAGAGATATATGCCTGGGCTCCTAAACCATATCACAAGTTTATGGCATTTAAGGTATGTTTGTGTTACTTAAAAAAATTCTCCATAATTATAAATGCATTGGAATATAGTTATTATGCAGATTAAGAGTATTTATACCTCTTTTAGTTAGTCCACAGGCTTCTTACCAGGTCACGGTAAGGAGAGGCAGCTCACTTATTTAATGATGTAATGAACCGACTAAAACATTACCTGGCAGGTGTCTTAATGATGTAACTCTTCCATGCTTCAGGCAACCAAAAGGATTCTTTGAGAACTAAGATACTGTATTTATCTGCCTTTGCAAATTATAAATAAAAAATCATGGATAAAAGGTGCAAGATAAAGAGCTAAGAATTGCTAATCATTAGCATTTACTTGTGCTTAGTGTGTGTTTTTTGCTCAGTGGTTTGGCCATCTTACTTCTCTACTACTAATTTTGTCATACAGATTAAATAAATTAGTTCATTTACCACTAATTTTTGTTTTGAATAATAATAATACAGTTTTGCTTTTTAAGAGGTTTGTTTCCCCAATACAGATTTTTATCTCAATATATAAAAATCCATAATGGAGGCCACTTTTTTTTTTTTTCAATCCTCCACCCCCCAAATTTTTTTCACTGGTCTTTCATACATCACTATCTGCATTTTAAAGCACTTTTCATGTTTAGATCTGTGCAAACGCTATCTGCAAGGGAACAGCAAGTTCAGATAATTTTTCATGCTCAGGGTTGAGCAGTTTGCACCCATTTACTGTATGTGGTTTATTTAGGACAGGGTCATAGTCTCCTTCCCTGAGCAAAGCCCAGCATAAGTGGGCTTCTTGCAAAGAATAAACCAGAATTGTAATGGGACAGGTTCTCCCCACACTTCAGGAGAGATATGAAGTTGCTGATTTGTTCAATAGCCACTTTGCCAGTCTATGGGCTAAATAGTGTCCACCACCTTTTTCTGGAACTGTGCAAATAAAAAGCATCCTCAGGGGGCCAATACAAAGCCCTTTCTCTCCTTGGTTACTTTGCCTGCACCCTACTACAGGAGAAGCATGGCATGGAATTTCATAGTTTCTAGGGTCGGAAGGGACCTGAACAGATCATCAAGTCCAACCCCCGGCCATGGGCAGGAATGAGTGCTGGGATCATAATACCCCAGCTAGATATCTATCCAACCTCCTCTTGAAGACCACCAGATCCCCCCCTCAGTCTTTTCTTGTGGAGGCTGAATAGATTCAGTGGTGGCTAGGGCCTAAGGAAACTGGAAATAAAACTAAAAGAGACTAAAGGACTAAATTCTAGAGCTTTTCTGTTTGGTCTAATAAAAGATATCAGATTCACCCAAGGAACCTTGTCTGCCTAAGAGCTTTTCTGAGGCACCTGTCAAAATGAAGGGACAGCAAGGGATGGGATTTGTCCAAGCCATAAGAGGAAAAGACAGGACATGAACTTATGGTGTCCTTGAGGGGTTTTGTGACTTCAGGACTTCCAAATAGCCCTTGCCCATACTACCCTGTGCAGGCTATTTGTACTTCTAGCAAGACTATACCACAGCATAAGAATGAGAGCTAACTGTTTTAAAACCCCAGTACAGGCAGAGATTAGCTGTACTTTTGTGCTGTCTATATGGGCATTTTAGGGTATTATATTCCTAAGTTTGAAAAGCCCCTCTGTGAGGAAAAGGCAAAGGATGTGTATGGGACTCATATTCTGAAGGTGAGGGAGGTGGTAGAGGAGTGTGACAATCTTCGTATGGAGACACACGGGCTTTCAAGCTTGTTCTGTATCTGAATCCCTATTTACATGGCAAAATACAGCGTTTATGTAACATGTCAGACAACCTGATGGTTACTTAAAAAGGCAAGGAAAAACATTAGAGCAGAACTTCACGGCTTCTTGTAAGATGTATTGTTATAAAAAGAGTTGTGATAGCAAATCTGCTTAGACAGCTAGAGTGACCAAAAAATACTCCTCCTCCCTCCCCCCAGGCATCTGAGATTAAAATAGGAATATAACTAGTGATACATTTAATAAGAGACAAATTCAAGGAAATATGGTTCTGTAACTGTAGCAAGCTGCCAGCATGGGGATCTGTTTGTGAAGTTGACTGAAGGGATTTTAAAAGTCTTTTGCAGATCTCCAGCACAAACCGTTGCTTGTTGATCTCACAGTGGAGGAGGGTCAAAGATTAAAGGTTATCTTTGGATCTCACACTGGTTTCCACGTGATTGATGTAGATTCGGGGAACTCTTACGATATCTATATTCCATCTCATGTGAGTATATGAAAAAGTAATTTTACTGCATGACTAGCAGGACGCAGGTTTCCAAACAGTCTGGGAAGTAGTGTCAAGTGCTGGAAATGTTGATAACTTGCTGTGCTTGGATGAATGAGGCAGGGATATTCACTGCACCCCTAGTAAGGCTTTGTTGAGCCATCTAACAGCATGGGATCCCAAGTGTTTGGGTGTCCAGAGTGTGGCACCCTTCAGTGGGGTCCCAAATCCCGTCTCTTTTGCTTTGCCCCTTTGCAGAATAATTTTCCTGAGCAAGTGCAACTGGCTTAGGCTATGGAGCCTTTACAAAATAACCTCAGAGTTCAGAATTTCCTGTAGGATTAACAGATAGAAATGGAACTTGAGCAAGAGGAGAAATTATGAGGAAACTAGTCATTTCTTTGGAATCCTACAGCCAGACTTTCCTGAACTCTACTAATGTTCATTCACTTCAGTTTCAGCTACATTGGTTAAAGCATGTATTATTGACAAGGCAATGGTTTAAGTTTCATTTGGTTTCAGCCCGGTTTAGTTCCATTTCAAGCTGTTAGGTCAAACTGTATAAGAAACTGGACTTGTGTTTTAAATATGCATAATATTTGTCAGGTCCGATCAGACCAATGGCCAGCCTTGGAGAGTATCCTGTCTTGTACTTGAGTGGGAGATGGAAGAGGCACAGAGGTGTAGCTTAGGATGATTATATTGTTTTAGCCACTGAAGAAAAGACATATCAGGGGAGTTGCTGCATCCTAGTTTCTGCCCTTTTTCCAAGTGTAATTATTCAAGAAACAAAACCATTTTCTCCCCAGTTCTGTACACAATATTCTTTATTTCTGCTCCCCTATAATTTGAACATAAGGTATATTTATCAGTCAGTTGCATTTGATTTGTATTGCTCTCAAATGTCAGCCATCGTTTTTTGGGGGGGGTGTGAATGTTGTTGTCTCCTTGTAATTGCTGAGGCTGTTTCCCTTTGACACTTGAGACATTTTGATGATGGGGTAAATATGACAAATTACTCTTTTTCAAGCCTGTGCTTTAAATGTCTGTGTATAGTTGTTTAATGTCTATGTGCTGGGCTTTGGGGGTTTTTAAGGCTCTTCTTTTTCCCAAATCAATTTCATACTGATTCTTTGTTTTATTTTAACCTCAGATTCAGGGCAATATTACTCCTCACGCCATCGTCATCCTGCCTAAAACAGATGGGATGGAGATGCTTGTGTGCTATGAGGATGAAGGGGTGTATGTGAACACCTATGGACGAATAACTAAAGATGTGGTGCTCCAGTGGGGAGAAATGCCAACTTCTGTGGGTAGGTTAATCATTCTGCCTCATCATAGGCAAATGAAAAGTAAGATGAGAGATCAAGGGAGCCATGGGGTCATTTGAGCACCAATCTAAAATAGTCTTCTCCAGTCAGATAAAGGACATGTATGTGCATTCGTGGCTTGGTCCTGCACCATGAGACTCCTGGTTTAAAGCACTGTGGTCTAGTAGATTGGGCACAAGACAGGGACTCATGAGAAGCTGGGTTCTCCTTCTGATGCTGCCACTGTCCTGCTGTGTAAACTTGGGCAAGTTGCTTCCCCTTGCAATCTAACTCCCCCCATCCATAAAATGAGGGTAACGATGCTGACTTATTAAAAAGGAATAAGATTTATGAAAAACACTGTCCAAGAACTTTTGCTGTTGAGTGCCTTCTCTCAATGTGGCTGGCTTTCCCCACCCCTGGTGAGCATATTGCTATGTGGTTCCTCTAGACCAGTGATTCTCAACCAGGATGCTATGGCAAAGCTGTGCAAACATGATTCACCAGCTAAACCCAGAAATTTCAAATAGGAATCCATAGTATTAAAAACATTCTTCCTTGTGGTGATCTTGCTGAGTTCTTTGCAACAGAAGAATTGCTCTTTTGTTTTTCTTTTAGTCCAAAAAAAAGTGAAAACTAAGAGATGACATTTCCCAAAGGGTGCCTCAAACCTTAAAAGGTTGAGAACCACTGCTCTAGATGATCTGTGAGCAAGACTGGGGAGAACTGCTTTGCTCATTTTTGTAATGTCTAGGACAGCAAATGTTTTTAATGCAGTTGTTGGAAATTCCTTTTGACAGCCTACATTCATTCCAATCAAATCATGGGCTGGGGAGAGAAAGCTATTGAGATCCGTTCAGTGGAGACAGGACATTTGGATGGAGTATTTATGCACAAACGAGCCCAAAGGTTAAAGTTTCTATGTGAGAGGAATGATAAGGTAAGTCCACTCCAAAGCCTGCATCATCAGTGCGTTATGTTTTTTAAGATCCAGCCAGCTACCTTGAGACCTTAGGTCACATTTTATTGAGGTTAATAAGTAATTAATTTGAAGGTCTTCTAATAAAACACCACCCACAGCCTGCTCAAAGTCATTCTCTTAGGTAGATATGGCTTCCTGCCAGGAATGGGAAGAGAGGGACCAGCATTGATTTAGTTTGAATTTCTCCCAAGGGTGAATGATAAAGCAAATGGAAGTGTCAGCATGGAATACAGCGGGACTATTTACTAATCTTTAATCAACCAAAGCAGATCAATTGTATTTCTATACACAACATTTATTATAGTGATTTTTCTATGTAACCCATCCCCCATCCATCATAGTGGAAATGCTTGAAACTAATAGTCCAGTACAAGCTGCCCTACCTAAGTAACTGGACTCTGAAATATCATACCATCACAAATCATCTCCTTTAAATCAGTTTAGAGTCTTTTCAGGTCAGTGTCAATCCCACACTAACACAACACTGAAAGTGTGTTCTTTGCTTTGCAAAGCCAAGTGTGCAAAAATTGGAAATGCCAGAAGAAAGGTTGCCTCTGTCCACATTGTCAGAAGTCCTTAAGTACATGGTAACATACTAGTTTTTTATCCAGAACCCCTGCCTCATTCACTGCACAAAATGAATTTGTTCTGGGGGTGAATCAGGGCTGTGTACTAAAGGAGGCTCCTGTCTTTAGGACCCCCTCCTCATTTGTTGCAGAAATTGGAAGGTCTGTAGTGAATGAGCTAATAGACTGCAGAAAGAGAGAGGATACTGTCAGGGTGAAGGCAAATAAGTTCTGCCCTGGAGAACTGGTTCTGTGCCTGCTTCTGCCACAGAGTTCATTTATGATGCTGGTCAAGGTACATAAATAAGCCCAGCTTTTCACAGATGGTCCCAGTAATGGGTTCTGCATTTCCTCAGTGCCCAACCTATTACCTTAGGGGATGGTTTGCAACAGTGCTGAGCAGTTGCGCTGCAGTTGAATGACTTCACACAAATCAGATCAAGGGGTCTCAAAATGGACATCCCAACTTAGTGGAAGCTTTTCACCTTAAATCTCTCTGCCTCAATTCTTCATCTGTAAAATGAGGATAATGCATAATCCCTTTCTTCACAAGAGTCGTGAAGATCAGTGAGCTTTTATGAAGCATTTGAATTCCATTATAATGAACGTCCTAGAAACATCCATGAAGAAGTTCATTATTCTGTCTTCAGAGGAGATAGCCCAAGGGTCCCATTGAAAACTGAAGATGTAACTAGTTGTTTAAGAGCATACCATAAGTCTCAGCACTGACTGAGGCAGGGAGACTGGAGAAAAAGTCATCGATAATTATGTTGCTAAACATAATGCCTACATGCCAGAGAGACACAGTAAGGTTAAACAGGTTATCTCAGATTCTGGCATTTCCTAATTTTTCAATTATTTGATGTTGCAACCTTGATAATGTTCCTTCAGCATTTTTTCCAGCCATAATTTCTTGAGTGTTTTAAAATCAAACTGAATATACCACAGCAACTCCATCATATGACATAACATCAACACCCAGTGGATCGTGAGCAGGGTTGAACTGTTTAGACCCAGCACGGACATATTTGCCACCTGGTGGGGATGGTATATGCTAATTAGTCTACACACACAGGTTGTTCACAAGGCTCTAAATGTTCTTAGCGCAGAAGCTGCAAAAGTCGAGCAAGTCTGTAATGAGCATGTGCAAACTTGATTTTTTTTTTTTTCTTATTTTTTTCCACTGGAGCTTATAACTTGGTCAAATTTGGGTGGACTTCCACAAGGACTGCAAAAAGGCACATCCTTGACACACATGCCACCTCCTTGTCAAATTTCTAGACTCTTCTGTAAAACATACAGGTAGCAGAAAAGGACACCAGGTTTCTGTAACCTAGCAAAACAATCTAATTTGCCATAGTCTCATTCGCAAAAATAGTTGAACCATTGTTACTGATCTACCCACCCCCTCCAAAATATTTAGCATAGTTCAGGCTAAGGCAGTCAACTGCCAGGTAAAGCATTGACCAAATGGTTAAAATCTAGTTACAAACAACAGAAAACAAGGCCGTATAAAGGGAACTGCTGAGCAGCCTCATTAATAGGGACACTATCTGCCCTTTCTATACTAAAAGTCGTATTTTTGCACTTCCCTCACCCTGGTACTGGTGGTACTGATGGGAAATCGGAAATGCCCCAACATTTTTTTTTTTATTTTTTTTTTACCATATACAGCAATTATATTCTGGCTCCTTGGGTCAGTCTCCACTGGCTTTGATTTTGCTTGGAACACAGCCAATGTCAGTTCACTGTGGAAGCAAATCACCTCCCAGATTTCCTTTGACACTAACGTTGGCTCCTTGTGTTGCCATCTGATACTAGTTTCTCTACACTATCATTTAAGGTTGTCCGTTTGCATACCAAAGAGATATAGGGATGAGTAGTGTCACCTACTTAGAGGGACTGTATTAAACCTCAGGCTAAGATTATCAATCATGAGATAGTTCCAACAAATCCATTGTAAAATGTGATTGCCCTCTTGAGAAAACCAGCAATTTGTGAGGGTCAAGTATGGTACTGAAGAGACTGCATTCAATGCAAGTGAACCACAAGCAAGATAAGAAATAAAAATCTGGCCAAACTTCCTAGAAATCAGGTGTCCTGTCTCTGTTTGGCTCTCCTAAGCAAATACATTTAAGGAAAATTGAAAATGCCTGAGGAGACTAGTTTTGGAAGTGGAGACCTTCCATCTCGAGGTTGCTGGTTTGTTGCTCATCCTGTGTGACTCCAAGAAAATTGATGGTTGGCAGAAATGAAATGAGTGACAAAAATGGTTGCATGATTGCAGTCAGAAAATCACCTGTTTTATTTCCCCCCCCCCCCCCCAAATAGGTATTTTTTGCATCGGTGAGATCTGGAGGAAGTAGCCAAGTTTTTTTCATGACCCTCAACAGAAATTCCATGATGAACTGGTAACAGAAGAGCACTTGGCACTTATCTTCATGGCATTATTTCTAGTTTAAAGGACATTAAACATGTGGACTAACACTCTAGAGGCAGATGTGGAAGGCCTCGTGGATCACACCGTCCCCTACACACTCTTACACAATACAGAACACCTTCATCGTTGCAGTCCGGTGATAGAGAGAGAGAAGATTTACTGGAGATCCCAAGAATGCGACACTGTGTTTGGTCAGAAATGGACATATTGCACTTGGAACTAGGGAAATGAACCTCTTGAGGTCTCCTGATTAAGCTGTGTTATAGTGGGTTATGATTTTTTTTTCTTTTTTTTCTTTGTCCCCATGCTTTGTAAGAATGGGGAAGGAAATGGTGTCAAAAAGTCTGTTTTTAATTCTGTCTGCCTGCTAGCATCAAATATATAGTATGTTGTAAAGTTACCAATTAAAACTGGTGAGAGACAGCACAATAAATGTACCTTTTATCTTTGTGATGAAGGCCATAACCGTATAGCTGGGTAATTTTAGAAATCTTTTGCCTTCACCAACATTTACATGTTGCTTTTGGCAGCAACAGCTTAACAGATTTTTAAAGAAGAAAAAATAATAGTTTTTTCCCCTCTTTTGGGAAATGGATTTTAAATGGCTAAGCTACTAGCCTTAGACTAATAAAATCAACTACCATTTTTGTCAGTCTGTCAGTCCATATTTCTATATGGAACTTCACATAATGGTGTGTGTTGATAGGGACAGTAGTGCCATTTGTTGTTACTCCGGAAGACAGTGGGAGGGAGTATTCATGTATCTTCCCCTGTGCTACGTTGTGCAAGAGGGTAGGGCAAAAGACTGGAGTGGAACATGAGGCTGTGGAACGGGAATGGTGACCAAACTTTATGGAGGGATGGAGAGAGCCATTGGGATGACAGGGCTTCTAACTTCAGATCCAGTCACACTAAGGTCTTAAGTAGGTACGGTTAGCTACATGGTCAGATCTGCCATGAAAGGAGGCTCCTGTGAGAGGCTGAGTTTTCAAGACTCCCACTGATCTCAAAAGGAGTGGAGTGTGTTTAGCTCTTTGAAAGATTTGTTTTTTGTGAAAAGATGGCTTCTGTTGACCTTGTTGCATGAGCCCATTCTCCAGATTCCAACACTGAGATGGACAAGTCAGAAACTTCTGAGAGGCCTGCGTCCCCTTAGTGCAGGGGAAAGAGGGAATGAGCTAGTAACCCAATTTGAGGAGGTGTATTACTGGAAATGGACTGTGAAGAACTTAAAGACTAGAGTTTCTTTGGCCAAGATTCTGAAATCGCTTTCTGCCCCATCCGCTCCCTATGAATTACCCAACATACAGTGAAAGATAACATCTGTGCAGAAATGTGTGTGTATTTAGTTCAGGTTGAATTGTGTCCTTATAATCTCTGCTCAATTGATTTAAATTTTAAGTGAGTATCTGGGATTATTTTCTCAATAGCTGCAAGCATGGCCGCCTGTGGTATTAGGGTGTTGCATAACGAGATCTGTGTTGCTGTTTTTAACCTACCTCGTTTTGTTTTTTTCATTTAGCTGTTCATCACAGCACTGTTGCCTCCAGGGACATATAGAGAACTCAGTTGGCAATCTCCAGTGTATTTAATAATAAGGAATTAAAAAAAATAAATAAAGTCAACAGTAGTTGGCCAAATTTTAATCCTTCATTAATTGCGGGGGGGCAGAAATCTGTCACTGAGCCAGTCTCTGCTGTACAATAACAGACTACACAAAACCATTATTGTACTGGTGGGTACCAGTTTTGTTTAAAGCCATTTTAAATGGCCAGTGAACAAAATAAAAACCTAAAACTCAAAGCAAACAGAGGTTGAGAACCCCTCCACCCCCCGGTCCCTTTCCTAGGGGTTGGGACCCCTGTGAAATAATGCAGGGAGCACGTTACTGGAGTTCCAGTTAGCACACCACAAAACTCCAGTATGCATGGAAAGATATATAGATATCTATATCTATATATAGATATAGGTAGATATATATAAGGAAATTCATGAGACGCAGATTTGTGCACATATAAATAATAGGAGAATGTGAGCACCCTGTTCGTAGGGGTGGTTGTTCAAGTGAAATAAAAAAAACCCAAATGGATTCACACGTGAAATAGTTTGCTTGATGACATAGATATGGGGAAATAAAAAATAAGATAAGAAGAAAAATAAAGGTATGAATGAAAAGAAATAAAATAAGAGTAAAACATTTTTAAAATATTGGGAGAAAAAACTCAATTTAAAAAAAGTGTAAAATACTGTAAAAATGAAATTAATGTAAGTAATGAAATGACAATTAAATTACCTAAATTAATTAAATGGCACCACACAATCATCTGTACTTATTGGCTTGCTGTGTGCTATAGGCACCCCCTGCATGAAGAGATCAGCGGGGTGGATCATTATGTGGTGCCCTCTGCAGTAATTTACTGTGAATAGTGGATGGAGCATTTCATGAGATTAAGAGCAATGACATCTACACAGTGAAAGAGAAAATAAAACCCACCGTTTCAATTCGGGGGGCACAGAATGCAACCCTGAAGGACTAAACCCCCGTCACGTGTACAAGCACCCAATAAGATAATTCTTAAAACTTTTAGCAATGTGGCTTTCCAGGTTAGGAAAGCCGGTCCATGTTTTACGGTTTCACTTCTGAAGCTCTGATGCAGAGTCGCAAAGGAGCTTTCTTAGAGAAAAGAAAAAAATAATAATTTCAAAAAAATAATTCATAGACCTTTATCTCAATTCAATGTGCCATCCAGTGCTGTTGGTTTAATGGATGCATCTTCCGCATGAAGGACCTGTGCAAGGGTAATCACTTCGGTGCCTCAGACTCAGTCAGTGGTGATGCCCTGGTCCGTTGTCTGCAGTTTCTGATATCACTGCTGTTCCACCTGTGGCAGGATTGGTCAGAGGCCTCATTGAGACGGGCACTAAGCAGTCTGTTGGTACCGTCTTGTGCTGATTTGCTCGTGACTGCCCAGCTCTGTGTGTGCTGCTAGCACACTGTCTGTAATTGCAGTTCTCAGTGAGCCCACAGAGAATTTTTTTCTGAAAACGGTGAATTGCTGGGAATTTTGCAGAGCACATTTCAGCAGGTGTCTCCAAGCAGCAATTGTGTTTTGCTGAACAGCTCAGTTTAGGCTTGTTCCTAAAGGGGCTCCAGAACAACTCTGCTAAGGCTTCAGTCTACCAGCCCCAGCAAAGCACTGGGGGCACTTAAAAAAGTGTCCTTAATTACAGAGCAGGTAAATAACTCAGGCATGCTATACTTTCAAACTAAAGCTGCCCTTGAATGGTCAGAAAAAAGACTTACCTCTTACTATCTCTTCAGCCCTGCTCTCCCTGCCATCTACACACCTCTTGTGCTTCTTTCTGTAGCAGTGGATACACAGTAGTACAACAATATGTGAAATTCCAGTGTAACAAATTTAGCAATAAACAGGCTTATTAAATTTAGCGACTACTGTAATAGTCAGATACTGGAATTAAATCGGAGCGAGAATGAGTCTCATCATTGACAGTGATTGCCACCAGCTCTCTATATTTTCACTGTGGTTACCTTAAACCAGAATCTTCTTATTTAAATTATGTTGCAAACTGATAACTTTTTTTTTTCCTTGAAGTGACGAGTTCAGAATACACAGCTTTAAATGATTTTTTTATTGTGGGTTTTTGGGTACAGTTATGAAATAAAAGGGAATCATTGTGTTTAAACATAAGGTAGTTTGTGAATGTATTTTTTAAAACCATACAGTCATTGAAACAAAATCATGAGAAACCAATATTAATGCAGTCTTGTTTACAGCATATGTACATGAACATAACCTAGATCAAAAGCGTTTCTGGTGCCAACTACAATAAAACACAAAACTTCAACATGAAGTCATGCCTTTTATATTTTTGTACTAACACTTTCCCATGGGGTACTCCCCACTACCAAACCACAGAGGTAAAATAAACCACGCTCCTGGTAGGGTATTTAGGGGATCAATGTTCTGTGACAAAGCAGAAGTTCTTAGGAAAATAGCATCCTCCGCACAAGATCAGATGATCATCATTGCTGCCGAGAATGATGTGGAAATAGCTCCTTGATTCCTGCAGGAGTCATTTAGTCCTTGAAATAAGAAATGCTATTGTTCTTTAACGTCCTTTTTATGTGAAACTGGGAAAGACCTAACCAATGTGTCCCTCTGCATTCAAGAGATTTCTGCTCTTGCAGTATCATGCACACAACAGTTCTTAAACTGTTGGTTCTTTTTGTAAACTATTTAGTCAAACTCGTTCCCCACCCCACACAATCCCCCCATACTAACAATCAATCAAAACAAAAATTCTGGAACGCCCTAGATTCCACATGGCCTCGCACCCCTGGCTCCACATAATCACTTTTATGAAAGGTGCCCCTTGCTCAGCAGACCTGCATGTAGTGCACCGTTGTGAGCTTCTTGTTATGCCATCCTGCCTGGTGCAAGACTGTCATTGTGCTCAGACTCTCAATGACATCCAGGGCAGTCGTACTCAATGGGCTGGATTCGGCCTTGGGGTATACTGCCTTCCATGAGCTCAGGACAGCCAGAGGGGGCTGTGACATGGCAAAGCTGCTGCCATGGCAGCCCCAAAATATGTATCACTAGCCAGGGAGGCCAGGATGCCACATAGCTCTAAAAAAGCAGCAAGAGGGGGTCTGTGGAGCCTACACTCCCTCCCGTAAGCCCCAGAGGCAGAGCTATAGTGAGTACAACCACCGCTTGCCTGCCACAGGGAGCAAATTTAGTCCTGGTTGGCAAAGCGAGATGGCTCCTATCCGGTGGTATCTTTAATCTAGAACCTTTCTGATCCAGTGCCCAGTACCATACGCTGTAGGACAGGAAAGCTGTAGCTGCATTAGATTAGCAAAACCCTTTTTTCTGCCTTAAAAGAACATTTCTTGTTCTTGTAAGGAGGTTGTACTTGGCACTTCTGGGCTGTGCAATCCGTAACTGCACTCTTCTGTGCACTCCTGTTTAAGGAGGTAAGCGAGCATTATTACCCTCAGTTCCATGAGGACACTGAGGCAGAGAAGTCAAGAGACTTGCTCAACTCCGCACAACAGTTCAGTAGTAGAGCTTAGCCCCTAAAGTGTGTCTGCATCGCATCTCGGCTGCTACTTGAATTGCCACTCTTGGGCATGCCCTGCCCACCCCCTCCATTTACAAGTGCCATTCCCAGAAATGAGGCAGAGGGGCCATGTCACAGGCACCCCTCAACATGACTCGAAAGATCTCCATCCTTCAGAGCATTGCAAGGGGTAAACCCCAGAGCAACTTCAGTGCCTCATTACTGGGCTTGGTGCATGTGAGCAGAAGCAGGTGGGCAGAGCATACTCAAGAACAGCACTCCCTGGAAGTACTGGAGGCCCAGTATAGATATACCCCTGCCCCCCAGCCATTTCATCAGCCCTACTACTATTCTGCAGCATGAGCTTGTCCTGATCACTCCTCCCTGAACCGC